>NC_137358.1:2535347-3123348 GCF_965287045.1 Carcharhinus amblyrhynchos
TTCCAAGGATCATTCTTGTGAACCTCCTCTGGACCCTTTCCAAGGCCAGCACATCCTTCCTGAGATACGGGGCCCAAAACTGCTCTCAATACTCCAAATAGGGTCTGACCTGAGCCTTACACAGCCTCAGCTTTGGTTAGTCTGTCTCTGCTTGAAGCCACACATAGAGAAGGAGCCGGAACCTGGCAGATTTAACCCCTTCCTGGATGTGGGGCGATACAATTGAAGGATTGGAGAGGGTAGAAGCAGATTGTATCTAATAGTCGAGGTGTGTGACAGAGGCAGAGCTCTCTACGCTATAAAGAGAGCTTCAAATGGAGACACTGATTGTCTTTAATCCAATCTCCAGTGAAGATTTGTCATTCTCCGTGTAAAGCTCTGAGGTCAAAAATGTCCCATGGTATCCTCGCCAGGTTTCACTTCCCCACACACACTCTCACACACTTACCCACACACACTCACCCACACACACCCTCACACACTCACCCACACACACACTCACACACACACCCTCACACACACTCACCCACACACACTCACCCACACACACTCTCACACACTCACCCACACACACCCGCACACACTCACCCACACACACCCTCACACACACTCACCCACACACACCCTCACACACTCACCCACACACACCCTCACACACACACACACACACACACACACTCTCACACACTCACCCACACACACCCTCACACACTCACCCACACACACCCTCACACACTCACCCACACACACCCCCACACACTCACCCACACACACACACACACACTCCATGGATAGCGAATGGGGGTAGGGCATCTGGCTGATTTTTCCCCCTCTCAGCGATATCCAAGACAAAGCCTTGAGATTCCGTTGAAGGACGGAGATGAGGAGACATTTCCTCACCCAGAGAGTGGTGAGCCTGTGGAATTCATTCCCACAGGAAATAGTTGGAGCCAAAACATCGAATGTATTCAAGAGGCAGCTGGATAGAGCACTTGGGGCGAATGGGATCAAAGGTTGTGGGGAGAAAGCAGGAGTAGGCTATTGAGTTGGACGATCAGCCATGACGGTGATGAATGGCGGAGCGGGCTCGATGGGCTGAATGGCCTCCTCCTGCTCCTATCCTCTCTGTTTCTGTGAATCCTGCCTGAGGCTGGTAAACGTCAACATCAACTGGAGGAGGTATACATTTGTGGAAATGTTCATACATCACATGGTCCTGGGTTGACTGAATGGGCCTTTCATTAAATCTGTGCTGGGTCTGACTTTTCCTTAATTTGATTAAACAGTCTGCTGACATCATGGTTAATCAGTGATTTACAAACATCACTTAAATGTCACGATAAGAATGCTGTCTTTCTTTACTCCATCTCTCCATGTTCCTCTGGTTAAACCGTTTTACAGTGTGGGGGTCGAGGAGCGGGGTGGGGGGGGGGTTGGGGGGGGGGGGGGTGGTTGGGGGGGGGGGTGGCGGATAGCAGAACGCCGCAAAGCCAGGCCCCAGGAAACTAAGCCAGGCCGAAGAAAGTCGGCATGGTGATGGGATAACACCTCGCCCTTCACTCCAGGGACAGTGGAGGGTTCCTGCTACTGTCTGAATCCCAAAGACCAGGGGAAAACACAACTGAACAAATAAAGTTGGAATAAGATGTGAGGGACTGAGATTCCTCACTGCGGAACATAAAACATAGCACAGGAACAGGCCTTCGGCCTACCATGCTGTGTCGAACATGACTCCGAATTAAACTAATCCCTTCTGCCTGCCCTCCGTCCATATCCTTCTATTCCTCACATATTCATGTGCTTATCTAAAAGCCCCTTAAACCCCCCTATCGTATCTGCCTCCACCACCACCCCCCACAGCACATTCCAGACACCATAAGACATAGGGACAGAATTAGGCCCATCAAGTCCACCATTCAATCATGGCTGATATTTTTCTCCTCCCCATTCTCCTGCCTTTTCCCCATAACCCCTGATCCCCTTATTAATCAGGAACCGATCTATCTCTGTCTTAAAGACACTCAGTGACTCCGGCCTCCTCTGAGGCAAAGAGTTCCACAGATTCCCCACTCTCTGGCTGAAGAAATTCCTCCTCATCTCTGTTTTAAAGGATCGTCCCTTTACCCTGAGGTTGTGCTCTCTGGTTCTAGTTTTTCCTACTGGTGGAAACATCCTCTCCACGTCCACTCTATCCAGGGCCTCGCAGTATCCTGTAAGTTTCAATAAGCTCCCCCCCTCATCCTTCTAAACTCCAACGAGTACAGACCCAGAGTCCTCAACCCGTTCCTCATACGATACCTACCAGACACCTACCACTCTCCTTGAAAAAATGTGCCCCTCACATCTCCTTTGAAACTTTGTCCTCTCACTTTGAGTGTGTCTCAACACTGGGGAAAAGTTTTCCTGTCTCACCCACCATGGGAATCGCAGCAGGTGGGATATAGACTAGACAAAGGCCTACTGACCTCAGGTACGATGTTCCGGTGTTTAATTTGATTTATTATTATCACATACAGTGAAAAATATTGTTGCTTGCCCTATACAAAGCATACCGTTCATAGAGTACATTGGGGAGAAGGAAAGGAGAGGGTGCAGAATGTAGTGTTACAGTCACAGCGAGGGTGTAGAGAAAGATCAGCTTAATGCGAGGTAGGTCCATTCAAAAGTCTGACGGCAGCAGGGAAGAAGCTGTTCTTGAGTCGGTCGGTACGGGACCTCAGACTTTTGTATCTTTTTCGCAATGGAAGAAGGTGGAAGAGAGAATGTCCGGGGTGTGTGGGGTCCTTGATTATGCTGGCTGCTTTTCCCGAGGCAGCGGGAAGTGTAGACAGAGTCAATGGATGGGAGGTTGGTTTGTGTGATGGATTGGGCTACATTCACGACCTTTTGTAGTTCCTTGCGGTCTTGGGCAGAGCAGGAGCCCAGACCGAGCTGTGATACAACCAGAAAGAATGCTTTCTATGGTGCACCTGTAAAAGTTAGTGAGAATCTGGTGTTAAGAATCTACTGATGACCGTGAAACCATTGTTGATTGTCGGAAAAACCCGTCTGGTTCCTTTGGGGATTTTGATTTGATTTATTATTGTCACATGTACTGGGATACAGTGAAAAGTATTGTTTCTTGTGTGCTTTACAGACAAAGCATACCATTCACAGAGAAGGAAACGAGAGAGTGTCGAGTGTAGTGTTACAGTCACAGCTAGGGTGAGGTAGGTCCATTCAAAAGTCTGACGGCAGCAGGGAAGAAGCTGTTCTTGAGTCGGTCGGTACGGGACCTCAGACTTTTGTATCTTTTTCCCGATGGAAGAAGGTGGAAGAGAGAATGTCTGGGGTGTGTGAAGAGGAAGGGGAAAGAATGAGGGAGAGAAGGAAAAAAGAAGGGACTTGCATTTGTTTAGTGGCACGGTGGCCCAGTGGTTAGTGCTGCTGCCTCACAGCGCCAGGGACCCGGGTTCGATTCCTGGCTTGGGTCACTGTCTGTGTGGAGCCTGCACATTCTCCCCATGTCTGCGTGGGTTTCCTCCGGGTGCTCCAGTTTCCTTCCACAGTCCAAAAGACCTGCTGGTTAGGGTGCATTGGCCGTGCTAAATTCTCCCTCAGTGTACACGAACAGGCGCCGGAGTGTGGCGACTAGGGGAATTTCCACAGTAACGTCATTGCAGTGTTAATGGAGGCCTCCTTGTGACGTTAATAAATAAATTGTAAAACTAAACTTTCCAGACCTCAGGATGTCCCGAGCCACTTGCGCACAAGCACTTTTGACGTTACAGTTACTGTTTTTCTGTAGGAGATGCGGAAGCTAACTTGCACACAGCAAGATCCCACAAGCTACAACCCAAAATATCCTTCGTTTCTGTGTGGTGTTGGTTCACTAGGAAAGCATTGGCCCAGACCACCAGGGGGAATATCAGCGGAGGGAGTGCTGCACTGTCAGAGGGTCAGTGCTGAGGGAGCGCCGCACTGTCAGAGGGTCAGTGCTGAGGGAGCGCCGCACTGTCAGAGGGTCAGTGCTGAGGGAGTGCTGCACTGTCAGAGGGTCAGTGCTGAGGGAGCGCCGCACTGTCAGAGGGTCAGTGCTGAGGGAGTGCCGCACTGTCAGAGGGTCAGTGCTGAGGGAGCGCCGCACTGTCAGAGGGTCAGTGCTGAGGGAGTGCCGCACTGTCAGAGGGTCAGTGCTGAGGGAGTGCCGCACTGTCAGAGGGTCAGTGCTGAGGGAGTGCCGCACTGTCAGAGGGTCAGTGCTGAGGGAGTGCCGCACTGTCAGAGGGTCAGTGCTGAGGGAGTGCCGCACTGTCAGAGGGTCAGTGCTGAGGGAGTGCCGCACTGTCAGAGGGTCAGTGCTGAGGGAGTGCTGCACTGTCAGAGGGTCAGTGCTGAGGGAGTGCTGCACTGTCAGGGGCTCAGTACTGAGGGAGTGCCGCACTGTCAGAGGGTCAGTGCTGAGGGAGTGCCGCACTGTCAGAGGGTCAGTGCTGAGGGAGTGCGGGTGAGTGGAGCTGAGTCCATGAAAAGATCAGCCATGATCTAATTGAATGGTGGAGCAGGCTCGAGGGGCCAGATGACCAAATCCTGCTCCTGGTTCTTACCTCTATCTGAGCAGGTGAGAGTAGGAGGTCGGAGGATGCAATGCAGCCGGTGGTTTCACAGTAATCATAGAAACCCTACAGTGCAGAAAGAGGCCATTTGGCCCATCGAGTCTGCACCGACCACAATCCCACCCAAGCCCTAACCCCCATATCCCGACACATTTACCCACTAATCCCTTGAACCTACACTTCTCAAGGCACTGAATGTAATTTTTAAGCTTGGCCAATCAACCTAACCCGCAAATCTTTCGGACCGTGGGAGGAAACCGGAGCACCCGGAGGAAACCCACGCAGACACGGGGAGAATGTGCAAACTCCGCACAGACAGTGACCCGAGCCGGGAATCGAACCCAGGTCCCTGGTGCTGTGAGGCAGCAGTGCTAACCACTGTGCCACCTGTATTGTGGGAGGCCTCAAGAGAAAAGCTCCTGGTTTGCGTTTGGCGCATCGATGAGGGAGCTGGTACTGGTGGCAGGGTGGGGTGAGAGCTGGTCAGTGAAGGGTGGGGGTGCTGCAATCAGTCCATGCACTGACACAGGGTGAGGACTGGAGAGGATGCAGTGCTGTACAATGCTGCCACCAAGTGGCGTCCTGATGAACTGCCTCTCCCCAGCTTCCTTCCCAACGTGTCCAGGAGCCGGCCATTCAGCCCATCGAACCTGCTCTGCCATCCAGTCAAATCCTGGCCGATTTTTGACCCGAACTCCAATTTTTCACTCCAATCTCTTAATTCCCCTTCCTAGCCAAAAAACCCCCACCAATTTCAATCCTGAACATACGCAACGATCTAACAGACACAAACCTCCCCCCAGGTCTCTGTAACTCAGAGGGCAGCAATTCTGAGACAGAAGGTTCATAAATTTGAGACTCATTCCTGACAACGTTACACAAACCAGGCTGACATTCCCCGTGCTGTACTGAGGGAGCGCCGCACTGTCAGAGGGTCAGTGCTGAGGGAGTGCCGCACTGTCAGAGGGTCAGTGCTGAGGGAGTGCCGCACTGTCAGAGGGTCAGTGCTGAGGGAGTGCCGCACTGTCAGAGGGTCAGTGCTGAGGGAGTGCCGCACTGTCAGAGGGTCAGTGCTGAGGGAGTGCCGCACTGTCAGAGGGTCAGTGCTGAGGGAGTGCCGCACTGTCAGAGGGTCAGTGCTGAGGGAGTGCCGCACTGTCAGAGGGTCAGTACTGAGGGAGTGCCGCACTGTCAGAGGGTCAGTGCTGAGGGAGCGCCACACTGTCAGAGGGTCAGTGCTGAGGGAGTGCCGCACTGTCAGAGGGTCAGTGCTGAGGGAGCGCCGCACTGTCAGAGGGTCAGTACTGAGGGAGTGCCGCACTGTCAGAGGGTCAGTACTGAGGGAGTGCCGCACTGTCAGAGGGTCAGTACTGAGGGAGCGCCGCACTGTCAGAGGGTCAGTGCTGAGGGAGCGCCATACTGTCTGAGGGTCAGTGATGAGGGAGCGCCGCACTGTCAGAGGGTCAGTACTGCGGGAGTGCCGCACTGTCAGAGGGTCAGTACTGAGGGAGTGCTGCACTGTCAGAGGGTCAGTACTGAGGGAGTGCCGCACTGTCAGAGGGTCAGTGCTGAGGGAGTGCCGCACTGTCAGAGGGTCAGTGCTGAGGGAGTGCCGCACTGTCAGAGGGTCAGTACTGAGGGAGTGCCGCACTGTCAGAGGGTCAGTGCTGAGGGAGTGCCGCACTGTCAGAGGGTCAGTGCTGAGGGAGTGCCGCACTGTCAGAGGGTCAGTACTGAGGGAGTGCCGCACTGTCAGAGGGTCAGTGCTGAGGGAGTGCCGCACTGTCAGAGGGTCAGTACTGAGGGAGTGCCGCACTGTCAGAGGGTCAGTGCTGAGGGAGTGCCACACTGTCAGAGGGTCAGTGCTGAGGGAGTGCCGCACTGTCAGAGGGTCAGTGCTGAGGGAGTGCCGCACTGTCAGAGGGTCAGTGCTGAGGGAGTGCTGCACATTGAGAAAAGGGTCATTTGGCCTTTGGAGGGCTGAACTCTGGGGTATTTTTTGAGAACTGAGTGCCCATGGCTAATTACCCTCTGAAGGTGAGAGTGGAACAGGCTCTTCCAGAGATTCAGCACAGTGTTATAATAATTTTTATGGTTCAATGAACATAGAAGAGTACAGCACAGGAACAGGCCCTTCAGCCCACATTGTGCCAAATGTAGGTTAATCCCTTCTGCCTGCCCTCCACCACCGACACTCAGTAGCAGCAGTGTGTACCATCTACAAGATGCACTGCAGCAACTCACCAAAGATCCTTTGGCAGCACCTTCCAAACCCACCACCACTTCCATCTAGAAGGACAAGGGCAGCAGATACCTGGGGAACACCACCACCTGCAAGTTCCCCTCCAAGTCACTCACCATCCCGACTGGGAAATATATCGGCCGTTCCTTCACTGTCGCTGGGTCAAAATCCTGGAATTCCCTCCCTAACGGCATTGTGGGTCAACCCACAGCACGCGGACTGCAGCGATTCGAGAAGGCAGCTCACCCCCACCTTCTCAAGGGGCAACTAGGGATGGGTAATAAATGCTGACCCAGACAGCGAGGCCCATGTCCCAGGAATAATAGAAAAATCGTCTTCTTATCTAAAAGCCTTTTAAACACCCCAATCATATCCACCTCCACCAACACCCGTGGCAGCACATCCCCGACACCTACCACTCTCTGTGTAAAAACTTGCCCCTCACATTCCCTCTGAACATTTCGCCCCTCTCACCTTCAGCGCACACCCCCTCGTATTAGACATTTCAACTCTGGGGGAGAAAGATTCTGACTGTCACCCCTCTCCATGCCTCACATTATTATATAGATTTCTGTCAGGTCTCCCCACAGTCTCTGCTACTCCAGAGAAAGTAACCCTAGTTTATCCGGCCTCTCCTTATAGCTCATCCCCTCTAATCCAGGCAGCATCCTGTTAAGCCTCGACAGGCAGATTCCCTTCCCTAAAGGACATTAGTGAACCAGATGGGTTTTTCCGACAATCGACAATGGTCATCAGTGGATTCTTCATTCCAGATTTTTATTGAATTCAAATTCCACCATCTGCTGTAGCGGGATTCGAACCTGGATCCAGGGACAATCACCCTGAGTTTCTGGATTACTCGCCCAGTAACAATCCCACTGTGCCACCGCCACCTCCCCCCCATGGTCCTCCAGTGGTCCATCACTGATTTTCATCATTCCATGATTGCCAGGCCTCTGTCACCTCCTTTAAGATGCTCCTTGGAACCTTGACAAGCCTTCAGTCACAGAATCCTGACAGTGCAGAAGAAGGCCGTTCGGTCCATCAAGCCTGCACCAACTCTCCAACAACAATTCCACCCAGGCCCTATTCCCGTAACCCCACATATTTACCACATTAATCACCCTAACCTGAACATCTTTTGGACACTAAGGGGCAATACAGAATGGCCAATCCCCCCAACCTACACATCTTTGGACACTAAGGGACAATTTAGCGTGGCCAATCCCCCTAACCTGCACATCTTTGGAGTGTGGGAGGAAACCGGAGCACCCAGAGGAAACCCACGGGGAGAATAAGCAGACTCCATATAGACAGTGACCCAAGCTGAAAGTTGAACCCGAGTCCCTGATGCTGTGGGGCAGCAATGCTAACCACTGTGTCACCCAAAATCTCCTTATGTAACTTGGTGTGACATTTTGCTTCAGAGCCTCTCTTGCAAAGAGACTGGGGGGCATCTCACAACAATAAAAGTCATTGGATGGATGTGAGAAAGCTATTGGTACCAGTTAGAAGCAGCCGATTGGCTTACTGGGCCACCTCAGCGGCCAGTTCAGAGTTCCCCATGTTGGTGTGGGACTGGAGTCACATGTAGGCCCAGACTGGATGAAGATAACAAAATTTTCCTTTAATAAAAGAGACTAAGAGTTTACTCAACCCCTCCGTAGTGAGGTGTATCAAAGTTTATTTATTAATCACAAGTAAGGTTTACATTAACGCTGCAATGAAGTTACTGTGAGAATTCCCCTAGCTGCCACCTCTTTGGGTACACGGAGGGAGAATTTAGCATGCCCAATACACCCTGACCAGCACGTCTTAGACACAGAGGAGAACGTGTAAACTCCACACTGACGTGACCCCAGCTGGAATCGAACCTGGCTCCCTGGTGCTGAGAGGCAGCAAGTGCTAACCACTGTGCCACTGCACCGCCCACAATATGGTCCTCGTCTTACATAAGAACATAAGAAATAGGAGCAGGAGTAGGCCATCTAGCCCCTCGAGCCTGCCCCGCCATTCAATAAGATCATGGCTGATCTGTCGTGGCTCAGTTCCACATTCCCGCCCTCTCCCCATAACCCTTAATCCCCTCGCTTATCAAAAACCCATCAACCCGCGTCTTAAAAATATTTAGCGAGGCAGCCTCCACCACCTCAACGGGAAGAGAATTCCAGAGATTCACTTAATTCCAGAGCTCTCCTCCTCAAACCCGGGCCAGAGTCTCAGGCAGTGATGGTGGGATTGGAAATCTCAGGCCAAGTTCAAACTGTCAGAGGGTGAGTGGACACCAGCCAATGGCCAACCAAGCCATGGAGGTGATTGTCAAATCATTTGTTTATTGGCTCCTTAATAAATTATATATTTCTTCCAATTGACTTTTTAACAAGCCAATCAGACCTCATGTTGTCATTTCAGATTGGGGCAAAGTCAATTTTCATATAAATTGCTGTTTAAATTTTAATCAGACCTTCTCACATGGAAATTCCCGCATCCGATTGGAGTTTGGAGAAATTCTGACCAAACGCAACAGGTTAAGGTCCCCAATTCTGGTTTTAAAAAGGTAATCCTCGAATTAAAGGCACCACTTTTTTGATTTGATTTATTATTGTCACATGTATTAGCATACAGTGAAAAGTATTCCTTCTTGTGCGCTGTACAAAGCATACCATTCATAGAGAAGGAAACGAGAGAGTGCTGAATAAGAATGCAAGAACTAGGAGCAGGAGTTGGCCATCTGACCCCTCGAGCCTGCCCCGCCATTCAATAAGATCATGGCTGATCTTTTCATGGACTCAGCTCCACTTACCCGCCCGCTCACCATAACTCTTAATTCCTTTACTGTTCAAAAATTTATCTTTGCTTTAAAAACATTCAATGAGGTAGCCTCAACTGCTTCACTGGGCAGTGAATTCCACAGATTCACAACCCTTTGGGTGAAGAAGTTCCTCCTCAACTCAGTCCTAAATCTGCTCCCTCTTATTTTGAGGCTATGCCCCCTAGTTCTAGTTTCACCCGCCAGTGGGAACAACTTCCCTGCTTCCATCTTATCCATTCCCTTCATAATCATATTAACCACATTAATCACCCTAACCTGCACATCTTTGGAGGCTAAGGGGCAATTTAGCATGGCCAATCCACCCAACCTGCCCATCTTTGGACACTAAGGGTTTCTATAATGTCGCCCCTCATTCTTCTGAATTCCAATGAGTATAGCCCTAATCTACTCAGCCTCTCCTCATAAGCCTCTCTCAACTCCGGAATCAACTTCACATTTACCAACATTGTACTCCACCTGCCAGACCCTCACCCACTCACTTAGACTATCTATATCCCTTTGCAGAATTTCAGCGTCCTCTGCACACTTTACTCTGCCACTCATCTTAGTGTCATCTGCGAATTTTGACACACTACCCTTGGTCCCCAACTCCAAATCATCTATGTAGAACGTAGTCATACTTAAAGTTTATTTATTAGTGACAAGTAGGCTTACATTAACACTGCAATAGAGAGGCACAGTGGTTGGCACTGCTACCTCAGAGGGACCCGGCTTCAATTCCCGGCTTGGATCACTATCTGTATGGAGTTTGCACATTCTCCCCGTGTCTGCATGGGTTTCCTCTGGGTGCTCCAGTTTCCTCCCACAGTCCAAAGACGTGCTGGTTAGATGCATTGGCCGTGCTAAATTCTCCCTCAGTGTACCCGAACTGTGACGACTAGAGGATTTTCACAGTAACTTCATTGCGGTGTTAATGTAACACTGCTTGTAACTAGTAAATAAACTTTAACTTTTCAATGAAGTTACTGTGAAAAATCCCCTCATTGCCACTCTGGCACCAGTTCAGGTGCACAGAGGGAGAATTCAGCATGGCTAAACCATGCACCTAAACCAGCATGTCTTTTGGACTGTGGGAGGAAACTGGAGCACCCGGAGGAAACCCACACAGACACGGGGAGAATGTGCAAACTCCACACAGACAGTGACCCAGGCCGGGAATTGAACTTGGACCCTTGGTGCTGTGAGGCAGTGGTGCTAATCATTGTGCCACCGTGCTGCCCCATAGCGAGGGTGTAGAGCAAGTTCAACTTAATGCGAGGTAGGTCCATTCAAAAGTCTGACAGCAGCAGGGAAGAAGCTGTTCTTGAGTCGGTCGGTACGGGACCTCAGACTTTTGTATCTTTTTCCCGATGGAAGAAGGTGGAAGAGAGAATGTCCGGGGTGCGTGGGGTCCTTAATTATGCTGGCTGCTTTGCCAAGGCAGTGGGAAGTGTAGACAGAGTCAATGGATGGGAGGCTGGTTTGTGTGATGGATTGGGCTACATTCACAACCTTTTGTACTTCCTTGTGGTCTTGGGCAGAACAGGAGCCCAGACCAAGCAGTGATACAACCAGAAAGAGTGCTTTCTATGGCGCATATTTTATAATTGGGGCTGGAGTTCAGATGGCAGCTGATGAAAATCCAGCAGAATGTTGCTCACTCTTTCCCCGGACGTAATGGGGGAAAAAGGCCCTACTTTTACAGCTGACCTTTAAATTTGGGGTAAGATTAGGCTATGATGCCAGAGTGTGGCGACTAGGGGATTTTCACAGTAACTTCATTGCAGTGTTAATGTAAGCCGACTGGTGACACTAATAAATAAACTTTAAACTTTGCAAAAAGGTAAAAAACTTGCATTTCTATAGCTCCTCCCACCTTCTCACTAAAATAATTTCCAGCCAATAACCATAAGACCGTAAGACATAGGAGCAGAATTAGGCCACTCGGCCCATCGAGTCTCCTCCGCCATCCAATCATTGCTGATATTTTTCTCGTTCCCAATCTCCTGCCTTTTCCCCATAACCCGGTGGTACGGTAGCACAGTGGTTAGCACTGCTGTTTCACAGGGAACCCAGGGACCTGGGTTCAATTCTTGTCTTGGTCACTGCCTGTGTGGAGTTTGCACATTCTCCTCGTGTCTGCATGGGTTTCCTCCAGGTGCTCTGGTTTCCTCCCACAGTCCAGAGATGTGCGGGTTAGGTTGATTGGCCATGCTAAAATTGCCCTTAGTGTCCTGAGATGTGTAGGTTAGAGAGATTAGTGGGTAAATATATGGGGATAGGGCATGAATGGGATTGTGGTTGGTGCAGACTCGAGGGGCCGAATGGCCTCTTTCTGTGCTGTAGAGTTTCTATGATTTCTATGAATCCCCGATCCCCTTATTAATCAAGAACCGATCTATCTCTGTCTTAAAGACACTCAGTGACCCGGCCTCCTCTGTGGCAAAGAGTTCCACAGATTCCCCACTCTCTGGCTGAAGAAATTCCTCCTCATCTCTGTTTTAAAGGATCGTCCCTGTAGCCTGAGGTTGTGCCCTCTGGTTCTAGTTTTTCCTACTAGTGGAAACATCCTCTCCACGTCCATTCTATCCAGGGCCTCGCAGTATCCTGTAAGTTTCAATAAGATCCCCCCCTCATCCTTCTAAACTCCAACGAGTACAGACCCAGAGTCCTCAACCCGTTCCTCATACAACAAGCTCTTCATTCCAGGGATCATTCTTGTGAACCTCCTCTAGACCCTTTCCAAGGCCAGCACATCCTTCCTTAGATACGGGGCCCAAAACTGCTCACAGTGCTCCAAACGGATTTCCAATAGAGTGCTTCCTGAGGAGTACTTCCTGTCCATGCCCCTTATAATTGTGTAGACTTCTATCAGGTCTCCCCTCAACCTCCATCGTTCCAGTGAGAACAAACCAGGTTTCTCTAACCTCTCCTCATAGCTAATGCCCTCCATACTAGGAAACATCCTGGTAAATCTTTTCTGTACCCTCTCCAAAGCCCCCACATCCTTCTGGTAGTGTGGTGACCAGAATTGAACACGATATTCCAAGTGCATCCTCACTAAGGTTCTACAAAACTGCAACATGATTTGCCAATTTTTAAACTCAATACCCCGGCCGATGAAGGCAAGCATACCGTATGCCTTCTTGAGTAACTTCTCCACCTCCGTTGCCGCTCTCAGTGACCTGTGTTCCTGTACGCCTATCAATACTCACAGGGGTTCTGTCATTCACTATATATTTCCTATCTGTATTAGACCTTCCAAAATGCATTACCTCACATTTGTCTGGTTTCTTCTTTCTCACTTGGTACAGGCGATGGGCTGAATGGCCTCTTTCCACACTGTATCTTTCCTACGGCTCTAACTCCCCTGCTCTTCTTCAGAACAGAGCTGTGAGCTCGCTTCTCCCTGCTGAATGGGCAGTCGAGGCCTAGGCTTAACTACTAACCCAGAAGGACGGCACCTCTGACAGTACAGCCCTGCCTCAGTACTGCGTCGGCCTGGGCTCGGCACTCGATACTCCAGAGTGGGGCGCGAACCCACGATCCTGCGGATTGAGAAGAAAGTGCTTCACGCTCAACCATGGCTTGGGGACCTGTACAGAAAAAGGAAAAAAATTGCTCCCACTGGGAGCAGAGGCTGGAACCAGAGGACACAGATTGAAGATAGAATCCCTACAGTGCGGTAAGAGGCCATTTGGCCCATTGAGGCTGTGCTGACAACAATCCCACCCAGGCCCCCATCCCTGTAACTCCATGTATTTACCCTGCTGGTATCCCTGATCCTGAGGCTAATTCAGTAAGGCTCCAGCGACAGCACCTTCCCAACCCGTCATCTCTACCGTCTAGGACAAGAGCAGCAGATACCTGGGAACACCACCACCTGCAAGTTCCTCCCAAAGTCACTCAAACAGAATCCCCACAGTGCAAAAGGAGACCATTCGGCCCATCGAGTCTGCATTGACTCTCTGACAGAGCATCGTACCCAGGCCCTATCCCTGTTACCCCACACATTTCCCAAAGCCAATCCACCTAACCTACATACCTTGGGACGCTAAAAGGCAATTTAGCATGGCCAATCCCCCTAACCTGCACATTTTGGGGCACCAAGGGACAATTTATCATGGCCATTCATTGAATCATAGAATCCCTACAGTGCAGAAGGAGGCCATTTGGCCCATCGAGTTTCCACTGACCACAATCCCACCCAGGCCCGATCCCCCATAACCCAATGCATTTACCCTGGCTAGTCCCTCTGACACTAATCTACCAATCTACCTAACCTGCACATCTTTGGACTGTGGAAGGAAACTGGAGCACCCAGAGGAAACCCACCCAGATACGGGGAGAATGTGCAGATTCCACACAGACGGTAACCCAAGAAGGGAATTGAACTTGGGACCCTGGAGCTGTGAGGCAGCAGTGCTAACCACTGTGCCACCATTTCACCGTTTATCCATCTAACCTACACATCTTTGGATGCTAGGGGGTAATTTAGCACGGCCAACGCACCCTTACCAGCACATCTTTTGGACTGTCGGAAGAAGGCAGAGCACCCGGAGGGAACCCATGGAGACATGGGGAGAATGTGCAAACTCCGCACCGACAGTGACCCGAGCCGGGAATCGAAGCCGGGCCCCCGGCTCTGTGAAGCTGCAGTGCTAACCCACTGTGCAGACTGGCACAATGAAAATTTCAAAACCGATGGGATGCACAGTGATTAGCACCGCTGCCTCACAGCGCCAGGGGCCCGGGTTCGATTCCCGGCTCGGGCCACTGTCTGCGTGGAGTTTTGCACGTTCTCCCCCGTGGGTTTCCTCCGGGCGCTCCGGTTTCCTCCCACAGTCTGAAAGATGTGCTGGTTAGGGTGCATTGACCGTGCTAAATTCTCCCTCAGTGTAACCCGAACAGGAGTGTGGCGACTCGGGGAATTTCACAGTAACTTCGCTAACGTAAGCCTTACTTGTGACACTAATAAATAAACCTGTTTAAAAAATCAAAGATTTTTTTTGATAAAGAATTCGGAATTACAGATCCAAAGCCGGCGGTTAATATACAGATCGGTTCTGTTGGAACAAAGTGGGAATGCTGAGTAGCTGTCCCCTGCTACCATCTCACTCTATGCTTTCCCTGTTGCATTTCCCCCCCCAACATTTCTCCTTGAATTATTTAAGAAAGCAGACATTGCTGGAGTGACTCATGAAGGCTGTATAATCTCGGAGCCGGCAGTGAGTGATCGCTACACTGTGATTTGCCTCCCGAGACACGAGGCCTGTCAACAGCACTTACAAGCTGGAGAAATATAACGGGAGATGAGGGAATGAATAATGCAAATCCGCTTCTAACCATCGCGCGGAATGTTAGATATTGCTCAGACATCAAGCGCAGACCCCTAATTATAGCTTTAATACTTTACACTGCTGAAGTCTCGTTTGGACAGCCAGAGACTGACTCTTCAAAACAAAACCTTTGCACTCTTTATCAGAAAGATGTACTGTGCTTTAAAGTAGCATTTACCGCACACACTTGTCAGCCAATTCAGATTATACAATGAAGGAGATTATATTTACACTCAACCCCCATTGAAACAGCTTCATGATAGCGCAGTTACTTGGAGTATTATTCCAGCGCCAAGATCCACAAATCCTTCCCCCTGTTTCTGTGCCAGAATTTTATCATAGAACCCTACAGTGCAGAGACCCCTCGGCCCATCGGCTCTGCACCGATCAACCCCGGCCCTACCCCCATATCATACCCACTAATCCCTCTAACCTAAGCATCCCCTAGATCGACGGCCAATCAACCTGACCCGCACACCTTTGGACTGTGGGTGGAAGCCGGAGTAAACCCACGCGGACACGAGGAGAACGTGCAAAGTCCACACGGGACAGTGACCCGAGCCGGGAATCGAACCCAGGACCCTGGAGCTGTGCAGCAGCAGTGCTAACCCCACCGTGCTACCGTGCCGCCCAATACTAACACTCAGCACCGGGTCCGAGGAGAACCGGATGGGAGATTCAAAGGGGTCATCCTTTGGGGTGGGGGTGGGGGGGGGTGGGGTGTTGGGGGTGGCACGGTGGCACAGTGGGTTAGCACTGCTGCCTCACGGCGCCAGGGACCCGGGTTCGATTCGCGGCTTGGGTCACTGTCTGTGTGAAGCCTGCACGTTGTCCCCGTCTCTGCGTGGGTTTCCTCCGGGTGCTCCTGTTTCCTCCCACAGTCCGAAAGGCGTGCGGGTTAGGGTGCATCGGCCGTGCTAAATTCTCCCTCAGTGTAACCCGAACAGGTGCAGGAGTGTGGCGACTGGGGGATTTTCACAGTAACTTCATTGCAGTGTTAATGTCAGCCTACTTGTGACACCAATAACATTGAAAAAAAAGAAATCTGCCGTCCTTACCCTGGTCTGGCCTACTCCAGAGCCACAGTAATATTGTTGACTCTCAACTGCCCTCCAAGGGCAACTAGGGATGGGCAATAAATGCTGGCAACACCTCCCCGTTGGCTGGTGTTGAGTTTGCTATTGCCCCTGATGTGTTCCATTGTAAAGATGGCACGGTGGTTAGTACTGCTGCCTCACAGCGCCAGGGACCCAGGTTCAATTCTGGCCTTGGGTCACCGTCTGTGTGGAGTCTGCATCATCAGCATCAGGGATTGTGAGGGGGAGCTGGGGGCAGTGGTGGAATGCCAGAGTGTGGGACATGGCAGTTGAAGACACAGTCTCAGAATCATAGAGTCCCTGCAGCGCAGAAGGAGGCCATTTGGCCCATCGGGTCTTCCCCAACCCCAATCCCACCCTGGCCCTATCCCCGTAACCCCAGCTAGTCCCCCTGACACTAAGGGGCAGTCTAGCATGGCCATTCCACCCAACCCCCACATCCAAGGAGGCGATGGTCTAGTGGTATTATCGCTAGACTATTAATCCAGAAACTAATGTTCCGAGGACCTGGGTTCGAATCCCACCACGGCAGATGGTGGAATTTGAATTCAATAAAAAAAATCTGGAATTAAGAATCTACAGATGACCATGAAACCATTGTTGGAAAAACCCATCTGGGTCACTAATGTCCTTTAGGGAAGGAAATCTGCCGTCCTTACCCGGTCTGGCCTACATGTGACTCCAGAGCCACAGCAATGTGGTTGACTCTCAACTGCCCTCCAAGGGTAACTAGAGATGGGCAATAAATGTTGACCCAGCCAGCGATGTCCATGTCCCAGGAATGATGAAAACACACACGGGAGGAACCGGGACCCGCTCCCCAGAGAAGCATCAGGGCCTTCTGTCTGCAACTCATGTCCTCCCGGGAATGGGAAATCTGATGGAATGTGTCCTTTGTGGATCGTACCCACCTCTGGTCGGTCTCGTAGTAATATTCACTCGCCCACACGGTAATGCTGAGGGGCTGTCCCCGCTGAAAGGTCTTTAGAAAATGGGAGCAGGCCATTCGGCCCATTGAACTGGCTCCATCATTCAATAAAATGATAGATTATCAGATTGTTTAGTGTCACAAGTAAGGCTTACATTAACATTGCAATGATGTTACTGTGAAAATCCCCTAGTCACCACACTCTGGCTCCTGTTCGGGTACACTGAGGGAGAATTTAGCATAGCCAATCCACCTAACTGGCACACCTTTTCAACTGCAGGAGGAAACTGGAGCACCCTGAGGAAACCCACGCAGACACGGGGAGAATGTGCTGACTCCCTGTAACACCACACCTTTCCCATGACGAATTTATCTCATCTAAGGGGCAATTTAGTCTGACCAATCTACCCAACCCTCACGTCTTTTGGACTGTGAGAGGAAACAGGAGCACCCGGAGGAAACCCACGCAGACACGGGGGGGAGAACGTGTAGACCCCGCACAGACAGTGACCCGAGCCAGGAATCGAACTTGGGTCCCTGACGCTGTGAGGCAACGGCGCTAACCCACTGTGTCACCGTGCCGCCCACTGTGCAGTGGGACCTCTGCAACATTGGCACATTCCCAGAGAGAAGCCCTGGGGCGGGGGGTTCAGACTTGGGGGGGTGATAGAGTAGGGAAGGGAGATTTACCCCTCCCTGCGTTGCTGTGACCAGTTCTGAATTACTAACTGCACACTGATTTTCTGGATCCTAACTGGGAGGCTTCAGTGGACGGATGTTGCTGAAGCTTAGCAGTAGATGTCACTGCAGTTCTTAGGAACACACAACACCAAACTCCTGAGCAAGCTAGACCGATCAGGAATTTGTTCTTGCTTTGCAAACATCTTTTTTTTTGGCAGGGAGAATGCAGAACAACTTACATTTTATGTAAAACCTTTGACATCGTAAAACACCCCGAGGTCTTTCACACAAATTTCTGCTACAGCAGAAAATATTTGATTTGAGTTATTATTGTCACGTGTATTAACACACGGTGAAAAGTATTGTTTCCTGCGCGCTATACAGACACAGCATACCGTTCATAGAGAAGGGAAGGAGAGGGTGCGGAATGTAGTGTTACAGTCACAGCGAGGGTGTAGAGAAAGATCAACTTAATGCAAGGTAGGTCCATTCAAAAGTCTGACGGCAGCAGGGAAGAAGCTGTTCTTGAGTCGGTTGGTACGTGACCTCAGACTTTTGCAATTTTTCCAATGGAAGAAGGTGGAAGAGAGAATGTCCGGGGTGTGTGGGGTCCTTGGTTATGCTGGCTGCTTTGCCGAGGCAGCGGGAAGTGTAGACAGAGTCAATGGATGGGAGGCTGGTTTGTGTGATGGATTGGGCTACATTCACATAGAAACAGAGAAGATCGGAGCAGGAGGAGGCCATTTAGCTCTTCGAACCTGCCCCTCCATTCATCATGATCATGGCTGATCGTCCAACTCAGTAGCCCAATCCTGCTTTCTCCCCATAACCTTTGATCCCATTCGCCCCAAGTGCTATATCCAGCTGCCTCTTGAATACATTCAATGTTTTGGTATCAACTACTTCCTGTGGTAATGAATTCCACAGGCTCACCACCCTTTCGGTGGCACAGTGGTTAGCACTGCTGCCTCGCAGCGCCAGGGAACTGGGTTTGATTCCTGGCTCGGGTCACTGTCTGTATGGGGTTTGCACGTTCTCCCCGTGTCTGCGTGGGTTTCCTCCGGGTGCTCCGGTTTCCTCCCACAGTCCGAAAGGCTGCCCCGGTTAGGGTGCATTGGCCGTGCTAAATCCTCCCTCGGTGTAACCGAAACAGGTACCGGAGTGTGGCGATTAAGGGAATTTCACAGTAACTTCATTGCAGTGTTAAGGTAAATCTACTCATGATTAATAAATAAACTTTTGCTTTACTTTTTCATTGGTGTGTTTTCTCCAAGTTAATTGAAAACACTCGCTCCCCAGAACCACACAGATTTCCTTCATCCTGCCTCCTGCTGCCATTCCATATCTTCCATATCTCCGCAGTCCAACATTCTGGAATTCTCTCCCTGAACGTCTCCCCTCCTTTTCAGAAGCCTGTTAAAACTGACCGCTTTGACTGAGCTTTTTGGTGATAATATTTGGCATCTCAGCTACGACTCTCACCAACTTTTACAGATGCCCCATAGAAAGCATTCTTTCTGGCTGTATCACAGCTCGGTCTGGGCTCCTGCTCTGCCCAAGACCGCAAGGAACTACAAAAGGTCATGAGAATTCAGGGCAGACCATTTAGGACAGAGGTGAGGAGATGTTTCTTCACTCAATGAAATCCCTACAGTGCAGAAGGAGGCCATTCGGCCCATCGAGTCTGCACCAACAACAATCTCACCCAGGCCCCATCTCTGTTACCCCACACATTAACCCCACTAATCCCTCTAACCTATGCATCCTTGGATATTAAGGGGCAATTCAGCACGGCCAATCAACCTAACCTGCATATCTTTGGAGTGTGGGAGGAAACCGGAGCACCCGGAGGAAACCCACGCAGACACGGGAGAATGTGCAGACTCCACGCAGACAGTGACCCAAGGCCGGGAATCGAACCTGGGGCCCCGGTGTTGTGAGGCAGCGGCGCTAACCCACTGTGCTGCACCAGTGAGCCAAATATAGAAGAAAAATGATAGGTTTTCTAGAATAATAATGTTGATCTAACTGTGCGAAATCCAACGACACAAAGCTCCCTCTGGACAGCGACGCCTCCAGCTCTCCACCAGTGTGAAGCTTTTGTAATCCCGGCTGGAGTGAAAGACCCCTTGGCAAGGTCAGAGAGGTTAGCAGGCCCGGAGACTCCTGTCCCAGGCCTGCTGATGGGATTCAAATTAGGATTTAAATATTTAATTCAGCTCTGCGCCGACTTTTGGCACGGAGCTGATGACACCGGGGTGTCCGGTGGCTGGAATCGGGTGGAGGCCTAGTGGGAAGACTGTCGCACGGCCTCCGCTCGAGTCCCCGGCCTACTGAGCTGCTGTGAGAATCGCCCCCTCTGATCCCGAGGGTGTTGTCTGTGTGGAGAGGTTGATTAAACTCGGATTGCCTTCACTGGAAAGAAGGAGGCTGAGGGGGTGACCTGATAGAGGTCTACAAAACCACGAGAGGCACAGACAGAGTGGAAGCCTGGAGGAGTTTCTATGATTTCTACGATGCTGATTTATTTGGTGAAGAAACACCTCCTCATCTCTGTCCTAAATGTTCTACCCTGAACCCTCACGACCTTTTATAGCTCCTTGCGGTGTTGGACCAAGTTGTGGTACATCCGGAAAGAATTCTTTCTAGGGTCAGAGGTTTTTCCCCCAGGGTAGAAGTGTCAATTACGAGGGGTTCAAGGTGAGAGGGGGGTAAGTAGAAGGGGAATGTGCAGAGTATGTTTTTCATGCCGAGAGTGCCTGGAATGCACTGCCAGGAGAGACGGTGGAAACAGGCACATTTACAACATTTAAGAGGCAACTGGGTGGCTACGTGGATAAAGCTAGAAGTAAAGTTTATTCATTAGTCGCAAGTAAGGCTTACATTAACACTGCAATGAAGTTACTGTGAAATTCCCCCAGTCGCCACACTCCGGCGGCTGTTTGGGTCAATGCACCCCAACCGGCACGTCTTTCAGACTGTGGGAGGAAACTGGAGCACCTAGGGGAAACCCACGCAGACATGGGGGGAATGTGCAGACTTCACACAGATCGTGACCCAAGGCTGGGAATCGAACCTGGGTCCCTGGCGCTGTGAGGCAGCAGTGCCAACCCACTGTGCCACCGTGCCGCCCAATAGGGTGGGAATAGAGGGATACGGACCAAGTAAGGGCAGAAATTTCCAGTTTGGGCAGCATGGTCAGTGCAGGCTTGGAGGGGCTGAACGGCCTGATCCTGTGCTGTACTTTTCTTTGTTCTTTGTCCGAAGTGAAGTCCCTCATTCGCCCACTCACTCCTTCTAATCACATCCTTTCCGCAGAGTTACGGGGGAGTGGCTGGTACATGAGACTGAGCTCTAAGCGCTCAGAGGTTGCGAGAAGTGAAGTTTATTTTTTTGCGCAGAGAGAGAATAAATAAAACAATCCCAAACCTCATTATGCAAAAATATTTATGAAAGCAGTTTGTCTTTGTTGGCTGGAGAAGCGGATCCTGTAATATTGCCAATGGCAACAAGATAACTATTGTTGGTGTCCTCCCAAAAAAAAATAGGAAAATGGGATTGAAAGGATGACAGGAAGGTGACCCGCCCTCCAGTAACCACAGCAACACAAGTTACGAGTTCTGTATTTGTGAATTGAAGAGTTTGGTACTGTTGTTAATCATTGCCGCAGTAACTATACTAAACATTTGTGTGTATTGTAGCTGTGCTCAATTAACCCTCCATGTTCCTGGAAGCCTAACTTCACATCAAAAGGATTTTTAAAAAATCATCATTTCAAGGGGTCTTAATGACCTGAGCTCATTTTTCAGAATTCTTAACACCCTGTATGCCAAGCTGAAAGCTGAGACATCCATTGCTCTATTGAAACACCTGAGCCCCAGGCTGAGACCTGAGATATCCGTTACTCTGTTGAAACATCTGAGCCCCAGGTTGAGAACTTAGACATCCATTATGCTGTTGAAACACCTGAACCCCAGGCTGAGAGTTTAGACATCCATTACTCTGCTGCAACATCTGAGCCTGAGACTAAGAGCTGAGACACCCAGTAGTGTTGAAAAACCTGAGCCCCAGGCTGAGAGTTTAGACATCCATTACTCTGCTGCAACATCTGAGCCTGAGACTAAGAGCTGAGACACCCAGTAGTGTTGAAAAACCTGAGCCCCAGGCTGAGAGCTTAGACATCCATTACTCTATTGAAACACCTGAGCCCCGGGCTGAGAACGTAGACATCCATTACTCTGCTGAAACACCTGAACCCCAGGGAAAACAATGTTTGGTTGACAAGTCTGCTGTTAATTTCACAATATCTACTTACACAAGGTTAAGAGGTTTAAAGCAATTGAAGTTCCTGTTTCTGATACTTTAAACAGTGTGAATGAGTGACACATTTATTGGGTGGTAGTAAGTGAAAGGATTTTTTTTAACACTGTGGAGAATAATGAATGAGTCAATGTTTATTTTTCCAAGTTTATTTTCTCACATCCTATTGTCCCTACAGGGTTCACTGTTTCTTTACAGCTCTGACTCTGTGCTGGTAATTTCACAATCTTTATTTACACATGTAGTGTGGGTCAATGAGTACGAATAGTTTGGTATAAGGGGCAAGAGGAGTGCCATAGATTCGTATAGGGAACATGGAGGGCAGTTGGAGGAGCATAGCCCAGCATGGGGGCATTAGGGGCCGTAGGGTGTGGGTTGGGGCCTTGAGTGGGCATTTATGGGAGAATGTGGGGGTGAGGAGGTCAGGGCTGAAGGGCCTTTCCCTTTCATTTTAGCTGGAATGAAATCCCACGGCATCGAGGTGGGATTTATCAGTGGCCCGGCTCCCTCAGCCCGGAAACCCCATGGCTGCCTCCAGTCTCTGTCCCCGGTCGACTAGCCCGTCTGAAGCCCCCACCCGCCCTCTGGCAATGACCATCCCGCTCTTGGGGACACTTCCTTCCAACGCAGGAATTTTCCAAACTCCTGCTATCTGCCTCGGTGTTGCAAAACCAGGGCATAGGGTGGAATTCCCACCACAAGAATCGTAGAACCACAGAATCCCCACAGTGCAGACGGAGGCCATTCTGCCCATCGAGTCTGCACCGACCACAATGCCACCCAAGCCCTATTTCCATAACCCCACATATTTACCCTGCTAATCCCCTGACACTAAGGGGCAATTTATCATGGCCAATCAGCCTAACCGGCACATCATTGGACTGGGGGAGGAAACCGGAGCACCCGGAGGAAACCCACGCAGACATGGGGAGAACGTGCAGACCCCACACAGACAGTGACCTGAGGCCAGAATCTAACCTGGGACCCAGGCACTGTGAGGCATCAGTGAACCACAGAATCCCTGCAGTGCAAAAGGAGGCCATTCGGCCCATTGAGTCTGCATCAACCATAACCCCACCCAGGTCCTACCCCAGTAAACCCACATATTTACCCTGCTAATACCCTGACTCAAGGGGCAATTTAGCACTGCCAGTCCACCAAACCCACACATCCTTGGACTGTGGGAGGAAACCGGAGCACCCGGAGGAAACCCATGCAGACACGGGGAGAATGTGCAGACTCCACACAAACAGTGACCCAAGCTGGGATTCGAACCCAGGTCCCTGGCGCTGTGAGGCAGCAATGCTAACCTCTGTGCCACCGTGTCACCCCAGCGAGCAGAACAGGATCTGCACTTAATCAAGATCACAAATAAAGACAACTGGATGTACTCCTGAGGCTGTATAAGGTTCTGGTCAAATCCCATTTGGAATATTGTGAGCAGTTTTGGGCCCCGTATCTGAGGAAGGATGTGCTGGCCTTGGAAAGGGTCCAGAGGAGGTTCACAAGAATGATCCTTGGAATGAAGAGCTTGTCGTATGAGGACTCTGGGTCTGTATTTGTTGGAGTTTAGAAGGATGAGGAGGGGATCTTATTGAAACTTACAGGATACTGCGAGGCCCAGATAGAGTGGACGTGGCGAGGATGTTTCCAGTAGTAGGAAAAACTCGAACCAGAGGGCACAACCTCAGGGTAAAGGGACGATCCTTTAAAACAGAGATGGGGAGGGATTTCTTCAGCCAGAGAGTGGGGAATCTGTGGAACTCTTTGCCACAGAGGAGGCCGGGGTCACTGAGTGTCTTTAAGACAGAGATAGACAGGTTCTTGATTAATAAGGGGATCGGGGGTTATGGGGAAAAGGCAGGAGAATGGGGATGAGAAAAATATCAGCCATGATTGAATGGCGGGGCAGACTCAATGGGCCGAGTGGCCTAATTCTACTCCTATGTCTTATGGTCTTATGGATCTAGAGCAGTGCTGAGGAGATGGTCTTGCATCTTTGGAACTTTTATATCTATTGACCTAATGAGGGCTTCTCTGGTCTTGGGGCAAATGCAGCTGGACGTCCCTGTCCCTAATGTTGAATTGCTCAGTGTTTGATTATGTTTGCCTGTTGATGGCACATCATGGGTGATTAGTTAAGCCTGGGGTATTATCACTTGGCAATGAAACTAAACTGAAGCAAGTCGGTGTAAGTACGAGAATGCAGGCATTTTGAAGAATTGAATAAAATTCCATCTCACATCACAGCTGGTATGTCATCTCTGCGTATCTCCCAGGCATAACACACAACAAAAGTGCGCATTCTAATCCATGGATATAACTCAGTGGCAGCGCACAGGAACAATAAAACTGAAGCAACACGGAAAGCCCCAAAACACACACACACAATCATGAATATTTCAAAATAACAAAACAAAAAGAAATAAAAGCTTAATGACTGGTAAATACAACTGAATGATGCTGTGAGTGGGTGAGTAAGACAAATCAGATTTAGGGATTTACACAAGAGGTCAATATTGAACTGAAATAGGGAGGATAATCTGTTGATTTTATGGAATAATCATTGGTGAAACCTACATATAGTTCTGGGACAGTTCTGGGTGGCATGGTCATTTGCACTGCTGCCTCACAGCGCCAGGGACCCAGGTTCAATTCCAGCCCTGGTCACTGTCTGTGTGGAGCCTGCACATTCTCCCCATGTCTGCGTGGGTTTTCTCCAGGTGCTCCGGGGTAGGGGGGGTGTGGTGGATAAATATTGGCCCCAAAAGCACCCCGGAGAGAGAGAGAGGGAGGGAGAGACAGAGATAGAGAGAGAGATGGAGAGACAGAGATAGAAAGACAGAGAGGGAGATGGGGAGAGAGACACACACAGAAACAGAGAGGGGGAGGGAGATGGGGAGAAATAGAGAGAGATGGATATAGAAATAGAGAGGGAGATAGGGATAGACAGAGGGAGATGGAGAGACAGAGATAGAGAGGGGGTGACAAACAGAGATAGAGAGAGAGATAGAGACAGACAGAGGGAGATGGGGAGACAGAAATAGAGGGAGAAACAGGGAGAGACAGGGAGATGGGGAGACAAAGATAGAGGGAGAGACAGGGAGATGGGGAGACAGAGATAGAGAGAGGGAGAGAACTGCCCTTGATGCAATTAGGTGGCTTGGCCAGGCTAAATTGCCCCTTAGTGTTGGGGGGTTAGCAGGGTAAATATGTGGGGGTATGGGGATAGGGCCTGGGTGGGATGGTTGTTGGTGCAGGCTCAATGGGCTGAATGGCCTCGTTCTGCACCGTAGGGATTCTATGATTCTAGAGAAAGTTCCAGTGATTGAAAGGATAATGGAGAGAGGAACCAGACTGGGTGAGAGGATGGAGACTTTGCAGTATGAGGAATGGTGATCTAAATGAATCATTTGCCCTCTGAGAAAGGGAAGGTCTGAGGGAGGGAGGGAGGGAGGGTACGGGGTGGGGGGGGGGATGGGGGAGTGGGGAATAAGGAAGGGGGCTTATGGGGGGGGATGGGATGGAGGCAAGGGAGGGGATATACGGCGGGGGGGATGGGAGTTAGGGAGTAAGGGAGAGGGTATGGGGGAATGAGGGGTAGGGGGGAAGGAGGGGATAGTACGGGGCAAGTGGTGGTGGGAAGAGGGTACGGAGTCTCCTCGAACAATACAGAGGACACTCCACAGGAAGATGCCAAAGGTTCTGGGATATTCGTTTTCTCTCCATTGTTGCCAAGATCCGGCTGTATTCACTGAGTGACTGAGCTGGATTAACATCAGCTGACAGAACCATTAGCCTGGGGGACCTCCTGTCATCGCAGCATCTTAACAGCCAGTGAGAGCCAAGCTCTGTCTCTGACCTGACGAGTTAACTCAGTGCTTGTCAGGGCCCAGTACAAACAGAGAAAGTGGGACTAACTGGATAGTCTCTTCCAAAGAACTGGCCCAGGCTCGATGGGCTGAATGGTCTCCTTCTACACTGTAAGGTTCCAGGTTTCTGGGAATCGGAGTCAGGATGAATGGGTCTTTTCCTGGTTGCCCGGATGTGATGTGTGGACTGCCATTGGGATCAGTGCTGGGTCTCTCAGCGGTCGACAATTTACCTCGATGATGTGGATGGAGCGATCGGATGTACAGCCGCCAGGTTTCTGATAACACAACAGGAGTGGGAAAGGAAGTAGTGAAGTGGAATTTTATGAGAATGATGCTGGGAGCCTCGCGAGCGTGAAATTGGGAAGATTCCTGATGTGTTTTCAAGCCAAAGTGTCAGGCTGGCACTGCCCAAAGTGCACCCCCCCCACCCCCACCCCCCCGCCCCTTGCCCTCTACCTCCCCGGGAGTGGGGAGGGTGGGGGGCGCTCACAGGCCTCCGGTGAGGCATTACGGGGCAAAATGGTCTCCATTTGTGCTCTAACCATTTGGCGAGTGGGTAAGAAAAGTTGCAGATGGGATCAAGTGATGTGTAAATTAAGTAGATTGGCCAATTCTAAATGTCCTTGCTGTCCAAAGATGCACAGGCTGGGGGAATTAGTCATAGAGTCATAGAGGTTTACAGCATGGAAACAGGCCCTTTGGCCCAACTTGTCCATGCTGCCCTTTTTTAAACCCCTAAGCTAATCCCAATTACCCGCATTTGGCCCATATCCCTCTATACTCATCTTACCCATGTAACCGTCTAAATGCTTTTTAAAAGACAAAATTGTACCCGCCTCTACTACCACCTCTGGCAGCTCGTTCCAGACACTCACCACCCTCTGTGTGGAAAAATTGCCCCTGTGGACACTTTTGTATCTCTCCCCTCTCACCTTAAACCTCTGCCCCCTAGTTTTAGACTCCCCTACCTTTGGGGAAAAGATATTGACTATCTAGCTGATCTGTGCCCCTCATTATTTTATAGACCTCTATAAGATCACCCCTCAGCCTCCTACACTCCAGAGAGAAAGGTCCCAGTCTATCCAGCCTCTCCTTATAACCCAAACCATCAAGTCCCAGTAGCATCCTAGTAAATCTTTTCTGCACTCTTTCTAGTTTAATAATATCCTTTCTATAACAGGGTGACCAGAACTGTACACAGTATTCCAAGTGTGTCCTTACCAATATTTTGTACAACTTCAACAAGACGTCCTAACTCCTGTATTCAAAGTTCTGACCAATGAAACCAAGCATGCCGAATGCCTTCTTCACCACTCTGTCCACCTGTGACTCCACTTTCAATGAGCTATGAACCTGTACTCCTAGATCTCTTTGTTCTGTAACTCTCCCCAACACCCTACCATTAACTGAATAAGTCCTGCCCTGGACTTCCCTCAATCTACCAAAATGCATCATCTCGCATTTGTCTAAATTAATCTCCATTCGTCAGCCCACTGGCCCAATTGATCAAGAATTGGGTAAACACATTGGGTAAAGAATTGAATAACACATTCACTGTGGTAAACACATTGGGGTTACAGAGGTAAGATGCTGTCAGAGTTGATGCAGACTCGATGGGCTGAATGGCCTCTTTCTGCACTGTAGGGATTCAGTGATTCTATGAGTATAATACGGAAAAATGTGAGCTTGTCATCTTGGGCAGAAGAGATTGCAGAACTCAGTGCAGAGGGATCTGGGGGTACTGGTAATGTACCCAAGGCCTCACGCAGATCCTGTTTACGAACCCCATTTTCAGTGGACCTTTTGATGCCATGACCTTAACCCATGACCCCCATTTGAGACACAAATCACACAATGGACACCGTAAACCTAGGTTTGAGAGAGGGGCAGTTTCGATGGGTTGCCCCATTAGCACGGGACACTTTAGCTGAGAGTTTAGAATGTCAAGAATGTGAGTGTGGAGGATGTCAGACTCCAGTTTGTGATTATCCTGTCTGCAGGCTAGAATTTACTCAAAGACTTTGAAGCCAGTGAGTTTTTTGTGAAACTGATGGCAGGGAGAAATTAAATCATTTCCCTTGTTTATGGGTAGAGCAGGACAAAAAAAAAACAAAAAAAAATGACAATTTCTGTGCATTTTCATCCAGAGACAAGAACAAAAGGGACATAAAGTGTAATTCTCTGATAATAAATCAAAAAAAAGTAAACACTTTTGCCAAACACTAATTTTGTTTTTGCTGCAATAATCTGCGAGAGAGATTTGCACTACCTCCATAAGACCATAAGTCATAGGGAGCAGAATGAGGCCACTCGGCCCATCGAGTCTGCTCCACCATTCAATCAAGGCTGATATTTTTCTCATCCCCACTCTCCTGTCTTTTCCCCATAGCCCCTTATTAATCAAGAACCTATCTATCTCTGCCTTAAAGACACCCAATGACCTGGCCTCCACAGCCTTCTGCAGCAAAGAGTTCCACAGATTCACCACTCTCTGGCTGACAAACTGTCTCTAATACCAGTTAAATTGACTTGATTTATTATTGTCACATGTATTAGTATACAGTGAATGTTTCTTGTGCGTGCTATACAGACAAAGCATACCGTTCGCTGAGAAGGAAACCAGAGAGTGCAGAATGTAGTGTTACAGTCATAGCTAGGGTGTAGAGAAAGATCAACTTAATGCGAGGTAGGTCCATTCAAAAGTCTGACGGCAGCAGGGAAGAAGCTGTTCTTGAGTCGGTCGGTACGTGACCTCAGACTTTTGTATCTTTTTCCTGACGGAAGAAGGTGGAAGAGGGGGTGCGTGGGGTCCTTGATTATGTTGGCTGCTTTTCCAAGGCAGCGGGAATTGTAGACAGAGTCAATGGATGGGAGGCTGGTATGTGTGATGGATTGGGCTACGTTCACGACCTTTTGTGGTTCCTTGCGGTCTTGGTCAGAGCAGGGGCCCAGACCGAGCTGTGATACAACCAGAAAGAATGCTTTCTACGGTGCATCTGTAAAAGTTGGTGAGTGTCATAGCGGACGTGCCAAATTTCCTTAGTCTCCTGAGAAAGTAGAGGCGTTGACCCCAGCTGGAATGTTGTGTACAGTTCTGGGCACCACGGTATAGGAAGGATCTGAATGCATTGGAGAGAGTGCAGAAGAGGTTTACAGGGATGGTTCCAGAGAGGAGAAACTTCAGCTACGTGGATAGATTGGAGAGGTTGGGACTGTTCTCCTTGGAGACAGGAAGGCTAAGGGGAGTTTTGATAGAGATGTTCAAAATCCCGAGGAGAGCTGGGCAGAGAGAAACTGTTCCAGCTTGTAAAAGGATTGAGAATGAGAGGGACACGGATTTAAAGTGATTTACAAAAGAAGCAAATGTGAGGAAAATTTATTCACCCAGTGAGTGGTTTGGGTCTGGGAGTATGGTGGAGGCAGGCTCAATTGAGGTGTTCGAGAGGACGTTAAATGATTATTTGAATAGAAACAATTTGCAGGGATACAGGGAAAACACTGTAAGAAGTCTGACAACACCAGGTTTAAATCCAACTGATTTATTTGACAGTAAACTCACAAGCTAGTGAGTTGGACTTAAACCTGGTGTTATCAGACTTCTTACAGTGTTTACCCCAGTCCAACGCCGGCATCTCCACATCATGTACAGGGAAAAGGCAGGGGAATGGCACTAAGTCATGATGCTCGACTGGAGAGCCAGTGTAGGCATGATGGGCTGAATGGCCTCCTTCTGCACTGTAACAGTTCTGTGACTGGCTATCTGGGTGGGATTGCTCTTACCTGGATCCATTCTTAAGTATCTGTTCATGGAGAGGTTATCAGGTACAAATATTTCTCTTCCTACTATTGAATTCCTACAGAGCAGAAAGAGATCATTCGGCTCATCAAGTCTGCACCAACACTCTGAAAGAGTATCTTACCCAGGCCCACCCCTATCACTGTAACCCTACTTATTTACCTTGTGTAATCCATCTAACCTGCACATTTTTGGACACTAAAGGGAAATTTAGCAAGGCCAATCCAACGAACCTGCACATTTTTGGACACTAAGGGGTAATTTAGCACGGCCAATCCACCTAATCTGCACATCTTTGGACTGTGGGAAGAAACAGGAGCACCTGGAGGAAACCCATGCAGACACGGGGAGAATGTGCAGACTCGACATAGACAGTCATCCATGGCCGGAATTGAACCCGGGTCCCTGGCGTTGTGAGGCAGCAGTACTAACCACTGTGCCGCCCCTGTTATTGTTACCCCTTCCTTCTCCAAGCAAAGGATCCATTCTATTTGGCCCCATCTCATCTCTCACCCACACGCTCGGTGACAGTATAAATGTTCGGAATCTTTTGGTCTGAATTTTAAATCCTTGCTGTTAGCTATCTGAGAGGATTTCTTTTTCAAAGGATATCTGCCCACGGAGAGAATTTGTCCTGAAGTTACACCCACCACACAACGACAGTTCTTCAACCGAGTCAAAATGTTGCTCTCTGACTCATGGGCCTGTGTTCAGTTCCAGCTTCACTCTCGTGACAAATGTTTACCCAAATTTCCAAACAAAGCGCGGTTTCACAGGACTGAGCGGGTGGTGGAGGCCAACGGCCGGGGGAGCTGATGGCCGGGTGGTATTATCACTTGACTATTAATCCAGAAACTCAGCGAGTGTCCTGGGGGACCCGGGTTCGAATCCCGTCACAGCAGATGGTGGAATTTGAATTCAATAAAAAAAATTTGGAATTAAGAATCTATGGGTGACCATGAAATAATTGTCAGAAAAACCCATCTGGTTCACTAACGCCCTTTCGGGAAGGAAATCTGCCGTCCTTGATTTAATTTATTCAGTAGGGCGTTGGGGAGAGTTACAGAACAAAGAGATCTAGGAGTACAGGTTCATAGCTCCTTGGAAGTGGAGTCACAGGTGGACAGAGTGGTTTCATTGGTCAGAATATTGAATACGGGAATTGGGACGTCTTGTTGAAGTTGTACAAGACATTGGTAAGGCCACACTTGGAATACTGTGTACAGCTTCGGTCACCCTATTATGGAAAAGATATTATTAAACTAGAAAGAGTGCAGAAAAGATTTACTAAGATGCTACCGGGATTTGATGGTTTGAGTTATAAGGAGAGACTGAATAGACTGGGACATTTTTGTCAGGAGTGTAGGAAGTTCAGAGATGAGCTTGTAGAGGTCTATAAAATAATGAGGGGCATAGATCAGCGAGATAGTCAATATCTTGTCCCAAAGGTAGGGGAGTCTAAAATTAGAGGGCACAGATTTAAGGTGAAAGAGGGGGGGAGATACAAATGTGCCCAGAGGGGCAATGTTTTTACTCAGAGGGTGGTGAGTGTCTGGAACATGCTGCCAGAGGTAGTAGTAGAGGCGGGTACAATTTTGCCTTTTAAGAAGCATTTAGACAGTTACATGGGTAAGATGGGCCAAATGTGGGCAATTGGGACTAGCTTAGGTGTTAAAAAAAGGGCGGCATGGACAAGTTGGGCCGAAGGGCCTGTTTCCATGCTACAAACCTCTATGACTCTATGATTCTATATATATTCCAGAGCCACAGCAATGTGGTTGACTCTCAACTGTCCTCGGGCAACTGGGGATGGGAAATAAATACTGGCGCAGCCAGCGACGCCCATGTCCCACAAATAAGTAAAAATAGCACAACTGGGTTTTTCGAATGTAAGTTGGATAAGAAGCTGAGGAAGATAAATTGTGGGAACGTGTCGGGGAATGGGATCAACTGAGGGCCCCAACCATTTGACAATTAGCCATGCTAAATTGCCCGTTGGTGTCGGGGTTGCTAGCTGGGGTGAATACATGGGGTTGTGTGGATGGGGCCTGGGTGGGATTGTGGTTGGTGCAGACTCGATGGGCCAAATGGCCTCCTTCTGCGCTGTAGGATTGTATGATTCTATTCTACATTCTCTCATCCACCTTCTTCCGTCGGGAAAAAGCTTGAAAAGTCTGAAGTCACGTACCAACAGACCCAAGAACAGCTTCTTCCCTGCTGCTGTCAGACTTTTGAATGGACCTACCTCGCATTGAGTTGATCTTTCTCTACACCCTAGCTATGACTGTAACACTACATCCTGCACTCTCTCCTTTCCTTCTCTATGAACAGTATGCTTTACTCTGTATAGTGCGCAAGAAACAATACTTTTCACTCTATCCCAATACATGTGACAATAATAAATCAAATCACTAACCGACAACACCGTACTGCTGTGAAACGGACTCAGAAAGCTGCTGCTGCAAGTTTGTTTTGAATACTCCAAGATATCAATGTTTTTGGCCTGGAAATTATGCAGTTTTTGGGAGAGCTGTGTATCACATCTTTTACATAAACCTTCAGTGTTAAAACACACTGGCATTCAACCAAGTTCCCCAGGGTTTTGTTTGATATATTTCTGTGGTTAAACTGTGCCTTATCTGCCCTTCTTGGGAAGTAGATGAATGAAGGGCTCCAGGACATCAATAATTTAATTGTCAGACAGATAACTGTGTTTAGGGAACAGAATGGATTCAAACTACTTCACTCCAAAATGCTGCAGCTAACTTTAAAATGAATCTGAGGTCCTTTGGCCAGAAGGATAAGGTCCCTGACATAACTCCCACAGGTAACTCCCACAGGTAATCCCACAGGTAACTCCCACAGGTAACTCCCACAGGTAATCCCACAGGTAACTCCCACAGGTAACTCCCACGGGTAACTCCCACAGGTAATCCCACAGGTAACTCCCACAGGTAATCCCACAGGTAATCCCACAGGTAACTCCCACAGATAATCCCACAGGTAATCCCACAGGTAACTCCCACAGGTAATCCCACAGGTAATCCCAGAGGTAACTCCCACAGATAATCCCACAGGTAATCCCACAGGTAATCCCAGAGGTAACTCCCACAGATAATCCCACAGGTAATCCCACAGGTAGTCCCACAGGTAACTCCCACAGGTAATCCCACAGGTAACTCCCACAGGTAATCCCACAGGTAACTCCCACAGATAATCCCACAGGTAATCCCACAGGTAACTCCCACAGGTAATCCCACAGGTAACCCCACAGGTAACTCCCACAGATAATCCCACAGGTAACTCCCACAGGTAATCCCACAGGTAACTCCCACAGATAATCCCACAGGTAATCCCACAGGTAACTCCCACAGATAACACCCACAGGTAATCCCACAGGTAATCCCACAGATAATCCCACAGGTAACTCCCACAGGTAATCCCACAGGTAACTCCCACAGATAATCCCACAGGTAATCCCACAGGTAACTCCCACAGGTAATCCCACAGTTAACTCCCACAGGTAACTCCCACAGGTAATCCCACAGTTAACTCCCACAGGTAACTCCTGCAGATAATTCCTGCAGGTAAGTCCAACAGGTAACTCTCATAGATAATTCCTGCAGGTAACTCTCACAGGTAACTCCTACAACAAGGTCAAATGTTGCATGAAATATCTTAGAGTTTTACAGCACAGAAAGTGGCCATTCAACCCATCGTGTCAGTACTGGCTGAGTCCAAAAGCTAGCTGTGTCTTTCCAATCCCATCTTCCAGCTCCTGGTCCTTGGCCTTGCAGGTTCCAGCACTTCAGGTGCAAATCCAGCTACCTTGCAAATGAGTCGAGTGTTTCTGCCTTAACCACCAATCCAGGCGGTGAATGCCAGCCTCCCTCCACTGGGAAATGGTGCAGTTAAATGGTTAAGTGAAGAGGAAATGGTTCAGTGTGAGAGTGAATAGAATAGAATATGTACAGTGCAGGAGGAGGCCATTCGGCCCACCAAACCTGGACTGACCACAATCCCACCCAGGCCCTATCCTTGTCACCCCATGTATTTACCCTGCTAATCCCCCTGACATTAAGGGGCAATTTACTGTGGCCAATCTATCTACTGATCTGGCAAATTGGGTTATGGAAAATGTGAAATTGTCCATTTTGGGCAGGGAGAATTAAAAACAAGCTTATTATTGGAATGGTGGGAGACTGCAGAGCTCTGAGGTACAGAGGGATCTGGATGCCCTAATGCATGAGTGAAAAGAAATTAGTCAAATGTGTCAAAGGGAAAACAAAGGAAATTTGGCATGTCAGCTATGACTGTCACCAACTTTTACAGATGCCCCATAGAAAGCACTCTTTCTGGTTGTATCACAGCTTGGTATGGGCTCCTGCTCTGTCCAAGACCACAAGGAACTGCAAAAGGTTGTGAATGTAGCCCAATCCATCACACAAACCAACCTCCCATCCATTGACTCTGTCTACACTTCCTGCTGCCTCGGCAAAGCAGCCAGCATAATTAAGGACCCCACACATCCCGGACATTCTCTCTTCCACCTTCTTCCATCAGGAAAAACATACAAAAGTCTGAGATCACGTACCAACCGACTCAAGAACAGCTTCTTCCCTACTACTGTCAGACTTTTGAATGGACCTACCTCGCATTAAGTTGATCTTTCTCTGCAGCGTAGCTATGACTATAACACTATGTTCTGCACTCTCTTGTTTCCTTCTCTATGAATGGTATGCTTTGTCTGTATGGTGAGCAAGAAACAATATTTTTCACTGTATGTTAATACATGTGACAATAATAAATCAAATCAAATCAAATCACAAGAAGCGAGTATACAGATACATCAAATGAGTTGGAAAATTAGCAGAAGGGTGGCACGGCGGCACAGTGGGTTAGCACTGCTGCTTCACAGCTCCAAGGATCTGGCTTTGATTCCCGGCTCGGGTCACTGTCTGTGTGGAGTTTGCACATTCTCCTCATGTCTGCACGGGTTTCCTCCGGCTGCTTCAATTTCCTCCCACAGTCCAAAGATGCGTGGGTTAGGTGGATTGGCCGTGCTAAATTGCCCCTTAGTGTCCCGGGATGCGTAGGTTAGCGGGATTAACGGGTAAATACAGGGATAGGGCCTGGGTGGGATTGTTGGGGGTGCAGACTTGATGGGCCAAATGGCCTCTTTCTGCACTGTAGGGTTTCTATGGATATTGTGTACTGTGAGGGGAATCGATTACAAAGGTAGGGAGGTTATATTTCAGTTATACGGGGATTTGGACAGACCACGTCTGGAGTATTGTGTACAGTATTGGTCTCCTTATTCAAGGGAAGATGTAAATGTGTTGTATTTGCACCGGACCATTTCTTCTTCACTTAATCATTTAATTACACCACTTGCAGCGACATTCCACACGGGCCTAATCTGCTTCTCACCCAGTGTCCATCTCACTCCGATATAGTCGCCTAGTTTCCCTTACTGACTGTGTGCTTTGTAGAGGTTGTGTTTTATTAGCCCCTCTACAGCATCAGCACCCAGTTTAGCTCCCTGCCGCAGTAACTAACTCCAACCGAATCAGTTACTTCCAGCCGATTGACAATTAGCTGTCACTGCCAGGCCGTTTCCTGTTCAACAAGGTGTTCTGTCTTGAGGTTTGTTAGTTCTGCGTCAGAACTTGATGCTTAATCGATATTTAAATCTGAAAAAGACTTCCCAAAGCCTAGTTTGCTACTCACTCGGTCTCACTCGGTGTTCGACTCTCCCAGGCATTGTCTCCTGTGCCATGGAATCACTACAGTGCAGAAGGAGGCCATTCGGCCCATTGAGCCTGCACTGATTCTCTGACAGGCCCAACCCCTGGCCCTATCTAACCCTGAGCATTTAACCTAGCCAATCCACCTAACCTACCCTGACCCACATATTCAACCTGCTAAGCCCCCTGACACTAAGGGGCAATTTAGCACAGCCAATCCCCCTAACCTGCACATCTTTGGACACTAAGGGGCAATTTAGCATGGCCAATCCACCTAACCTGCACATCTTTGGACACTAAGGGACAATTTAGCACAGCCAATCCACCTAACCTGCACATCTTTGGACACTAAGGGACAATTTAGCACGGCCAATCCACCCAACCTGCACATCTTTGGACACTAAGGGGCAATTTAGCATGGCCAATCCACCTAACCTACACATCTTTGGACACTAAGGGGCAATTTAGCATGGCCAATCCACCTAACCTACACATCTTTGGACACTAAGGGGCAATTTAGCATGGCCAATCCACCTAACCTACACATCTTTGGACACTAAGGGGCAATTTAGCATGGCCAATCCACCTAACCTACACATCTTTGGACACTAAGGGGCAATTTAGCATGGCCAATCCCCCTAACCTGCACATCTTTGGACACTAAGGGGCAATTTAGCATGGCCAATCCACTTAACTTAAACATCTTTTGACACTAAGGGGCAATTTAGCATGGCCAATCCACCTAATCTACACATTTTGGGACATTAAGGGGTAATTTAGCATGGCCAATCCACCTCACCTACACATCTTTGGACTGTGGGAGGAAACCAGAGCACCGGAGGAAACCCACACAGACACGGGGAGAACATGCAGTCTCCACACAGACAGTGAGCCCAGCCGGGAATTGAACCCAACTCCCTGGCGCTGTGAGGCAGCGGCGCTAACCACTGAATAATCCACTCTGCCTTTATTATTCATTTGTTTATCCAGTTTCCTATGAAATGTTATTTGCCTCAGCCATTCTCTGTGTCAGCGAGTTCCACATGACCACGGCTCCCTGTGTAAAGCGGGATTTGTGAGTGACTATCCCAGCAGCCCAGTTTTGGGCTCCAGTACGAGTGAAATATCCGCTGTTGAATGCCTTCTCCGTCTGACTGACCTCTTAGCGGTGTCTCCGCTCAGCCTTCCATTTTCCATTGGAGAGGAGAGGGTCGGGCCTGTGCAGGCTTCCCTGCTGCCTGTATGAGCGAGACACGAACGCAGGGGGGTTTTAATCAGAAAAATGATAAACAGTTTCACAAGTAATCATCTGTATGAATTACTGGAAGCGGAGATTGCCGAGGGAACTTTGTACCCTGTGCTGTATCTAACAGAGCCTGGCCTGCTGTTTAGCAATTACATTAGCAGTGCGAGCATGTCTGAACATGTTCAGAGAATTGAGAGAGCCATCACATCTTCCCACTGAATATATTCCCGTTTCTCTCTCCTCCTCGGCTTGATGTTACTTATTTTAAATTTTATTCTAGTTCCTCTTTTCGTATCTTTCACCATTCTCATAGAAATATAGTAAACCAGGGCAGGAGGAGGCCATTCAGCCCATCGAGCCTGCTCCACCATCCACTGTGATCATGGCTGATCGTCCAATTCAATAACCTGATCCCCCCCCCACCCACTTATCCTTGGTCCCCTTCGTCTCCGCTGTTATTTCTCACCGATTCTTGAAAATATTCCATGTTTTTGCACTGGAAGGTTGCTCCAGCACCTCCAAGCAGAACCCAACAGCGAGCAGAGTGTCAGGGAACAGGGCCTGGGGAGAGGGGTCTGGAGAGAAGGGCCTGGGACAGAGGAGCCAGAGGAGAGTGGCCTGGGGAAAGAGGCCCGGGGTGTGGAACCTGGGAGAAAGGGGCCTAGGAGGGGAGCCTGGGGAGAGAGGGGCCTGGGACAAGGGGCCGTGGGGAGAGGGGCCTGAGAGAGAGGGGCTTGGGAGAGGAGCCTAGGGAGACGAGCCTAGGGAGAGGGGCCGGGAAGAGACGACTGGAGAGAGAGGGGATTGGGAGAGAGTGGCCTGGGAGAGGAGCCTGGGGAGAGAGGGGCCTGGGATGAGGGGCCGTGGGGAGAGGGACCTGGTAGAGGGGCCTAGGAGAGAGGGTCCTGGGAGAGAGGCTGAGGGGGAGAGGCCTGGAATGAGGGGCCTGGGGGAGAGGGGTCTCGGGAGAGGAGCCTGGGAGAGAGGGGCCTGGGAAGCAGAAGCCTGGGGAGAGGGGCCTGGGGAAGAGAGGCCTGGGGAGAGGGGCCTGGGAAGCAGAGGTTGACTGAGAGATCTGGGAATAAAATGCTCCAGAGCCCCAGGTTTGGTTGGGTGGGGAGAAACCCACGCAGACATGAGGCGAACGTGTAGACTCCGCATAGACAGTGACCCAAGGCCGGGAATCGAACCCGGGTCCCTGGTGCCGGGAGGTAGTAGTGCTAATCACTGTGCCACTGTGCCAGCCCCAAATGTATGCTGTAAGGAATATTATAAATGATTCCAAACCACAAGACAGCACAGGCAAGGAAGGCCATTCATCCCTCTGCAAGTTGGAAGAGGCGGTTCTTGTGGAACTGGTGTCCAAGTTTGGGAGTTTTTCAATGGATTAGAAGGTCACACTGCGAGGAAAGTCAAGGCTTGCAAACTGGAACAGGAAAGTGTAGAGTTAATCAACTGTTATTGCCAGTCGCCTGAAGACAAATTAATCAATTGTTTCACTCACCATTTTTGTACAACAGAAGTTTGCTCTAAAATAAACAAAAGACAGTCATTTCACGCTTGTGAATTGAGAGAGATGGGCCCAGGCTGGCCTATTGATTCCACATCATTACACCAGCTTCTTTCATTATCGAGAACAAGGGAGGGACACTAATGGAATGAACAAGTCTTCAGACTGTTTCACTCCACTTATATACCCTCCTGCGGCGCAGAACCCCGGCAGCACAGAAGGAGGACATTCAGCCCATCGAGCCCCCATCGACAGAACATCTCACCCAGGCTCACCCTCAATCCTCTCCCCGTAACCCCACGCATTTACCCTGCTAATCCCCTAATCTAGGTTCTGTAAGTAATCTCACAACACCAGGTTAAAGTCCAACAGGTTTATTTGGTAGCATGAGGTTTTCAGAGCGCTACATCAGATGATTGCCTGAAGGAGCGGTGCTCCGAAAGATCGTGCTACCAAATAAACCTGTTGGCCTTTAACCTACTACCTGTGCCCATCCCAGTCCAACACCGGCAACTCTGCATCATGGTTACAGCTAATCTCGGTGTCTTTGGACGCTAAGGGGCAACTTAGCATGGCCAATCCACCTAACCTGCACATCTTTGGACTCTAAAGGCAGGATTTTCCAGCCACGCTGGCCCCGAAACTGGAAAATCTCGCCCGAGATCATCAGGCCTTTGCATTGTCTGGGCCCCGTCCATTACGATTCCTGGGGGGGGGCAGGATGGGAAAATTCAGCTGCAGGGGGCAATTTAACATGGCCAATCCCCTCTAACCTGCACATCTTTGGAGTAGTGGGAGGAAACTGGAGCCCATGCAGACATGGGGAGAACGTGCAAACACCACACAGACAGGCACCCGAGGCTGGGATTGAACCTGTGAGGCAGCAGTGCTAACCACTGTGCCACCGTGCTTGTATGAGCAAGCTTTATTCAAAAAGTTATTTGCTGTCAGAGTGTGCACATAGAATTGGGCTAATTTACAGCTGTAACCCTGACATAAGCAGAAAGAATTCCAACAACACTAATCTGCATTTATATTGCACCTTAACCGTGACAAAATAGTCCCCTCACTGGAGTTTCACAAACACAATTTGACACAGAGTTATGTAAGGAGATAGTAGGACAGGGGACTAAAAGCTTGATTAAAAAGGTAGGTTGTAAAGAGTGTCTTAAAGGAGAGATTCGGAAATGTTTGGGGAGGGAAATCCAGAACTCAAATCTGAAACCACCAATGGTGGAACTGGTAAAGGCAGGGAGTGGAGTGTTATTCATAGAATTATAGAACCCCTACAGTGCAGGAGAAGACCATGTGGCCCATCGAGTCTGAACCGACACTCCAAAGATCATCCCACCCAGGCCCAACCCCCTGCAACCCAGCACATCCATCATAACTAACCCGCTTAATGTACACACTAAGGGGCAATTTAGCATGGCCAGTCCACCCTAACCTACACATCTTTGGACACTAAGGGGTAATTTAGCATGGCCAATCCCCCTAACCCGCACATCTTTGGACACTAAGGGGTAATTTAGCATGGCCAGTCCACCTAACCTACACATCTTTGGACACTAAGGGGTAATTTAGCATGGCCAATACACCTAACCTGCACATCTTTAGACTGTGGCAGGAAACCGGAGCACCCGGAGGAAACCCACACAGACATGGGGAGAATGTGCAGTCTCCACACAGACAGTGACCCAAGCCAGGAATTGAACCTGGGTCACTGGCACCGTGAGGCAGCGGTGCTAACCACTGTGCCACCATAATATATATTAAAATCTGGAATGTGCAAGAGACCAGAATTGGAGGAGGGATCTTGGAGGGTTGTGAGGCTGGAGGAGGTTACAGAGGTCAGGAGGAGTAACATCATGGAGCTATTTGAAAAGGAAGATGCAATTTCTTCTAGAAGGTTTCATTTAATCAGTGGATTCATGAGTGCTGGGTGTACAGTGTTGTGTTTTTATTATACACTAACCACTCATAAGGAATTGGGCAAAGATTTGTAGGTTCAGCTATTTTGTCAATTCCAATTGCCAAGAGCCCCTGGTGACTGCACAAAGAGTGGGGCAAAAGACAAGTTATCCACACACCCGCTGGAAACAAAAACCAGCGTCACCTCGAGCATTACTGTGTTAATGGGTTACCCTCCCAGAAAGAAATTTCATTGGAGGAGAATGTGCCAAGGAAAAGGGAAAGAAAAGCTTTGGGATTTTACAGCCTCACTGGGGCAAGACTGGAAATTCTTGCCCAAGGTCAACAGAGATTTCCGTTGTGGGGCCCTTGCCCACTCCCATTCCGTGGCAGGCGAGGTGGTAGAGTTCCGACCTTAGGTTCATTGTAGTAATGGCATAATTCAAAAGTTAAACAATTAAAATAAGCACAGAGATTGGAGAGGTCATAGAGTCATTGAATCCTACAGTGCAGAAAGAGGCCCTTCGGCCCATCGAGTCTGCACCCACCACAATCCCACCCAGGCCCTACCCCCATATCCCTACATGTTTTACCCGCTAATCCCTCTAATCTAAGCATCCTAGTACACTAAGGGACAATTTTAGCATGGCCAATCAACCTAACTCGCACATCTTTGGACTGCAAAGTTGGAGATGTTCTTTTAAAGCAAAGAAAATGAAGGGCAGGTTTGATAGCGTTCTTGTGGTGCAGTGGGGTTAGTGCCCCTGTCTCTGAGCCAGAAGCTCGGGGTTTGAGTCCCACCCCAGCACTTGATGGCCAAGGAAGGTGTGTCAATAACGTGGCCAAAACCTGTAAATCCTTCCAAACACACCAACGGCTGGCAGTAAGAGTGAGAGAGACTCCTGATCAGCCACACTTAATGGGGAGCGGCACCCCTCAAACTATAAGCCCTTGACAGACTAGTTAACTATTTTGGAAATGACTAGCTATTGGAAACAGATAAAAGTCTGCGGAAGCTCCGTGCCAATGGATCCGGGGAGAGAATTGGAATTAATAGAAATGGTCAAAACCTTGCCAGGTTTTCGGGTGGAGGGTTGAATATAAATTTAGGATTATTGATAAAAGAGCCAGGGGTAGGTGAGATTTTGTTTTTGTAAAGGTATCGAGTTGTTGTGATTTGGAAGGCGCTGCAATCCGATTAGGCAGGAACTTTGAAAAGGGGCGTTGGAATCAGGATATTGAATTTGATAATCAGCCATGGTCAAAATGAATGGCGGGGCAGGCTCGATGGGCTGAATGGCCTACTCTTGTTTCTACATTTCTACGTTTGGCCTATCTCACTCTCTAGCTCCTGGCGTCACTAGGCCTGATGAATTGTGAAAATGAAACACACATGATGGGATTGACAGAGCGTGGACATCTTAAATCACATCTCAAATACCTTTGCAACAAGTGCTGAATGAATATCTGCGAGGGATAACCTTTTAAATCTCAGTTGAGTAGGTTGTCCTGTTTGCACACTGTTCCATTAAGTCTCCCAAGGCCTCGATATATAAATTATTTGTTGCGTTTCTTTTTGTTTTGACGGCCTGCTTGGAATCGAATTGGTCATCGTTTTGACATGAGGAGCTTTTATTCCATTCAGAGAAGCGATGGGACGCGTGCAGTAGTCATTAGCTGGGGTAGTATTGTCCAACAGCGCGTGGTAAACACACACCGCATGGGGCTAATCGGAGATGTGGCTTAATTTAGTTCCAGATCAGTAAATAAATAACTGGCCAACATTATTATTCGTGTGATCTCGATACCCACAGCCGCCCAGTTTGCGCCTGTGACCTTTAACCTTGTCCAGTTGGTAGAACGTTGAGATGGTAATCAGACGGGGGGAGGTTTCCCGTCCCACACCCACCCACGGGAATTGTAGCAGGCAGGGGCCAGTTGGGGGGTGGGGGGGGGGGCGGGGGTGAGACATACAAAGGCCCGTTAACCTTGGGTGGGATTTTGGGGTGAGCGCGAGCGGGAAATCCCATCCTATAACTCTATTCTGAAATAGTCAATGGACTATGGGCGTCGCTGGGAAAAAGAAAATCATAGAATCATAAATCATACAGCGCAGAAGAGGCCCTTCGGCCCATCAAGTCTGCACCAACACGCAAGAAACACCTGAACTCCCACCTGAACTCCCACCTGAACTCCCACTTGCCAGCACTTGGCCCAGAGCCCTGAATGTGATGATGGGCCAAGTGTTCATCCAGGTACTTCTTAAAAGATGTGAGGTATCCCACCTCCCCCACCCTCCCAGGCAGCGCATTTCAGACCCTCACCACCCTCTGGGGAAAAAAGCTTTTCCTCACATCCCCCCTAAACCTCTCGTCCTTCATCTTGAACCTGTCCCCTCATGACTGACCCTTCAACTAATGTTCCCTTTAGGGAAGGAAATCTGTCACTCTTACCCGGTCTGGCCTACCTGTGACTCCAGACCCAAGCAATGTGGTTTATTCTTAAAAGCCCTGGGGATGGGCAATAAATGCTGGTCCAGCCAGTGATGCCTATATCTGCTCTTTACCCACTCTGTCCGTGTCCCTCATAATCTTGTACACCTCGATCAGGTCACCCCTCAGTCTTCTCTGCTCCAGTGAAAACAACCCAAGCCTACCCAACCTCTCTTCATAACTTCAATGCTCCATCCCAGGCAGCCTCCTGGTGGATCTCCTCTGCACCCCCTCCCCAGTGCAATCACATCCTTCCTATAATGTGGTGCCCAGAACTGCACACAGTGCTCCAGCTGGGGCCTCACTAAAGTTCTACACAACTCCAGTGTGACTTCCCTGCTTTGGTAATCGATGCCTCGATTGATAAAGGCAAGTGTCCCATATGCCTTTTCCACCACCCTACGAACATGCCCTTCCGCCTTCAGAGATCTGAGGACTAACGTACCCAGGTCCTTTGTTTCACCAAACTTCCTAGTGTCATAGAATAGAATCCCTACAGTGCAGAAGCCATTTGGCCCATCTTCATCGATCACAATCCCACCCAGGCCCTATTCTCATAACCCTGCACATTTACCCTGCTGGTCCCCTCACATTAAGGGGCAATTTAGCACGGCCAATCCACCTAACATACACATCTTTGGACTGCGGGAGGAAACCGGAGGAAACCCACGCAGGCATGGGGAGAATGTGCAAACTCCACACAGACAGTGACCCGAGGCCAGGAATCGAACTCAGGTCCCTGGTACTGTAAGGCAGCAGTGCTAACCACTGTGCCACCATACCACACTTGTGTCTCCCCCCTCATATCATGCTGTAAGCATTTGCTAATCATCCGAACTGCCCGTGTTACTGAATGTGAGATATTTGTGAAGTAAATATGTATGGGTGAGTATAGGTCTCCATACTGGAGGCAGTACGATGGCACAGTGGTTAGCACTGCTGCCTCTCAGCACCAGGGACCCAGCTTCGATTCCCAGCCTGGGTCACTGTCAGTGTGGAGTTTGTGTGTTCTCCCCATGTCTGTGTGGGTTTCCTCTGGGTGCTCTGGTTTCCTCCCACAGTCTGAAAATGTCCAGGTTAGTTTGATTGGCCATGCTAAATTGCCCCTTAGTGTCAGAGGGACTAGCTGGGGTAAATATGGGGATAGAGCCTGGGTGAGGTGGTTTTTTCTAATATTAGACTTTGTGACTAAAGCTATGTGGTTGTAGCCACAGTTGGGACTATTTCTGTTGGACTATATAACTCTAGAAGGAAGGTAATTTTTCATGTTTACCTTCTAAGTCTGAAATATATTAAAGAAACATGAGTAATTTTCAGTGTGGCATGCTGGTGAGTTGTGATGTGTTGTGGGAGAGGCAGTGACGAGAGAGTGATGGATGGGCTAGTGTAGCGCTGCCAGATTTGGCCCTAGGTGGGCAATGACTGACAGTTTTGGAGGATGTTTCTTAAAGACTCTTTATAAGGGTCAAACACTCTCTTCCAATCGCGACGGAGAAGTGAAGCTACGGGGAGAAGGTGAGTCACCATTTTAATTTGCTCAGGAAGGCTGAGTTTCACAAACTGAATATATACTTGGTGGTGAATTAATGCACGGCGTTCTGAAGCAACAGCCTCCACAGTGAAAAAATAGTCATCCGGATTTCTACCAGCTCGACCAAGGAATAGCAGGGTCTGAGTCGGAGGGATGGCACGGTGACACAGTGGGTTAGCACTGCAGCCTCACAGCGCCAGGGACCCAGGTTTGATTCCTGGCTCAGGGTCACTGTCTGTGTGGAGTCTGCATGTTCTCCCCGTGTCTGTGTGGGTTTCCTCCAGGTGCTCCAGTTTCATAGAACCCTACAGTGCAGAATGAGGCCCTTCGGCCCATCAAGTCTGCACTGAACACAATCCCACCCAGGCCCTACCCCCATATCATACCCACTAATCCCTCTAACCTACACATTCCTAGATACTAAGGGTCAATTTCTTAGCAAGGCCAATCAACTTAACCAGCACATCTTTGGACTGTGGGAGGAAACCCACACAGACATGAGGAGAATGTGCAAACTCCACACGGGACAGTGACCCGAGCTGGGAATCGAACCCAGGACCCTGGAGCTGTGAAGCAGCAGTGCTAACCCACTGTGCCACCGTGCCGCCCACTGTCCTCCCACAGTCCAAAAGGTGTGCTGGTTAGGGTGCATTGACCATGCTAAACTCTCCCTCAGTGTACCCGAACAGGCTCCGGAGTGTGATGACTAGGGGATTTTCACAGTAACTTCAACACAGTGTTAATGTAAGCTGACCCTAATAAACAAACTTTAACTTGAACCCCTCCATCTATGGCAGGCGGGACAGGAAGATTCCCTCCTCTGACTCTAAGATTGGTCAAAGGTTTAGGAGGATTGTGTAGCAGAGACAGCGAGAGGGAGGGAGTGCTGGAGAGTGTTAGAGAGGGAATTCTCGAGATTAGGACCCCAGGTATTTCAGAAACAAGTTCAGGGATAGGGTGGAGCCGGGTTTACTGTGACTGTTACTCATTTCCTGGTGAGCAAACTAGTCAACCAAAACAGGAAGGAGGAGTTCGGAATTGACCCAAGTTGGGCCTCACATTCCAGCACAGGTCCCGGGGCAGGGACTCTGGCTAAATTTCCTCCCAATTTATGCACCTGTTCCATTCTTGCTGCTAGGAGTAACACACTTGGCAAGAATTTTTTAAAAAAGTTTATTTATTAGTGTCACAAGTGAGCTTATATTAACACTGCAATGAATTTACAGTGAGAATCCCCTGGTCGGCACACTCCGGTGCCTGTTTGGGTTACACTGAGGGAGAATTTAGCACGGCCAATGCACCCTAACCAGCAGGTCTTTGGGGTGTGGGAGGAAACCGGAGCACCCGGAGGAAACCCACACAGACACGGGAGGGACTTCACACAGACGGTGACCCAGGGCCGGAATCGAACCCGGGTCCCTGGCGCTGTGAGGCAGCAGGGCTAACCACTGGGCCACTGTGCCTATGCAAGGAATAGAGGGATACAGAGCAGGGGCAGGCAGGAGGGATTAATTTAATTTAGCATCATGTTTGGCACAGGATTGTGGGCCGAAGGGCCTGTTCCTGTGCTGTACTTTCTGTGTCCTAAGAGATGGGAAAAAAAATCGAGTAAGATGATAGAGGCTGTGTGGGGGTTAGAGAAGGGAGAGAGAAACATCAATAAGAGAGATAGTGAGAGCTGCTAGCAATGTAACACGCTGCCTGGCCTGTGAAACTACCTTCAACATCCAGATTAACAATCTGATCCTGTTATTTAAGACGGAGGCTTTAATTCCTTCCCATTGCAGAATTTTGGAACACCTCTGATTCCAAAAGAAAGGGTGAGGAGGGGGGGGGTCAAGGAGGGGGAAATCGCAGAGGAGGAATAGAGGGGAGAAGGGATGTCTGCACATCCTGGGACTGAAGATAACACTGGTAAACCCTACAGAGCGCAAGCCTTACATCTGACAAAATAGTCCCGTCCTTCTGAGTACGAGAGTCAGGGTGTCATGTGGCAGCTTTGTAAACCTTTGGTTAGGCCGCACTTAGAGCATTGCGTTCAATTCTGGTCACCACGTCACAGGAAGGATGTGGAGAGGGTGCCTGGAATAGAAACATAGAAAATAGGCACAGGAGTAGGCCATTCGGCCCTTCGAGCTTGGACCACCGTTCAATATAATCATGGCTGACCATGCACCTTTAGTATCCCACTCCCACTGTCTCCCTTAGGTTGGCTGGCCTTGGTAAATTGACCCTAGTGTCGGGATAAGCAAGGTAAATAAGTGGGGTTACGGGGATAGGGCCTGGGTGGGATTGTGGTCGGTGTGACTTGATGGGCTGAATGGCCTCCGTCTGCACTGTTGGGACTCTATTCTATTCCATCTAATCCCTTCATTCCTTCAGCCACAAGGACCACGTCCATTTCCCTCTTGAACATATCTAACGGACTGGCCCCAGCGGCTTTCTGTGGTAGAGAATTCCACAGGTTCACAACTCTCCGAGTGACAAAGTTCTTCCTCATCTCAATCCTGAATGGCTTACCCCTCATTCGGAGACTGTGACCCCCCCCCTACGAACTATAAGGAGAGGCTGGACAAACTAGGATTATTTTGTCTGGAGCAGCGGAGGCCAAGGGGATCCTGATGGAAGTCTATAAAATGATGAGAGACAGCAATAGGCTCGACTGCCAGAGACATTATCCCAGGGTTGAAATGTCTAATACTAGGGGCTGTGCACTTAGGGCGAGAGGAGGAAAGTTCAAAGGAAATGGTCGCTACGGGAGGACACAGGTTTAAGGTGCTGGGGAGCAGGTACAGAGGAGATGTCAGGGGTAAGTTTTTCACTCAGAGGGTGGTGGGCGAGTGGAATCGGCTGCCGTCGGTGGTGGTAGAGGCGAACTCACTGGGGTCTTTTAGGAGATTTCTGGATGAGTATATAGGATCTAATGGGATTGGGGGTTATAAATAGGTCTATGGCTTGGTAGGTATGGATGTGATCGGCGCAACTTGTGGGCCGAAGGGCCTGTTTGTGCTGTAGTGTTCTATGTGAGGGGCAAGTATTTTACAGAGATTGGTTGGAGTCTGTAAAGCGTTGCCGGGGGTGGTGGCGGAGGCAGATACGATAGGGGCATTTAGGGGGCTTTTAGATAAGCACATGGATATGCAGGGAATGGAGTGATATGGAGCAGGGACAGGCAGAAGTTCAATTTAACGTCATGTTTGGTACAACATTGTGGGCCGAAGGGCCTGTTCCTGCACTGGACTGTTCAATGTTCGATCACCAGTCTGTATGTTTTCATCATTTAATAACGATGAAAGTTTATTTACTAGTCACAAGTAAGGCTTACATTAACACCGCAATGGAATTACTCATCAGACCACAAGATATAGGAGCAGAATTAGGCCATTTGGCCCATTCGATCATGGCTGATGTGCTCCTCATCCCCATTTTCCTGCCTTCTCGCCGTAACCCTTCAACCCAATCCCAATTAAAATGAGCTATTGATGCATTTTGTAAGCAGCAATTGCTTCAAGCTCCCTGCAAACTATTCGACGTAATCCTCACCCCTGTGGTGTTAGGGTTGCTGGGGGGGGTAAGTGTGTGTTTGTGTAAGCAGCCCGGTTGACTGGCTGGTCACAGGATTAATATCTAGTGAGGAGAATTACCAGTCAAAAAGCTTTCGAACCTTTTCCCAGTGCCCGTATTGTGGTCGGGGAGCTCCTTACACATTCACATCAAGCACTTTTATGATCTTAAGCCACTTGAGTCACGTCAACACATTTACTGCACTTCCACAGTACTGGACAAGGGGGGCTTTTAGAATCCATCGCGTTTATCTTAATGCAAGAGTAAATGTCTCGGACACACAGCCCCAAAACATGGCAACTGGGGTTCTTTACTCCAATACAATACACGTGTTCATTCCGGATCAGGTATGCGTGCTCTGTTTGATTCAGGGTCCGAGGACTGCAGTTCCACGCTGTTCGCCCCTCTACCGCCCCCACCCACCCCCACCCTCCAGTCACTCACTGCCCTACACGACAAGGTACTCACTTACATTGGGTAACCGCACCCGAGCGCCCATATCTCCTACGTGAGTCTATTTGGTCTGTTTGGCTGCAAGAAAGGGCGGCGCAGTGGTTCGTGCTGCTGCCTCACAGCGCCAGGGACCTGGGTTCGATTCCCGGCTTGGGTCACTGTCTGTGCATGTCCACCCCTGTTCCTCCGGGTGCTCCAGTTTCCTCCCACAATCCAAAGAATGTGGATTAGATTGATTGGCCATGGTAAATTCACCCTAGTGTCAGGGGGATTAGCAGGATAAATGCGTGAGGTTACAGAAGTAGGGCCTGGGTGGGATTGTGATCAGTGCAGGCTTGATGGGCCGAATGGCCTCTTTCTGCACTGTAGGGATTCTATAACGAATGTACTTGAGTTTGATTTGCCGTCTCTTGTTTTTCCAGTTTGTAAAATGCTGCAAAGTTATCACCAACAAACACGGTTATACCTTCAAAAATCAGGCTGTGGGCCAGTGGGGTGGCACAGTGGGTTAGCACTGCTGCCTGACAGCGCCAGGGACCTGGGTTTGATTCCCAGCTCGGGTCACTGTCTGTACGGAGTCTGCATGTTTTCCCCGTGCCTGCGTGGGTTTCCTCCGGGTGCTCCTGTTTCCTCCCACAATTTGAAACATGTGTTGGTTAGGTGCTAAATTCTCCCTCAGTGTACCCGAACAGATGCTGGAGTGTGGCGACTGGGGGTTTCCACAGTAACTTCATTGCATTGTTAATGTAAGCCTACTCGTAACAATAATAAAATAAATCTAGCTCAGTTAATTAATTCCTTATTAAACATTTGTCCGGGACGTACTGATTTTATTGAGAATTTACTTTTCCCTTTGTTTTGGGTCCAGTCAAAATACGTGAAAACACGTCAGGATTCTGGGAAAGAGCAAGAAGGTGGCGCTGATGGGACCTTTCCTGCAAAAGGGCCAGTATGAGTAAAATGGCTTGAATGGCCTCTTTCTCTGTATGACTTGTTCCTGCCAACGCAAAAGTTGACCCAAACGGAGCTCAGTGTCACGGACAGCAACCACAAATCAGTTCCCGCATCAAGTTCAGTGGATGGAAAGTAATTGGGATGCCTCACACACACAGAAACTCCAAGACACAGACGCTTAGCTCTTGAAATGGGCCAAGAAATTCAAATGACCCATTTACTGGCGTTGGGCAAGAGTTGCTTGCCTAGCCAATGGCAAGGCGATGTGGGCTAGCAATGTTAGAGTCTCGTTTATCAGGATCCCCTCATTAATCAACCATTTATTCAGGGGTTGCCCCAGAAATGTCCCCTTTAACCATCTCCCAGACGTTGCCTGTATCAGCCCATTCTATGGGACAAATCTATGCTGCAAAACTCTCTGGACTGTCCAAAAGCCTGAATCTATATGATTGGTTGGTTTTTGTTATAAAAAAGTGGACGGCAGAGTGGCACGGTGGTTAGTGCTGCTGCCTCACAGCACCGGAGACCCAGGTTCAATTTTTTGGGTGACTGTCCATGAGAAGCTTGCACATTCTCCCTGTTTCTGCGTGGGTTTCCTCTGGGTGCTCCGGGTTTCCTCCCACAGTCCAAAAATGTGCGGGTCAGGAGGATTGGCCAGGCTAAATTGTCCCTTCGTGACCCAAGACGTGAAGTCATTTTGAAATGTAGTCACTGTTGTAATGTGGAAAATGCAGCAGCCCACTTGTGCACAGCAAGATCCCACAGACAGAATGTGAGAAAATGGCCAGGTAATTGTCTTTTTTAAGTGAGGTTGGCAGGGAGTTGAGGGGTTGGGGGGGGGGGGTTGGTGGGGAGGGGAAGGGAATTAAATATCAGCCAGGACACCAGGGACAGCTCACCCTATCCTTCTTTGAAATAGTGTCATGGAATCTTTAATGTTCGCCTCAGGAAGCACTGGGGGCTTGAATTTAATGTCTCGTCAGAAAGATGTCACTCCAACGGTGCGGCACAACCCCCAGTTTGTAATGTCAGCCGGGATTTGTACATACCATCAAGTGGCTTCCTGGTATTATCGCTAGATTATCAAACAGAAACTCAACAAATGTTCTTGGGACCTGGGTTCGAATCTCACCACGGCAGACGGTGGAATTTGAATTCAATAAAAGATTATTTGGAATTAAGAATCTACTGATGAAACCGCTGTTGATTGTTGGAAAAACCCATCTGGATCAATCACTAACGTTCCTTGAGGGAAGGAAATCTGCCGTCCTTACCCGGTCTGGCCTACATGTGACTCCAGAGCCACAGCAATGTGGGTGACTCTCAACTGTGCCCCCTGGTGACAAGGGATGGGCAATAAATGCTGACCCAGCCAGCGATACCCATGTCCTCATGAAAGAACTTAAAATAAGTCTCTGGAGTGGGGACTCAAACCAACAGTTTCCTGACTGAGGGCAAGAAGGTAAATGGCAGAACCTTTAGGAACATTAACATACAGAGGGATCTGGGCGTGCAGGTCCACAGTTCCCTAAAAGTAACAACACAGGTAGCCAAGGTGATTAAAAAGGCATATGGCATGCTTGCCTTCATCACTGGGGCATCAATGTCCAAAGATATGCGGGTTAGCTTGATTGGGCCATGTTAAATTGACCCTAGTGTCTGGGGGGTTAGAAGGGTAAATACGTGGGATTATGGGATAGAGCCTGGTGGGATTGTGGGCGGTGCAGACCTGATGGACCAAATGGCCTCCTTGTACACTGTAGGGATTTTATGATTGAGTACAAGAGTTGGGAAATCACGTTGTAGCTATATAAAACTTTGCTTAGCCCACTTTTGGAGTATTGCGTGCTGTTCTGGTTGCCACATTACCAGAAGAATGTGACAGCTTTGGAGAGAGTGCAAAGTAGGTTCACCAGGATGTTAACCTGGTCTCGAGGGTGTTGGCCGTGAGGAGAGGTTGAATAAACTGGGATTGTTTTCACTGGAAAGATGGAGGCTGAGGCGAGACCTGATAGAGGTCTACAAAATGATGAGAGGCTTGGACAAGGCGGAGAGTCGGAGGCTTTTTCCCAGCATGGAAGTGTCAATTACAAGGGGGGGGGGCACAGCTTCAAGGTGAGAGGGGGGGTAAGTTTAAGGGAGAAGTGCGGGGGAGGTTTTTCATGCAGAGAGTGGTGGGTGCCTGGAACGCGCTGCCGGTGGAGATGGTGGAAGCAGGAACATTAGCAACACTTAAGAGGCATCTGGATGGGGACTTGAATAGGGAGGGAGTAGAGGGATTCGGACTGAGAAAGGACAACAAGCTTTTTTTTGCATTTTAGTTTGGACAACATGATTGGCACATGGGGGGACGACAGACCTGTTCCTGTGCTATTCTGGTGAAGAGTCATCTAGTCGAAACATTGGCTCTACTCTCTCTCCCCATGGACGCTGCCAGACCTGCCGGGATTTTCCAGCATTTTCTGTTTTTGTTTTAGATTCCAGCAGCCGCAATAACTTTGCTTTTATCTGTACTTCTCTTTGTTGGCCGGTAAACCTCCAGCTGATACTGACTGCAGATTGGCCTGGGGAGAGCGTGGGTGGTGTAGGGTCCTGGAAATGTGAGGTGGGTACACCATTATCAATATTGGAGGAGTGTGATGGGGAAGAGAGCCACCAGGGAACACTCGCTTCACTCAACAATATATAACACAGAACATCTCCTTGTCTCCGCTTTAACATTCTAAACACAGGCCACTTAAAGGGACGTGTCTCGATCGGAGGATGTTGGATGGGCATTTCCAGGCCATGGTGCAGATTTTTCAACGGGAAATATGTCCGTACTTACCAGGGAAAGGTGCAATCATCGTCCTGGAACTCCCTCCCGAAAAGCACTGCGGGTGTACCTACACCTCAGGGATTGCTGCAGTCCAAGAAGGCAGCTCGGTGGCACAGCGGTTAGCGCTGCTGCCTCACAGCGCCGGGGACCCGGATTCGATTGCCGGCTCGGGTCACTATCTGTGCGGAGTTTGCATGTTCTCCCCGTGTTGGCGTGGGTTCCCTCCGGGTGCTCCGGTTTCCTCTCTCAGTCAAAAGATGTGCGGGTTAGGTGGATTGGCCATGCTAAATTGCCCCTTGGCATCAGTGGGGCTAGTAGGGTAAATGCTATGGGGAGATTGTAGTCAGTGCAGACTCGATGGGCCTAATGGCCTCCCCCCTGCACCATAGGGCTCTGTGACCACCACCTTCCCAAGGCGCCAGCGACGCCCATGAGAATTCTAATGACATTCAACAATTTTTAAAAGGAGTCCTCCCACCACCCGTCCATTACCCACCCCCCATCCCCAATTAATTCCGTAAAGAATTCCTCTTCAAAGGAATAATGGTTCCCAGATTCTGCGAACAGGAGTTTTGGAATTTTGAAAGGCCATTTACATTGTGTCCCTGCTACGCTTTATACGCTTTATATTTTCAGTTGACAGCTCTATGATTTTTAGATCAATGTTCCACCAGACGCCAGTCCGGGGGAAAAGCTGTAAAGGGGATGATTGTTTTGACAAACCAATTACTGGCAAATCCCAGCCTGTCCTGAATAAACGCCAGGCGTGTTTTACTCTGCATCGATCACAGGAGGAATGTACGATGTTACTTTGAACGGACAAGGGCCTCACCAGGCAACCAATCTCAGTTCACGTTTGCAAACCCAGCACGTCCCCCGCCCGGCATCGCAGTAACACGGAGAGGCAGGAGGCCATTCAGCCCCTTCAATCCGTTCTGCCATCCCAATTCAATAACCTCGCCTGTGGAGGAAAGATCAGAAAACATGGGAACCTAACGGCAAGTCTCCTCCTCTCCCTGGCGTGTGTTTTTTTTTAAAAAAGGTGTTGAGCTTTAATTCTGCTTTTTATTTCAGACTTCCATCAGTTTTGAAGTGTGCGATAATTAATGTTAGATATCAGGGCTAAAAGTGAAACCATTGTGTCAAGAGCTGTTGTCAATCCCAGGATTAATATCGCTGGTAGATGGTGTCGAAAAGGCAGGGGTAACGTTGCCACAGGAAGGTGAAAATATTAGAGATAGGAGCAGGAGAAGGCCATTCAGCCCATCAAGCCTGCTCCATCATTCGCTAATACCTTCTATCTCAACTCTACCTTGGGGCCGTGGGGCGAGAATGAAGGGGGTTGAATCTATAAAATAGCCCAGACGGAATGAACAGACGCTTTGAAACATGGCCAATATTCTCCTCACAAGTATGAGATTTCAAATTTCAGTAGGGTTACTAGTGAGATTTGATTGGTGTTGAGTTGGTGCACTGCGTTCACACCACAGATATTAAATTCTCATTGCTGCATTCACGTCCCACCACCCCCACCTCCCCACCCCCCTCACCTCCCCAACCCATCTCTGTAACCTACTCTAATCTGACAAAGCTCCGGGATATCCTGGGCCCTCTCTGAATTCTGAGCCCTAACACATTCCCGACTTTCTCAGTTAAATTCACAGTCTTTGACTGGGCCCTAAGGTCTGGAGTTCACTGCCTGACCCAACCAACGTTCAAGAGGGAGCTGGACGTGACCCCTGCGGCTAAAGGAATAAATGGAAAAGAACAGAATCCCAACAGTGCAGGAAGAGGCCATTCAGCCCATCAAGTCTGCAGGCCCTATTCCTGTAACCCCGCATTTTTACCCTGCTAACACTGCCCCTCCGACACTAGGATCAACTTAGCATGGCCAATCCACCTAATGTGCACATCTTTGGAGTGTGGGCAGAAATTGGACGACTGGAAGGAAACCCACACAGAAACTAGAACTAGAAGGAGGCCATTTGGCCCTTCCAGCCCCTGCTCCATCATTCATTTTGATCATGGCTGATCATCAAATTCAATATCCTGATCCCCTCCCCTCCCCCCCCCCAATATCCCTCGATCCCTTTAGCCCCAAGAGCAACACCTAATTTCTTCTTGAAATCTCACAACATTTTGGCCTCAACTACTTTCTGTGGGAGTGAATTCCACACATTCCCCACCCTCTGGGTGAAGAAATTTCTCCTCACCTCAGTTCTAAAAGGTTTACCCCTTATCCTCAAACTATGACCCCCTAGTTCTGGACTCCCCCCACCATCGGGAACATTCTTTCTGAATCCACCCTGTCTAACCCTGTTAGAATTTTATAAGTTTCTATGAGATCCCCTCTCACTCTTCTAAACTCCAGTGAATATAATCCTAACCAACTTAGTCTCTCCCCAGGAATCAGCCTGGTAAACCCTCGCTGCGCTCCCTCTATAGCAAGGACATCCTTCCTCAGATAAGGAGACCAAAACTGCACACACAGTACTCCAGGTGTGGCCTCACCAACGCCCTCAACAAGAGCAGTAAAACATCCCTATCCGTATAAAAATGATATCCCAACCCTATAAAAAATGACAAAGGGTCATCTGGACTCGAAACGTCAGCTCTTTTCTCTCCTTATGGATGCTGCTGGAATCTTCCAGCATTTTCTCTCTTGGATCCCTATCTCTATCCTCAAATCCTCCCGCTGTGAAGGATCTACTGTTTCCAGGCCTACTTCCTTTGCAGCCCTGTGTCAAATTTGATCTGAATCACACTTCTGCAAATCACCTTGGCGCGTTTTAGTAAACGAGAGGCGCTACTTAAATGCAAGCTTTCGTCTCCAGGCCAACGTGGAAGCACACCCCTCCCCACACCCCCTCCCGGGACTGCCGCAAAAGGTTCCAAGAATTACAGGCTTGACATATTTTAATATATTATTTCTGTATAAATATTACATTTGGTACACCTAGAAGAATAAGTCTGATTTGGCACAAACCAAATATTCAAAGCATGCACTTAAATAAAATGGGAATAAACAAATGCTTAAAAAAATAATATTTTGTATGAATACTTCTTTGAAGCAATCTCTCCAAAATCTCCAGCGACAGAACTGTTTCCAGCAAAGCTCGAATGGTTTTGTTTTTAACAAACAGGCTTTCCAGCACTGAATCCCAAATTTCCCGGTGAGATCCATCCATCTCGGTTAATTCTGAAGTCTTAACTCCCATTCCCTTTCCCACCAGAAAACGCAAAGCCATCTTTTAGTCTGTCCCCTCCACTCGCTGGCGGGCATTCGCTTCCGACGGTTCGGGCCTAGTTTGTCACCGTGACACTATGGAGCCTAAATGGAGCTGTTTCCCCCCCCCCCCACCGCCTCCCCTCGCTTTCACAGAGGGAGGGGTCGGTAAATTCCAGCACTTTCTCAGGAACGCACTTCCACCCGTCCTCTTTTGGATCTTAGCGACTAGCTACGTCAAGTGACCGTTACATTCTTTGTTGATTTTGGAAGTTGGGAGGAGAACGAAATAACGAGGAAACACTTTTGGTCACCTAGGCCTCGAGGCTCGACTCCACACACCTAGAGCTGAGCAAACTGTGACCTTCCCTTCGGTACATATAAACGCCACAAGATAGCTGGACTGCATAACTCTCACATGATGAGGTAAACTAAGTGTTTCAGCCAGTACGTCTTTCTCTTATTTTTTAAAAAAAAAGTAACCGGGTGCCGCAAAAGTCATCTTTTCTTCTTCTGCATCGCGGCGTCGTACTCGGACCCGGATTGGACCTGGGAAGGTGGCTGCCCATGTGCTATTTTAATGTCCTCAGTTGCTGACCCCTGGTTGGTTCCTTGACCCTCTAAGCTGGTGGCGGGGTGGTTATTTCTACAGAAGTCGGCCACCCAGGACGGTGCTGTTAGGAACCCTTGTTGGTCAACGGTATAAAATTGCTTGCCATCTCTGCCTCGCGAGACAGCATCCAAAGTGCCTGTGCTATTACATTTTTTAATTGGGGTGGGCGGCGATCGCGATGGAGAGAAGAGGGAGGTCAGAGAGAGACTGCTAAGTGTCTCGGACTGCTCGCTGTTAGCTCTCAACGAGTGGCTGATCCCTTCCTCATCCGAAGGGTCTATGGAGTCCTGGTAGGTGCAGCCCGGGCTGGTGCTGCCCCCGCTGCTTTGGCTCCTTTGCCGGCCCCTCATCATCTGGAGCCCGTGGCCCCTCCGACGCTGGAGGTTGTTGTTCTTGCGGAGGGGGGGCGTGAATGAGGAGGGGGTTCTTTGGGCTGACAGGGCGGTACAGACCATGGGGAGAGCCAGTGTGCACTGCGGAGACACGGCCAGCCTCAAGCTGTCCTCCAGGGTGGTCTGGAGGCTGTCCACTGATCCGTCACTCAGTGAGGTATCGCTCATTGCGACCTACGAAGAAATATAACCAACCATTAGAAAAACAGTCAACCTCATGTCCAGTGAAGACCAACAAGGCAATGACCATCACCAATAAGAGACACTCTAACCACTGCCCCTTGACACTCAATGGTGTTACCATCACTGAATCCCCCCCACTGTCAACATCCTGGGGGGTTACCATTGACCAGAAACTCAACTGGACTCATCACATAAACACAAAAATAGGTCAGATGCTGGGAATCCTGCGGAGAGTAACTCACCTCCTGACTCCCCAAAGCCTGTCCAACATCTACAAGGCACAAGTCAGGAGTGTGATGGAATGTTCCCCACTTGCCTGGATGGGTGCAGCTCCAACAACACTCAAGAAGCCCAACACCATCTAGGACAAAGCAGCCCCGCTTGATTGGCACCCCATCCACAAACACCCACTCCCTCCACCACCGACACTCAGTAGCAGCAGTGTGTACCATCTACAAGATGCACTGCAGCAGCTCACCAAAGATCCTTAGACAGCACCTTCCAAACCCACCACCACTTCCATCTAGAAGGACAAGGGCAGCAGATACCTGGGGAACACCACCACCTGCAAGTCCCCCTCCCAGCCACTCACCATCCTGACTTGGAAATATATCGGCCGTTCCTTCACTGTCGCTGGGTCAAAATCCTGGAATTCCCTCCCTAACGGCACTGTGGGTCAACCCACAGCACGTGGACTGCAGCGATTCGAGAAGGCAGCTCACCCCCACCTTCTCAAGGGGCAACTAGGGATGGGTAATAAATGCTGACCCAGACAGCGATGCCCATGTCCAGTGACAGATTAACAAAAATAAATCTCCCAATTTCTGACTTTTGGAGGGGGTGTAAATTAAATGGATGTGGAATGAAATTTGAGTTAAAAGATTGGGGTTAGAAAATAACTAACAGTGCTGATTGAACTTTTAATACCTTTAACGTAACAGCCTATTTGAGATGGTTCTGTTATCACTATTCCTGATCTTTGAATTTTGGTTAGTAAAATTCTTTTGATCCAAACCGTGAGACTTTTTGCCTTTGTCCTTTTAGTAAATACCTGGGTGTTTAGATTCTAAAAAAAGATCATTTTTGCTGATCTCCATCAGGGATCATAACAGCATCAAAAGATCAGAGGATCAATTCTGACCAAGAACACCCTTCCTCCCATTTCTTTTTGTCCAGAATCTCACTGGTGGCCCAATGGTTAGCACCGCTGCCTCACAGCGCCAGGGACCTGGGTTTGATTCCCAGCTTGGGTAATTGTCTGTGTGAAGTCTGCACATTCTCCCCATGTCTGTGTGGGTTTCCTCCGGGTGCTCTGATTTCATCCCACAGTCTGAAAGACGTGCTGGTTAGAGTGCATTGGCTGTGATAAATTCTCCCTCAGTGTACCCGAACAGGCGCCAGAGTGTGGCGACAAGGGGATTTTCGCAGTAACTTCATTGCAGTGTTAATGTTGGCCTAATTGTGACATAAACTAAGCTTTAAACAATCAAAGAAGTATCACAGAATCCCAAAAGTGCAGAAAGAGGCCATTCAGCCCATCAAGCCTGCACTGACTCCAATCCCACCCAGGCCCTAATCCTGTAACCCCATGTATTTACCCCGCTAATCCCCCTAACCCACACATGTTGGGGCAATTTAGCATGGCCAATCAACCTAACCCGCACACCTAGAACAATGTTCTAGTCTCCCAATTCCAGCTATTTGCTAATCCAGTCCGCCATCTCACCCTCCCTTGGATCCAACCCCAGTTCCAGCTGTTAATAACTCGAACCCCAGGTGACCCACCTGTCTCTGGAGGGACCAGGCCATGTTGGAAGACTGCAACAAGGTCCAGGTGCCGGAAGAGGGGATCTCAGGCAGCTGGTTGCTACGCTCCTTCTCTCCGGACGGGAGTGTCACTGGATGGAAGATCTCTGTCTCAAATTGAAGGCAAGCAGCGGGAGAGGGTGCCTGGAGAGGGGTCACTGAGAAAAGAAACCGAGAGATAAGTCAGGACACTTCTCACTCAGAGCTGGGATCACCAACAATAACATCACTCCAACTTTCCATCGCATCTCATAGGAGTGCCTATTGAAGATGACATTAACACTTAGCCAGATAAAGAGACACCCAGAAGTTTAGTCACAGAATCACACAGCGCAGAAGAGGCCCTTCGGCCCATCGGGTCTGCACTAACACACGAGAAACACCTGAACTCCCACCTAATCCCAGCACTAGGCCCATAGCCCTGAATGCCAAGTGCTCATCCAGGTATTTATTAAAGGATGTGAGGCATCCCACCTCCCCCACCCTCCCAGGCAGCACATTCCAAACCCTCACCACCCTCTGGGTAAAAAAGGTTTCTCTGCACATCCCCCCCTAAACCTCCCACCCCTCATTTGTGTCCCCTCGTAACTGACCCTTCAACTCAGGGGGAAAGCTGCTCCTTATCCGCTCTGTCCGTGTCTCTGATTATCTCGTACACCTCGATCAGGTCGCTTTCTGACATGAGTCATGGACAATCAGGAAATTCTAACATGGAGGGTACACCAGCCTTGCACCCAGTGTTGTCATAGAGATAGCACTGCCCAGCTTCTTAAAGGAACATTGTCTGCACTGACATACACACACAATAGCTTGGCTCAGTTAGTAACAGCCTCATCTGTGGATCAGGGGACCATATTTCCAAGGTCACATTTGAAAACCTAAGCACTTTATCTATGGTGAAACATTGCTACAAGATGTCTCCCTCAGGTGGCCTGTTCTAGTCTTCCAGGTGGACAGGTCTCTCAATGTTAATTCCAAGGGTTTCTCAATGTCCTCACCAACATTCTTGCCTCAGTCAACATCACTGAAACCAGACAAACTTGTTAATCACCTCACTGGGATCCTCCACCTCTTTTCATGCTAACTGCAGATCTTCAGTCGCTGCATCTCATTATCTGTTATATGATGCAATGTCAAAATGTGAATTCTTAATCTATCCCCTTATCCACAGTGGTTAACGCTGCTGCCTCACAGCACCAGGGATCCGGGTTCAATTCCCAGCCTTGGGTCACTGTCTGTGTGGAGTTTGCATGTTCTCCCTGTGTCTGCGTGGGTTTCCTTGGGTGCTCCAGTTTCCTCCCACACTCCAAAAATGTGCAGGTTAGGCTATGCTAAATTCCCCCTTAGTGTCCAAAGATGTGCGGTTTAGATGGATTGGCCAATGCTAATTGCCCCTTAGGGGGTTAGCAGGATAAATATTTTGGGTTTTGGGGATAGAGTTTGATGGGATTGTTGTTGGTGTAGGCTCGATGGGCTGAATGGCCTCCTGCACTGTTGGGATTCATCGAGTTATTCCATTCCACACAATATTGCACCAATTGAATGGATAGAGAAGTGAAACCATTCTGAATGATCAGCAGATTAGATTCCGAGAATAAATGGTGCATTAGGTGCATTGGCCATGCTAAATTCTCCCTCAGTGTACCTGCACAACCATCGGAGTGCAGCAACCAGGGGATTTTCACAGTAGCTTCATTGCAGTGTTAATGTAAGCCTAATTGTGACACTAATAAATAAACTTGAAACTGATCCCTTTTCTGCTTTGGCACTCTCCCCCTTTCTGGGCTCATTGCTGGACTAAGGGGCATTTATTTTCCTTTGCAAGTTCTTCACCTGAAGGGCAGACCTTAGTGATTCCTCAGGGAATCTGTGCCGAGGATGGGTGAGGAGGCAGCTCCTGAGTTGACCTCAGCTGGAAAGTGGAATCACTGAGGCCATTAATCCAACCCAACTGAGCTAACTGGCTCCCCCACAGGACATTTAGGGAACTGGTGTGGTCTTGTGGCACTGTGGGGTTAGTGTCCCTGTCTCTGAGCCAGAAGCTCCAGGTTCGAGTCCCACCCCAGGACTTGGGGCCAAGGAAGGTGTGTCCATAACAAAGGGTTGTGAATGTAACACAATCCATCACACAAACCAGCCTCCCATCCATTGACTCCGTCTAGACTTCCCACTGCCTCGGCAAAGCAGCCAGCATAATTAAGGACCCCACACACCCCAAACATTCTCTCTTCCACCTTCTTCCATTGGGGAAAAAGATATAAAAGTCTCAGGTCACATACCAACTGACTCAAGAACGGCTTCTTCCCTGCTGCCATCAGGCTTTTGAATGGACCTACCTTGCATTAAGTTGACCATTCCCTACACCCTAGCTATGCCTGTAACATCATATTCTGCATCCTCTCCTTTCCTTCTCTATGAACAGTATGCTTTGTCTGTAAAGCGCGCAAGAAACAATACTTTTCACAGAATCCCAATAATAAATGAAAATCAAGTCAAATCAAATACTTATAAGTCCTCCAATGCCCCAGTGGTTGGTAGTGAGAGTGGGAGAGATGTAGATGTAGGGATCATTATTAACATACAGAGGGATCTAGGTGTGCAGATCCACAGTTCCCTGGAGGTGGCAACTCAGGTGGTCAAGAAGGTGTTTGGCATGCTGGCCTTCATCGGTCAGGGCATTGAGTATAGGAATCAGAAAATCATGTTGCAGCTGTATAAGACTTTGTTTAGGCCACATTTGGAGTATTGTGTACAATTCTGGTCACCACACTACCAGCAGGATGCATTGGAAAGGGGGCAGAAAAGGATTTCCCAGGATGTTTCCTGGTTTAGAGAATATGGACTATGAAGAAAGGTTGAACAAACTTGGATTGTTTTCATTGGAGCTTCAGAGGGGGGGACCTGATAGAGATTTACAAGATTATGACAGGCTTGGATAGAGTGGACAGTGAGAGTCTTTTTCCCAGGATCGAAGGGTCAGGAGTATAGGTTGACAGTGAGGGAGAAAGAGATGAAAGGGGCAAAGTTTTTCACACAGATCAAAGGGTGGTGAATCTCTGGAATTCTCTGCCCGTTGAAGTGGTGAAGGCTACCTCGCTAAATATTTTTAAGACGCGGGTTGATGGGTTTTTGATAAGAGAGGGGATTAAGGGTTATGGGGAGAGGGCCAGAAAGTGGAACTGAGCCACGACAGATCAGCCATGATCTTATTGAATGGCGGGGCAGGCTCGAAGGGCTGGATGGCCTACTCCTGCTCCTATTTCTTATGTTCTTAATGCCTGGAACGTGCTGCCAGAGGAGGGGGTGGAAGCAGATTCGATATCAATGTACGAGAGGCACCTGGATAGATACGGGAATAGTCGGGGAATAGAGGGATATGGACCACATAGAGGCAAGGGAGAGAAACAAAATTTGGGTTGTTATAAACAGCAAACGACTCAAATCAAAGCAAGGCTCAGAAGAACGCCTCACCAGTAATGTGCTCTGTTGGCACTGGCTGTGTCTCTGTGACGGTTTGGCCAGAATCTGGGATCTCGGCTTGTGAAATGTAACTGTTGTTTGGCAGCGAGTTTGTTCTGTAAATTGCTGTCTCCGTCACTGTTAACATACTCACGTTGCCATTCTCAGGGACACCAGGACTATCTGCTCCTCCCTGCCAACAGAAAGCACAATGTATTATTTACGTGAGAACCCCCCCCCTCCTCTGCCCCACCCACAGAACCCCGACCTTCACGTCCCAGTTTCAATGCAGCACCCACGCGGATTGTCAAACACAGCTGACGGGCATCAAGCGATGTTCAGATGGGTGACCAACAGGCCAGGGTCGAGAGGTTTAGTTTGAGGAGGAGATATGGGGCGCAGAGATTAAGGGAGAAAACTTCAGGAATGGAGTTTTCCGGCCACGCTCGTCTGGAAGCCGGGAAATCCCGCCTGAGATCAACGGATCTTTCCATGGTCTGCCCCTCGCCCGCTATGTTCCCCATGGTGGGCGGAATGAGAAAAGTCACCCCCCCCCCCCCCCCCCCCCCGGCTCAGGCAGCCAAAGGCATCGGGGCTGAGGGGTGGGGCATGAGGGAACAGAGCAAGAGGTCAGAACTGGTGGAGCACAAAGACCTCAGAAGGTTAAGGAAGAGGAGGTGGGTAGAGAGATAGGGAAGCGGAGAGGGGTTGGGGGGGGGGGCGGCAATGCTACCAAGGGGTCTAAAACCAAGAAGAGAAGGTTTAACCAGGTGGGTATGTCCGTAGCTGTGCCCAGGAGGAACCTGAGTCATCTGTTTTCACCCCCCGCCAGCAGGACATCATAGGAAATCAACCCAACGATAGAGATTCTTCCAGCAAGATCCCAGAGTGTGATACGGCGTTGGAATGAGTTATAGAACAAAGAGATCTAGGGGTACATGTTCATATCTCCTTGAAGGTGGAGCCACAGAGGGGACAGGGTGGTGAAGAAGACATTCAGCATGCTTGGTTTCATTGGTCAGAACATTGAATACATCTTATTGAAGTTGTTCAAGACATTAGTGAGGCCACACTTGGAATACTGTGTACAGTTCTGGGCACCCCATTATAGAAAGGATATTATTAAACTAGAAAGAGCGCAGAAAAGATTTACTAGGATGCTACCGGGATTTGATGGTTTGAATTATTAGGAGGGGCTGGACAGACTGGGATTTTTTTCCTCTGGAGTGTAGGAGGCTGAGGGGTGATCTTATAGAGGTCTATAAAATAATGAGGGGCAGAGATCAGCTAGATAGTCAATATCTTTTCCCAAAGGTAGGGGAGTCTAAAACTAGAAGGCATAGGTTTAAGGTGAGAGGGGAGAGAGACAAAAGGGTCCAGAGTGACAATTTTTTCACACAGAGGGTGGTGAGTGTCTGGAGCGAGCTGCCAGAGGTAGTAGTAGAGGCGGGTACAATTTTGTCTTTTAAAAAGCATTTAGACAGTTACATGGGTAAGATGGGTATTGAGGGAATGGACCAAATGTGGGTAATTGGAACTAGCTTAGGGGTTTAAAAAAGGGGTGGCATGGACAAGTTGGGCCAAAGGGCCTGTTTCCATGCTGTAAACCTCGATGACCAGACACTGGTCACTGGATTCCCATTTGCTGATTATGAGATCTCTGCAAACGGACCACACTTGTCCCTGTCACTGCATTTCCGAGCAATTCACTAAGTGCAAGATGCTCTGGGACGTTTCTGTGATAGGTCGCTTTATAAAGTCAAGTTCTGGGGAGATAGTACTGACATTGGATGGTCTTAACTCAGCCTGTGTTAGACTTGGAGCCTGCCCATGCAAACACCTGGTCAGGAGTTGGCACCACCTGTCCTGCCATCTCCCCTATGCCATTCCCACCTCCCCTGGGAATTTGCCCCCAGTGGGAGAACCCTGACCTACCTTCTCATCGCTTTCCCTCGCGCTCAGTTGAGGGGCGCTATCGTCCGAGCTCAGGTCATCGGCCAGAACCACAGAGGATGACTTATCCGAGAGGAAATCCGAGGTGAGGGAGAAAGCTTCTGTCTCAGCGAGGTGAACCTGGAATAAGAACTGGACCGTCACCACCAAGTCCCGGCTTCCCGACCCAATTGAGAGCAAACGGATGCCTGAATCCTGGATGTTTTCCATTTAGACACAGGAATAGGCAGGGAATAGCAGGATACGGACTGCGTAGAGGCAAAGGGTCTTTAGTTTAGAAGTGTCGGTGCAGGATTGGGGGGCCTGTATTCATTGTCTTGAGCTGCACTCCCTCTTTCATCACCTTTTATTGACATTTTGTTTGCACTCCAGCCCCACGTTCCTGATCTACGGACACCTGGTGTGAGAGTGGGGAGGGAAACGGGGATAGGGACGGTGAGGCCTTGTGACCCTGCTTCTGGGCGTGGCCAGCCTCACCGTAAACAAGCACCGAATGACAGAGGAGGGGGTCGTCTGACCTGACTGTCCGGCCCTCTACCAGGGCTACATACTCGACAGGGGGAGAGGGAGGATGCAGTGTCCATGGGCACCAGTGAGGTGGTCCATGCCCGTTGGACCCCACTGGAACAGGGATGGATTACTGACCATTAAACACGTTTTGGTTTGATGTTTGATGTTTCTTTATGCCTCGTTTGGTTTGGGTGGTTCTCCCCTTGAAGGAGTCGCCCCTTATACTTTGTCCCCCTGTTTATTTGATATTGGCTTGATGGACCAAAGGGCCTATTCCTGTGCCATACTGCTCTTTGTTCTTTGTTTGAGGGAAGAGAGCATGAAAATATCCTTTTTTTAAACACTTATTACGATCTGGAAGGCACTGCCTGAAAAGGTGGTGGAAGCAGATTCAATAGTAACTTTATAAAGGGCAAACTGAAGGGGGTAAATCTACAGGGAGATATGGGGCAAATTGAGACTTTTAATGACTTATTATTCGAGTTTGAAGTTTTAGTTATTAGTGTCACAAGTGGGCTTACATTAATGCTGCAAAGGAGTTATTTTCAAATCCCCTACTCGCCACGCTCCTGTTTGGGTACACTGAGGGAGAATTTAGCACGGCCAACGCACCCTAACCAGCATGTCTTTCAGACTGAGAGGGAAAACCGGAGCACCTGGAGGAAACCCACGCAGACACGGGGAGAACGTGCACACTCCGCACAGACGGTGACCCGAGCCGGGAATCGAACCCGGGTCCCTGGTACCGTGAAGCAGCAGTGCTAACCCACTGTGCCACCCTGATGGAGGTGGGGATATCGAGCGATGAAGCTGAAATAGTTTTTTTTTTAAAGTTTATTTTATTAGTGCCACAAGTAGGCTCACATTAACACTGCGATGAAGTTACTGCGAAAATCCGCTACTCACCACACTCTGGCGCCTGTCCAGGTACCCAGAGAGGATTTAGCACGGCCAATGCACCCTAACCAGCACTTCTTTTGGACTGTGGGAGGAAACCGGAGCACCCGGAGGAAACCCACACAGACACGGGGAGAATGTGCAGACTCCGCACAGACAGTGACCCGAGCCGGGAATCGAACCCGGGTCCCTGGTGCTGTGAGGCAGCAGCGCTGACCCACTGTGCCGCTCCCACGAGTTTCCTCGCAAAAGTTTTGAAAACGCGACCCAGTTTGCCAGGATGTATGACGTGGGTCACAGCTCTGTAATGGTGAAGGATGACACTACTCAAACGTCTGTTACACGTGGAATTACCTCAGGCATTGCAGTTAGAGGAGGTAGGAGGAAACTGGCGGTTTAGGATGGAGATTGGAGAAGCTCGAAGAGGAAGAGTAAGATTCTAAATGAAGCAGACAACACACCAGCACTTCACACATCTCCAGTGAAGCAATTAGAGAGCAGCGGAACTCCCTCCAGACAGTGCACTGGTTTGTTTGGGAAGATTGGCATTTAGCCTGTTAATGATGTCAGACAGGGAATCCTCAGGGGGGTGATTTCATCGAGAATTTTTTTTGCGATTAGGAATGGATTTGATGGGATTGACATTGACAAAACGTTTCCACTTGTCAGGGAAGACCGGAATGAGAGGTCTTGATGGGGAAAGGCACAGATATATATACAAAAATGAAAGGAAAACAGCTAACCTCTTGTTTGTCGTGTTGGCAGTTGCGGCAGGTGGGTGAAGAGGTGTAATGGTGGAAGATCGATCCAGAGAGATTATCGATCATCAGTAGCTCATTCTCAAAGGTATCTCGTATGATTAGTGAGACGCTGTCCAGCCACAGGTTCTCCTGCAGCGTTACAGAGAGAGGGATGAAACAATCCTTGCATTCAGACCAAACAACCTTCCACTCATTATTGCTCAGTATGCTTCTGTATTGTGATGTTACTGTGCCTTTAAGATGTATATTTGTGTCATGTTTCTTGTGCAGGGTTTTCTTTGAAGCAGGCAGTTCGATGTATCGGTGCTGCTTTGTCTGGACATGGCAGTCCCTGTTGTTACTGCAGCAGCGTAATTGATCCTAAATGCTAAAATCTTTGTTCCAATTTGGACTAATGCAGCGTTGTTATTTTAGTGTTTTCCCCTGGGTTTTTCCAGAGTGGGGCTTGATTTGGTTGATTGACAGGTATGGTCATAAGACTGGGCGGGACTAAGCTTATGCAGAGAAATTAAGTCAGTCACTGCTGGGAAGATGTACAGAGAAACAGCCCTTTCTCTCTCTGAAGTTTGGAGACCGGGACCTGGCAGAAGCCAGGTGACTATACCTGTCCAGAGAGGTTAAAAGGCCGGAAACCTAGCATCCACATGAACATAGAATCATAGAAACACAATAGTGCAGGAGGAGGCCATTTGGCCCATCGAGTCTGCACCAACAACAATCCCACCCTATGCCCTATCCCCACAACCTCACACATTTACCCCACTAATCATTCTAATGTACACATCCCGGGACACTAAGGGGTAATTTAGGATGGCCAATCAACCTAACCCACATATCTTTGGGGTGTGGGAGGAAACCAGAGTACCTGGAGGAAACCCACGCAGATACGGGAAGAACATGCAGACTCCACACAATGACCCAAGCCAGGAATGGAACTCAGGTTCCTGGAGATGTGAGGCTGCAGTGCTAACCACTGTGCCAACGTGGGCATATCTGAGTTTGGTGCTAACTGGTTCTGAAGAAGGGTGAAGTCTATGGGGATATTGCTTAAATTGATACTACAGAAATGATAACTGTTAAGAATTTTACATTGTCATGTCTAAATATTTTAACTGGTAAATGTTAGGCTATTTCTTTTTGTTATATTTTAACTATGTTGTAAAATAAAGTTATTAAAAGCTTCCTAATGGGCTAATTGAATCACACCTGAAGTGAAACATCATAAGCTCACTCTAATGCCAAAATCAAATAAGGTTGGGGTATAGGCTAACTTTAGATATACCTTGGAGTTTCTGATATGGTATCAAATAGTCTATCCAGAGTGTCCCAGGATGCATAAAATAAAGGGATTAGCAGGATAAATATGTAGGGATAGGGCCCAAGTGGGATTGTTGTCGGTGCGGACTTGATGGGCCGATTGGCCTCCTTCTGCAATGTAGGAATTCTATGATCTCGCCACTGTACGAAAGGTGATGGCCTAGTGGTATTATCGCTAAGCTATTAATCCAGAAACTCAGCTAATATTCTGGGGATCTGGGTTCGAATCCCACCACGGCAGATGGTGGATTTTGAATTCAACAAAAAAAATCTGGAATTAAGAATCTACTGATGACCATGAAACCATTGTTGGAAAACCCTCTGGTTCACTTTAGGGAAGGAAATCTGCTGTCCTTACCCCGGTCTGGCCTACATGAGACTCCAGAGCCACAGCAATGTGGTTGACTCTCAACTGCCCTCCAAGGGCAACTGGGGATGGGTAATAAATGCTGGCCCAGCCAGCGATGCCCACGTCCCACAAATGAATGAAAACAAAACTGTAGACAGAGGAGAAGAGAGGCTGTGATAAAAGTAAATAAAATAGACAACCATTTTTCTTTCTTGTTGATCGATAAGGCTGACAATGAGGTGTGGGCATCGTTGGCCAGAAGTGCATTTATTGCCCATCCCTAGTTGCCCCTTGAGAAGGGGATGGTGAGCTGCCTTCTTGAATCGCTGCAGTCTATGTGGTGTAGGTACACACACAGCGTTATCAGGGAGGGAGTCCCAATTTTGACCCAGCAATAGTGAAGGAGCGGCCGATATATTTCCAAGTCAGGATGGTGAATGGCTTGGAGGGAAACTTGCAAACGGTGGTGTTCCCCATGTATCTGCTGCCCTTAATGTGTAACGTTTATTTATTAGTGTCACACATAGGTTTACATTAACACTGCAATGAAGTTACTGTGAAAATCTCCTAGTCGCCACACTTCGGTGCCTGTTCGGGTACACTGAGGGACAATTTAACATGGCCCATGCACCCTAATCAGCACGTCTTTTGGACAGTGGAAGGGAACCGGAGGAAACCCGTGCAGACATGGGGAGAATGTGCAGGCTCCGCATGGGCAGTGACCCGAGCCGGGAATCGAACCCTCTGGTGCTGTGAGGCAGCAGTGCTAACCACTATGCCGCTGTGCTTGTCCTTCTAGGGGGTACAGGTCATGGATTTGGAAGGTGTTGTCAGAGGAGCCTCGCTGCAGTGCATCTTGTAGATGGTACACACGGCTGCTACTGAGCGTCGGGGGTGGAGGGAGTGGGTGTTTGTGGATGTGATGCCAATCAAGCGGGGCTGCTTTGTCCTGGATGGTGTTTGCATATTTGATTTAATTTGATTTGATTTATTATTGTCACATATATTAGTATACAGTGAAAAGTACTGTTTCTTGCGTGCTATACAGACAAAGCATACTGTTCATAGAGAAGGAAAGGAGCGGGTGCAGAATGTAGTGTTACAGTCATAGCTAGGGTGTAGAGAACTTAATGCAGGGTTAGGTCCATTCAAAAGTCTGACAGCAGCAGGGAAGAAGCTGTTTTTGAGTGAGTTGCTGTAGCATGTTTATAGAGGTTTACAGCATGTAAACAGGCCCTTCGGCCCAACATGTCCATGCTGTCCTTTATTTTTTAAAGCCTCAAAGCTAATCCCAATTGCCCGCATTTGGCCCATATCCCTCTATACCCATCGTACCCATGTAATTATCTAAAAGGCAAAATTGTACCCGCTCTACTACTGCCTCTGGCAGACACTCACCACACTCCGTGCGACCTTTTTGTATCTCTCCCCTCTCACCTTAAACCTATTCCCTCTAGTTTTAGACTCCCCTACCTTTGGGGAAAAGATATTGACTATCTAGCTGATCTATGCCCCTCATTATTTTATAGACCTCTATAAGATCACCCCTCAGCCTCCTACACTCCGGGGAGAACAGTCCCAGTCTATCCCAGCCTGTGTGTGTGTTGCTGGTGAATGTTCAGGTACCTGCGCGGGTGAGATGTGTTTTCCGGGATCCGGCCTCTCTCCTTTCTTCTTGTTTCCTTTGTGGGGATTGTCTGAGCCGCCGCCGGGTGCCGGGGCTGAGGTTGCGGAGGGCTGGCAGCAGAGTCCCTGGGCGAGCTCCAGCTCGATCTCGGCGTCCAGCTCGGCGTCCTCCTGTGCCTCTTTGTTGCTGTCGTCCAGGTGCTTCATGAGGACGGCCACCACCACGTTAATCAGCACAAACTGAGCCGTCAGCACAAAGCTGACAAAGTACAGCGGCGAGATCAGCTGCAGGTTACTGAAGCAACCCCGGTCATCGTTCGCACAGTCGCGCAGCGTGTCCTGGGGGAACAGACGGGCAGTTACAGGCAGAGGCTGACCCTTGCATTCCTATAGCACCCCGGCGCATCCCAAAGTCTCTCTCCACGGTCACTATCGGAAGCGCAGCCATTGCAGCGGCCGCTGGCTACACAGCAAGATCCCACAAACAGCAACCACGGGATCATCTGTTTCCCTCTGTGGTGTCGGACGAGGGGTGGGGGGGCAGGAGGGATCCCCCTACTCTGTATTTGAAATAGTGTCCACAGAATAATTACCTGCAAGTAGACCGGGATGGGGCGGGGGGGGGGGGGGGGGGGGGGGGGGCGCCCACACCAACACAGACACAATGGGCTGAACGGCCTCCTTCTGCACTGTAACCATTCTCTGATTCTGTTCAATGAAAGAAGGCAGCCCCAGCAGTGAGGCGCTCCTTCAGTCCCTCATCCCCTCATTACACGGTGGACACAGTCCACGGAGTAAGGCTTCTACCAGTTAGAGGGTGGGTGATTGAGAGGGGAGAAGGTGGGTGTGTGTATAAGAGTGAGAGAGTGAGAGTGAGTGAGTGTGTGAGTGTGAGTGTGAGTGTGAGTGTGAGAGTGTGTGAGAGTGTGAGTGTGAGTGAGTGAGTGTGAGAGTGAGAGTGTGAGTGTGAGTGTGAGAGTGTGTGAGAGTGTGAGTGTGAGTGAGTGTGTGAGTGAGAGTGAGAGTGTGTGTGAGTGAGTGTGTGAGTGTGAGAGTGAGAGTGTGAGTGTGTGAGAGTGTGTGTACATATGCGTCCCTGCGAACATGTGTATATCTCTGTGCGCATATATGTGTGTGTATGCGTACCTCTGTGCACGTGTGTGTGCCTGTGTGCGTGCATCTGTGTGTGTGCGTGTGCATGTGTGTGTGTGCACGCCTGTGCGCGTGTGCGCACCTGTGTGCGTTGCTGTATACCTCTGTGCGTTTGTGTGTACACCTGTGTGCATACTTGAGTGTGTGTGCATGAGTGTGTGTGTCTGTGTGTGTGTTTGATTAACATTGAGTATTTTTCTGGAGGGGTGGGGGGGAGATTGGGTTTTCTGTTCTCTCCTATTATCCCTATTATACCCCCCCCCCCTGCCCACCTTCTCCCCGGTGACACTCCGAGTTCCATTTGTGGGGAGAGAGCTTTCTGACCCAGCTTTGAGTGTTCCCGGTCCGGAGCCCCGGCCTTTCACTGTGTCCACGTGGGTCACTGCACGGCCCAAATCAATCTTCAACCCACCGCAGCCTCTCACAGGAACGGTGAGGGTGAAAGGTCACAGGAACGGGCTGGACACCGGCACGGTGAGGGTGAAAGGTCACAGGAACGGGCTGGACAATGGCACGGTGAGGGTGAAAGGTCACAGGAACGGGCTGGACACCGGCACGGTGAGGGTGAAAGGTCACAGGAACGGGCTGGACACCGGCACGGTGAGGGTGAAAGGTCACAGGAACGGGCTGGACACCGGCACGGTGAGGGTGAAAGGTCACAGGAACGGGCTGGACACCGGCACGGTGAGGGTGAAAGGTCACAGGAACGGGCTGGACAATGGCACGGTGAGGGTGAAAGGTCACAGGAACGGGCTGGACACCGGCACGGTGAGGGTGAAAGGTCACAGGAACGGGCTGGACACCGGCACGGTGAGGGTGAAAGGTCACAGGAACGGGCTGGACACCGGCACGGTGAGGGTGAAAGGTCACAGGAACGGGCTGGACACCGGCACGGTGAGGGTGAAAGGTCACAGGAACGGGCTGGACACCGGCACGGTGAGGGTGAAAGGTCACAGTTCATCGATTAACCTGTTTGTATGAATGCCTTTTGCTCAAACAGCGCAGAGAGATGTTAGTTACCCCCACATTCTGTACACGAACCACACTCAAATAACATTCAATACCTGGGGAAGAGATTCTCACACACGCAAAACATGCACACATCACGCATGTGAACACGCACACACTCGTGAAAAGATACACACACACAAAATTAATACACACGCACACGCGCGCACTCTCACTCACACAGACACACGGGAGTACACAGTTAGTACAAGCACACTGAGTGTGAAGGCCATTCACACCAAACTGTGTTCCGCCTGCAGGATTCCAGCAGCCACCAGGAGGCACTGCTGCCCCTTTCTCAGCCCGAACAGCAAACCCTGACAAGCCAGGGGTCAGTCCCGACTTCCTACCTTCATTATCCCATTCCAGTTGTCCCCGGTGGACACTTGGAAGAGCGTCAGGAAAGCCATGCCGAAATTTTCAAAGGTGGCGTGGCGGCTCATTCCCTCACAGGGGTGGTCCTCGTCGCAAACTTGGAAACAAAAAGGAAAGTGTCAAAGCTGAGGAAGAGGCGATCAAAACGGGGGACCGGAGTCTGGATCGAACCGGTGGTGAACCCACCAGTCAAAGCGAGGGGTGCCGCGGCTGTCATTCCCCGGGATACGACCCCATTCAACACAGCTTCCACCGGGGAAACCTGTTCACTAATTCCCACACAAACTGAGGCAACTGCCTCATTCATTCATGGGTGTCTCTGGCTGGGTCAGCATTTATTGCCCATCCCTAGTTGCCCTTGGAGGGCAGTTGAGAGTCAACCACATTGCTGTGGCTCTGGAGTCACATGTAGGCCAGACCAGGGTAAGGACGGCAGATTTCCTTCCCTAAAGGACATCAGTGAACCAGATGGGTTTTTCCAACAATGGTTTCATGGTCATCAGTAGATTCTTAATACCAGAAGTTTTTTTTTATTGAATTCAAATTCCACCATCTGCCGTGGCGAGATTCGAACCTGGGTCCCCCAGAACATTAGCTGAGTTTCTGGATTAATAGTCTAGCGATAATACCACTAGGCCATCGCCTCCCCTGTTATGTGAGGCTGGATGTTTTTAAAAGTTTATTCGTGTCACAAGTAGGCTGATATTAACACTGCAATGAAGTAACTGTGAAAATCCCCTAGTCGCCACACTCCAGCACCTGTTCGGGTATACCGAGGGAGAATTTAACACGGCCAATGCACCCTAACTAGCACATATTTTGGACTGAGGGTGGAACCTGGAGCATCCAGAGGAAACCCACGCAGACATGGGGAGAAGGTGCAAATTCCACACAGAGACAGTGACCCGAGCTGGGAATCGAACCCAGGTCCCTGGCGCTGTGAGGCAGCAGTGCTAACCACTGTTCGGGGTACACCGAGGGAGAATTTAGCACGGCAAGTGCACCCTAACCCGCACGTCTTTCGGACTATGGGAGGAAACTGGAGCACCCGGAGGAAACCCACACAGACACGGGGAGAACATGACCAGAATGGGTAGGGACGGAGTTTCTTTTCTCTGAGAGACACAAACCAAATCATTGCAGGTTACGTAACTCGGTGCCAACCCACACCGCGAACCCAGTTCCTCAACCTGCCGACAGCACGATCGGCAACTCATGAGTTCCGGATTGTCGGACCATCATCGTCAGCAGCAGATGGCGGTGCCAACCGACCAAAAACTTCACGCGGTCACCTACCCAATTTACCAAACAGCTCGACACCCAGCGCCGCGTAGATGAAGAAGAGGAGCATGAAGAGTAAGCCAAGGTTCCCCACCTGAAGGAGCAAGACATAGAAGGTTAACTCTCACCCGTTGGAAAGCGAGAGGCTGTCAGTATCGGATCGCAGTGCTGATCACTCGCCAGAAGCGAGCGGCTGGAGAGGTCTAAAAGACGGCCGTATATATCAGCAGCCACAGAGTACAAGGACAGGGTTAGACAGCCATTAACACAGCCTCTTCTCCCCGTACCCCAGTACTGCACACGGGAGCGGGAAGACATCAACCCAACAGCAATAACAGACACAATTTGCGGGAATGTAACAGCAAAATACCACGGATGCTGGAATCTGAAACCAAAACAGAAAATGCTGGAAAACCTCAGCGGGTCTGACAGCATCTGTGGAGAGAGAATAGAGCCAACGTTTCGAGTCCTGTTGCTTCTTCAGACACCTAGAAATAAGGTGTGATTTACACTGACGGAGGGTCATCCAGACTTGGAACAGACTCGAGGCTGGATAGGCTGGGGCTTTTCTCTCTGGAGTGTAGGAGGCTGAGGGGTGATCTTATAGAGATCTATAAAATAATGAGGGGCACAGATCAGCTAGATAGTCAATATCTTTTCCCAAAGGTAGGGGAGTCTAAAACTAGAGGGCGTAGGTTTAAGGTGAGAGGGGAGAGATACAAAACTGTCCAGAGGGGCAATTTTTTCACACAGGAGGTGGTGAGTGTCTGGAACAAGCTGCCAGAGGCAGTAGTAGAGGTGGGTACAATTTTGTCTTTTAAAAAGCATTTAGACAGTTACATGGGTAAGATGGGTATAGAGGGATATGGGCCAAATGCAGGCAATTGGGATTAGCTCAGGGGTTTTATAAAGAAGGGCAGCATGGACAAGTTGGGCCGAAGGGCCTGTTTCCATGCTGTAAACCTCTATGCTGGAACTTTACCCCTTGCCCGCCCAAAGCCAACAGAGAACGCCATCCTGCGAACCTTGCCCGCCCCGGTAAAATTCCAACCATTGGCTCTATCCTCTCTCCAAAGATGTTGTCAGACCTGCCGAGATTTTCCAGAGCTTCCTGTTTTTGTCTCAATTTGTGCTATTTTACTTTCAGGGCAGCGGCAAAAAGAACTGAAAATTCTCCTCGATAAAATGTGAATTTGGTGTAGTTAAGATACAGCTCTGTCTCGTTCCCTGTACGTGTGTGCGTCTCGCTGGCTCTATACCAACCTCCAGATATGTTGCTGCTTTATAATCCATCCTATTTTGCTGCCTGTCGATACAGCTGCTTTTCTGTCTTACGATGCCAGTATTTATACCTGTCTGCTCACATGGTTTTCTCTGGCCCCATTCCCCTGTCAAAGGCCGGAATTTTGACGTCCCGCCTGCCACGGGAATCGGAGCGGGCGAGGGGCGGACCATGGAAAGGCGCATTGACCTGGAACGGGATTTTACGGTTTCGGGGCGAGTGAGGCAATAAAATCGCGCCCATAGACTGTATCTGCCGCTAGGTCTCTCCGAACATTTATTAATACTTGGTTCCGCTGAGTATAACCACTGATTCCGAAGAAACTGATCTCCAAGTCACGGCACTGCTTACAAACTGAGAAATGTAAATCATATCATCAGGAACTGTCTGATAGCGGACAGTGTAGAGGGAGCTTTACTCTGTATCTAACCCCGTGCTGTACCTGTCCTGGGAGTGTTTGATGGGGGGACAGTGTAGAGGGAGCTTTACTCTGTATCTAACCCCGTGCTGTACCTGTCCTGGGAGTGTTTGATGGGGACAGTGTAGAGGGAGCTTTACTCTGTATCTAACCCCGTGCTGTACCTGTCCTGGGAGTGTTTGATGGGGGACAGTGTAGAGGGAGCTTTACTCTGTATCTAACCCCGTGCTGTACCTGTCCTGGGAGTGTTTGATGGGGGGACAGTGTAGAGGGAGCTTTACTCTGTATCTAACCCCGTGCTGTACCTGTCCTGGGAGTGTTTGATGGGGGGACAGTGTAGAGGGAGCTTTACTCTGTATCTAACCCCGTGCTGTCCCTGTCCTGGGAGTGTTTGATGGGGGACAGTGTAGAGGGAGCTTTACTCTGTATCTAACCCCGCGCTGTACCTGTCCTGGGAGTGTTTGATGGGGGACAGTGTAGAGGGAGCTTTACTCTGTATCTAAACCAGTGCTGTCCCTGTCCTGGGAGTGTTTGATGGGGGACAGTGTAGAGGGAGCTTTACATAAGAACATAAGAACATAAGAAATAGGAGCAGGAGTAGGCCATCTGGCCCTTCGAGCCTGCCCCGCCATTCAATAAGATCATGGCTGATCTGTCGTGGCTCAGTTCCACGTTCCCGCCCTCTCCCCATAACCCTTAATCCCCTCTCTTATCAAAAACCCATCAACCCGCGTCTTAAAAATATTTAGCGAAGTAGCCTCCACCACTTCAACGGGCAGAGAATTCCAGAGATTCACCACCCTTTGAGTGAAGAAGTTCCTCCTCAACTCTGTTCTAAACCGCCCCCCCCCCTTTTATTTTGAGGCTGTGCCCCCTAGTCCTACTGTCCTTTCTGAGCGGGAAGAGTCTCTCCACCTCTATCCTATCCATCCCATTCATCATCTTATACGTCTCAATGAGATCTCCCCTCATTCTTCTAAACTCTAACGAGTACAAGCCTAGTTTATTCAGCCTCTCCTCATAGCTCAACCCCCTCAACTCCGGCATCAGCCTAGTAAACCTCCTCTGCACTTCCTCCAAGGCCAAAATATCCTTGCGTAAGTACGGCGCCCAAAGCTGCACACAGTACTCCAGCTGCGGCCTCACCAATGCCCTATACAGCTGCAGCAAGACCTCCCTACTTTTATATTCAATCCCCCTCGCTATGAAGGCCAGCATCCCATTCGCCTTCCTGACCACCTGCTGCACCTGCAAGCTGGGTTTTTGCGACTCATGCACAAGGACCCCGAGGTCCCTCTGCACCGTCGCCTGCTGCAGTTTTTCTCCATGTAAGTAATAATCCTTTCTACCATTATTCCTACCAAAGTGGACCACCTCGCACTTGCCAACATTAAATTCCATTTGCCAGTTCCTGGCCCATTCGCCCAGCCTATCTAGATCCTTCTGTAGAAGGATCTACACACCCTCCACACCCTCCGCGCAATTTGCCGTTCCACCAATCTTGGTGTCATCAGCAAATTTTGACACCATACACTCGGTTCCCTCCTCCAGGTCATCTATATAAATGGTACTCTGTATCTAACCCCGTGCTGTACCTGTCCTGGGAGTGTTTGATGGGGGGACAGTGTAGAGGGAACTTTACTCTGTATCTAACCCCGTGCTGTACCTGTCCTGGGAGTGTTTGATGGGGGACACTGTAGAGGGAGCTTTACTCTGTATCTAACCCCGTGCTGTACCTGTCCTGGGAGCATTTGATGGGGGGGACAGTGTAGAGGGAGCTTTACTCTGTATCTAACCCCGTGCTGTAGCTGTCCTGGGAGTGTTTGATGGGGGATAGTGTAGAGGGAGCTTTACTCTGTATCTAACCCCGTGCTGTACCTGTCCTGGGGGTGTTTGATGGGGACAGTGTAGAGGGAGCTTTACTCTGTATCTAACCCCGTGCTGTACCTGTCCTGAGGGTGTTTGATGGGGGACAGTGTAGAGGGAGCTTTACTCTGTATCTAACCCTGTGCTGTACCTGTCCTGGGAGTGTTTGATGGGGGATAGTGTAGAGGGAGCTTTACTCTGTATCTAACCCCGTGCTGTACCTGTCCTGAGGGTGTTTGATGGGGGACAGTGTAGAGGGAGCTTTACTCTGTATCTAACTCCGTGCTGTACCTGTCCTGGGAATCAGATCTTTGCTGAAATTCAAAACATGGTTTGTTTTGCTCAACTGCAATCCAAAACATTATTTCATGGAAGAGATCCATCCGATTAGTATTTGAATGAATCTTTGCTGACTGCTGCAATGTCTCCCTTGGGATCCTGTTCCACAAATTGCTGAATCAGTCTCTGAAATATTGTTTCCGCAGATTAGATTTTGAATTGAAGCAGTGCAGGAGCTGGACCCACCCTCTCGCGCTGCTGTGCTGGACACAAGGTGAAACAGCATTGCTGACGTTATCTCAAATCCGACGTGGCAGAACAAGCCCAACTTTCGCCATTTATCCTCGGAATCTAACCTGCCGTTCATTCGGAATGGCTTCACTCCTGTATAGTCAGAAGCTGTTTTCCCCCCAGGGTGGAAGGGTCAATTACTCAGGGGCACAGGTTTAAGGTGCGAGGGGCAAGGTTTAAAGGAGATGTACCAGGCAGGTTTTTTAGAGAATGGGTGGTGGGTGCCTGGAACTCGCTGCTGGGGTGGGTAATGGAAGCTGATACGACAGTGAGTTTTAAGGGATGTCTTGACAAATCCATGAATCGGTGGGAATGGAGGGATACGGTCCCCGGAAGGGTAAGTCGGGCAGCATGGTTGGTGCAGGCTTGGAGGGGCCGAAGGGCCTGTTCCTGTGCTGTAATTTGTCTTTGCTCTTTGTATATCCATTCAACTGGTGCGATATCTCATCGAATAGAATAACACATCCAATCCCTACAATGCAAGAGGCCATTCAGCCCATCAAGACTGCAGCAACAAAAATCGCAGGCCCTTACCCATAACCCTGCTATTTACCCTCCTAATCTCCCCCCTCGACACTAGGGGACAATATAGCACGGACAATCCACCCATCTTTCAGATTGTGTGATAAACCCGGAGCACCCGGAGGAAACCCACGCAGACACGGGAACAGTGTACAAACTCCACACAGTCAGTGACCCGGGTCTCTGGCGCCATGAGTCAGCAGCGCTAACCAGTGTGCCACTTTTAAACCCCCATCCCCCACTTCTCCAATAATTTGAGTAACTAACCAGTGGGAGTGAGATACTAAGGGATTAATTTTGTTGATTTTTCTTCTGGATTTGCCCAGGGCGTTGTCCAGGGATGAAACTCCGATCACTGAAGACTCCAGGGTAACAGTTGAGGACTTCTTGGCAGGTGTGGGAACCCGGATGGATTCTAACCCTCCAATAGGATGGCTCATTGTCATTCTTGACCGGAAAAGCACAGCCGTGATTGGCTGATCCCGAACCAGCTCAGCATCCAACGGGAGATCTCTCGATCACTCCGCGGGGTCCAGTTGGTCAGTGGGAACTCGGTGCCGTCCACTCTGGAGAAAAACCCCCTCGCACCCCCTCTCAAGTTTGAGGCTTAACCCATGCAGGCTCTCCCTGAAAGCAAGGAAAATGGAGGCTCCCAGCCGAGGCCTGTGCATTTACCTGAGGCAGGGCCTGTACCACGGTGTCCAGCAGGGCTCTCATCCCAGTCGCCATCTTCAGCAGTTTCAACACTGAGAAAATCAAGATGAGAGTTAGATTGAGACGTGAGGGTGGGAGGAGCTTCCACAGGAAGTCGTTGAGGCCAAAACCTTGTGTCATTTCAAGAAGAAACGGACGGCACGGGAAGAAGGAACGTTCCGGATGGTGGGGGGGTGGGGGGATGGAGTCTAGAACGCAGGGTCAGAGTTTGAGGATAAGGGGTAAAGCTTCTAGAACTGAGGTGAGGAGAAATTTCTTCACCCAGAGGGTGGTGAATGTGTGGAATTCACTCCCACAGAAAGTAGTTGAGGCCAAAACGTTGTGTGATCTCGAGAAGAAATTAGATTTCGCTCTTGGGGCTAAAGGGATCGAGGGATATGGGGGGGAAGGGGGGGGGATCAGGATATTGAATTGGATGATCAGCCATGATCAAAATGAATGGTGGAGCAGGGGCTCGAAGGGCAGAATCATAGCATCCCTACAGTGCAGAAGGAGGCCATTCAGCCCATCGAGTCTGCACCGACCACAACCCTATTCAGGCCCTATCCCCATCGCACTGTACATTTACCCTAACTAATCCCCCTGACTGTAAGGGGTAATTTAGCATGGACAATCCACCTCTTTGGAGTGTGGGAGGAAACCGGAGCACCCGGAGGAAACCCACGCAGACACAGGGAGAATGTGTGTTCCCGATGGTGGGAGAGTCCAGAACGCGGGGTCATAGTTTGAGGATAAGGGGGAAACCTTTTAGAACTGAGGTGAGGAGAAATTTCTTCACCCAGAGGGTGGGGAATGTGTGGAATTCACTCCCACAGAAAGTAGTTGAGGCCAAAATGTTGTGTGATTTCAGGAAGAAATTAGATTAGCTCTGGGGGCTAAAGGGATCGAGGGATATGGGGGGAGGGGGAATCAGGATATTGAATTCGATGATCAGCTATGATCAAAATGAATGGCGGAGCAGGGGCTGGAAGGGCCAAATGGCCTCCTCCTGCTTCTAGTTTCTGTGTTTCAAAGAATTGTGACAATAGGGAACATGCCCGAAAAGGTCATCGATTCATAAACTTTTAAACAGTTCAGTTGATTAAGTTTAATTACTCGTGTCACAAGTCGGTTTACATTAACACTGCAATGAAGTTAATGTGAAAATCCCCCAGTTGCCACACTCCGGCACCTGTTCGGGTACACTGAGGGAGAATTTAGCACAGCCAATGCACCCTAACCAGCACGTCTTTCATAGAGTCCTACAGTGTGGAAGGAGTCCATTCAGCCCATCGAGTCTGCACCAATCCCACCCAGCCCTATCCCCAAAGCTCCATGCATTTACCCTAGCTAGTCCCCCTGACAGTCAGGTGCGATTTAGCATGGTCAGTCCACCTAATCCGCACATCTTTGGACTGGGAAGAAACCCACGCAGACACGGGGACAACATGCAAAAACCACACAGATAGTGATCCAAGCTGGGGATCGAACCGGGGTCCGTGGTGTGGTGAGGCAGCAGCGCTAACCCACTGTGCCACCGTGCCAGGCAGATAGATACCCGAGGACTAAGATGAGTGAGGATTGTGAGGAATTGGATTTAAAGGATAGATTCACTGTGGATAATGTGCAGTGAGCAGTCTCACAGAGCGAGACGGTTGGTTTTACAGGCTATTTGTTCTGGTCCCTCTCTCACATGCAAACTAGCCTCATCTCTGCTCACCCACATCATCATCTGCCACAGCAAGGATGCTGCCCACCCCTTGGAACAGGCTGTCACTCTGTGGCAGCAAGCCCACAGCTTACCCCTGGTAATCCGGAGAACCCTCATGATCCGGATGATGGTGGGATTAATGGGAAGAGCGGCACTGATCTCAATCTCCTCCAGTGTGATTCCCATCACCGATAGCAGCACGATGGCCAGGTCCAGCTGATTCCACCTGTGCGGCAAAAGGAACGGATTATCCAGAGCTCCGTGCACATGCGTCGGGAAAGTGGGATCATTACATCACATCAAACTGGGACAGTAAAATCTACATTAAATGTAGCACGACTCCCGGCCGTATCAACAGCACGGGGTTAGATACAGAGTAAAGCTCCCTCTACACTGTCCCCCCCATCAAACACTCCCAGGACAGGTACAGCACGGGGTTAGATACAGAGTAAAGCTCCCTCTATACTGTCCCCCATCAAACACTCCCAGGACAGGTACAGCACAGGGTTAGATACAGAGTAAAGCTCCCTCTACACTGTCCCCATCAAACACTCCCAGGACAGGTACAGCACGGGGTTAGATACAGAGTAAAGCTCCCTCTACACTGTTCCCCCCATCAAACACTCCCAGGACAGGTACAGCACGGGGTTAGATACAGAGTAAAGCTCCCTCTACACTGTCCCCCCCATCAAACACTCCCAGGACAGGTACAGCACGGGGTTAGATACAGAGTAAAGCTCCCTCTACACTGTCCCCCATCAAACACTCCCAGGACAGGTACAGCATGGGGTTAGATACAGTGTAAAGCTCCCTCTACACTGTCCCCCATCAAACACTCCCAGGACAGGTACAGCACGGGGTTAGATACAGAGTAAAGCTCCCTCTATACTGTCCCCCATCAAACACTCCCAGGACAGGTACAGCACGGGGTTAGATACAGAGTAAAGCTCCCTCTACACTGTCCCCATCAAACACTCCCAGGACAGGTACAGCACGGGGTTAGATACAGAGTAAGGCTCCCTCTACACTGTCCCCATCAAACACTCCCAGGACAGGTACAGCACGGGTCTAAACGTGCCAGTCTGGGCCAGCAGCACGGAATGTTAAGTTCGGCAGTGCGGGGAAATGTAAGTTGTGGCTGGAAGCTGCCTTGTGTTTGACTGATTCTTGGCTCCAGGTCAGAGTGAGTTGAAGTCGAGGCAGAGCTTGGCTTCCAGTCAAAGCTGTCTCGCTCACCAACTTAGCAAAACAATCTTGTTGTGAGAACAGAAATAACTCACAGATCAGCGCTAATAATAATAAACTAATAAAGCCGTGGCAATAGCCCGAGATTATAGAAAATCCAGACTGGGAAAACATAAACTCTGCAATGACCCGTGAGCTGTTGAGGAGATTGATGAGTTGGTTGTATTATCTGAGCTGGAAGTCTCTCTATCAATGTGTGGGGTTATTTAGGAGACGTTTCCCCTCCGCAGGGTGCACACATTCACTGCTCAGGACATGTGAACTTTCCACTGCATTTCCTCCCTAACCTCAGAACCCGTGGACGCCTCTAGCTACCTTTCCTGCTCCCTCACTCCCTCCCCCTGCCCCTCAAAGGATATTGCCTTATGCTAGCCCTCTGTGTTTCCTGCAACCCACCATTCCTCACCTAAAGGGCTAGGGAGAATTGTCTGCTGGCTATTCCGCTACAGCAGGCTGCACCCTCCTTCCCATCCCGTTATTGGGTAAGCTGCGCTCAGACTGACTGGCAGAGTGAAAGGCAAGAACCTCGGAATGGCTGGATGGAGATGTCGTGAAATTAAAAGGGGTGATTCCTTCTGTATCCCTGTAATTCTACAGTAAGAAGTCTCACAACACCAGGTTAAAGTCCAGCAGGTTTATTTGGAATCACGAGCTTTCGGAGCACTGCTCCTTCATTTTCACCTAAATTTGATCCTCCAAAACGCATGACTTCACATTTGTGTGGATTAAACTCCATCTGCCATTTCTGGGTCCAAGTCTCCAATCTATCTATCTAGATCCCGTTCTATCCTCTGACAATCCCAGGCACTATCAGTAACTCCACCAAGCTAAGGGGAGCCTTTTAATGTCTGAATGATGCCTAATTAACACCCCCTCCTCCACTCCCTCCCACCCCCAATAGATACTTCCCAAATGTCACCCCAACGTTTACTCCCCACTGACTCCCAGAGAATGTTAAATTGGGGGGTGTAAATTGTTGTTGTTTTTCTTCCCACATCTACTGGTGCATAATTTCCATCCGTTTCCATGCTGAGGGTTTGTTTTAACCAGGAACAGATCTCTAATCTGTCAGGGGGCTTATAGGTTGGGGGGGCACCACTCCACATCAAGCCTAGCTAACCAGGAGTCTCTCCCGCTAGTACCACCAGCCACTGGCGTGTTTGGAGGGTTTTGCAGGTTGACACTCGACCTGTTTGGTTATGTTATAAACACATCTTCCTCAGCCATCAAATCCTGGCCGAGTGGTATTATCACTAGACTATTAATCCAGAAACTCAGCTAATGTTCTGGGGATCCGGGTTCGAATCCCACCACGGCAGGTGGTGGAATTTGAATTCAATAAAAAAAAAATCTGGAATTAAGAATCTACTGATGGCCATGAAACCGTTGTGGGAAAAACCCATCTGATTCACTAATGTCCCCTTAGGGAAGGAAATCTGCCGTCCTTACCCCGGTCTGGCCTACATGTGACTCCAGAGCCACAGCAACGTGGGTGACTCTCAACTGCCCTCCAAGGGCAACTAGGGATGGGTAATAAATGCTGACCCAGCCAGCGATGCCCGTGTCCCACAAATGAATAAAGAAAATCTCAGAAGCAAAAGAAAAGCTTGAACCTGGAGCTTTTGGCTCAGAGATGGAGGCTGCGACCCACTGAGTCACAGGATTTGTAATTTGGGTGGATTATCTGGTGGGGGGGGGGAGGGGGGGGGAGGGGGGGGGTGGGGGGGGTGGGGGGGGTGCAGGAGGAGGTGTGGTTTGATTGGTGGCCAATTGCTTTTGAGTTGTTTGAGTTAGATTTCTTTCTCAAGGACATTTCGGCACAGTGGTTAGCACTGCTGCCTCGCAGCACCAGGGACCTGGCTTCAAATCCTGGTTTGGGTCACTGTCTGCGTGTTCTCCCCTGCATCTGCATGGATTTCTTCCAGTTTCCTCCCACAGTCCAGAAGACATAGAAGCAGGAGGAGGCCATCCGGGCCTGCTCCACCATTCATTATGATCATTTAGTATCCTGGTTCCTCCCTCCCCCACCTTCCCCCCCATATCCCTCGATCCCTTTAGCCCCAAGAGTTATACCTAATTTCCTCTTGAAGCCACGCAACACTTTGGCCCTGAACTACGTGCTGGTTAAGGTGCATTGGCCATGGTAAATTCTCCCTCAGTGTGCCGGAATGTGGGGTTTTCACAGTAACTTCATTGCAGGGTAATGTAAACTGCTTGTGACACTAATAAATTCACATTGTTACAGAAAGCCCTAAAGCACGGAACAGTTTCTCTCTCAGAAGCAGTGGGAGAATATGGATGGGGAACAGGCTCCGCTAATAACAGACACTTCGGATTAAACGGCTTTGCTTATTCATAAAGTGGTTTAAACTGAACAGATCCAAGTGTGGTTGAAACAGTGAGCGAGTCGAGTGCTCTGATACATTTGGCACCAAGTTCACAGAGCACAATTTCCAGCCTCTCTGCGAGAAATAAATTTTTGTTCAAAGATTGCTGGAGATTAATGATCAGCCAGGGTTTTAAATACATATTTGCCACGGCTGAATGAGATTTAGTAAAGAGGATGCTTCTCATCCTGTCTCCTCTCCAGACATTTCGCCAACACTTCACTTCCAGCCTCTGTTCATCCTTTATTCGCTTTTTATTTTACCATTTCATTTGCAGAGTTGAAGCCAGCACTGGGGCCAATAATTGGTCTCGGAGAGCATCCATTAATCATCATGGTCAGAGGGCGGCAGGAATGTTCGTCAATGCTGCGATGGGAGGATTTCTGGTGTCCCACCTTCCAGTGACTGGTTCATGGAGCCTGATGGGACCCCAGCCTCCATTCCAGTTGCCCAATCAAAATGCAGGAAGTAGGAGCAAGGGTAGATCACCGAGGCCACCATTCAAACAATGCAGAAGGAGGCCACTCGGCCCATCACACCTGCACCGATTCTCCAGCACAGCACCTTACTTAGGCACACGTCCCAGCTCCATGCCCATTGGCCATCTTTGGACACTAAGGGGCAATTTAGCATGGCCAATCCACCCAACCTAGACATCTTTGGACACTAAGGGGCAATTTAGCATGGCCAATGCGCCCAAGCGACACATCCTTGGACACTAAGGGGCAATTTAGCATGGCCAATACACCCAAGCGACACATCCTTGGACACTAATGGACAATTTAGCATGGCCAATCCACCTAAGCGACACATCATTGGACACTAAGGGGCAATTTAGCATGGTCAATGCGCCCAAGCGACACATCCTTGGACACTAAGGGGCAATTTAGCATGGCCAATGGACCCAAGCGACACATCCTTGGACACTAAGGGGCAATTTAGCATGGCCAATCCACCTAACATACATATCCTTGGACTGTGGGAAGAAACCAGAGCACCCAGAGGACACTTGCACAGATACAGGTTCGATTCCTGTCTTGGGTCACCGTCCGTGTGGAGTTTGCACATTCTTCCCATGTCTGTGTGGATTTCCTCCGGGTGTTCCAATTTCCTCCCACATTCTGAAAGGTGTGCTCGTTAGGATGCATTGGCCGTGCCTCAGTGAACCTGAACAGGCACCAGAGTGTAGTGACTCGGGGATTTTCACAATAATTTCATTGCAGTGTTAATATAAGCCTACTTGTGACACTAATAATTAAAAATAAAACATGTAGGCCAGACTTAGTAAGGAAGGCAGATTTCCATTCCTGGAGGGACATTAGTGAATGAGATGGGTCTTTAGAACAATTGATGATAGATTCACAGTCACCATTAGTAGAATAGGCTTTGTATTCCAGAATTATTTAGTCTGTAAATTCATAGTGGAATGAATCCAGTCACCTTTGACTGGGCCTCTTGGGTTCCTTTGATAGTGGGCATGGTTGGAACGGCTTGAGGACCCTGGGTCTGTACACATTGGAGTTTAGGAGGATGAGGGGGATCTTATTGGAACTTACAGGATACTGCGAGGCCTGGATAGAGTGGATGTGGAGAGGATGTTTCCACTAGTAGGAAAAACTAGAACCAGAGAGGGCACAACCTCAGGCTAAAGGGACGATCCTTTAAAACAGAGATGAGGAGGAATTTCGTCAGTTGGGGAATCTGTGGAACTCTTTGCCGCAGAGGAGGCCAGGGTCACTGAGTGTCTTTAAGGCAGAGATAGATAGGTTCCTGATTAATAAGGGGATCGGGGGTTATGGGGAAAAGGCAGGAAAATGGGGATGAGAAAAATATCAGCCAGGATCGAATGGCGGAGCAGGCTCGATGGGCCGAGTGGCCTCATTCTGCTCCTATGTCTTATGGAGGAACAGGACACAGGGTCTGATCAATTCTGGTCTAAAATAACAATTAGGCACCCATTTACATTACAGTTAAGGACAGCCTCACAGAGATTTATCCAGAAATCGGAAAACCAATTTTTGTGAAAGATAACAAGTTTTAGGAATCCGATTTCCACCCCCTCCCCCCCCAGCACCCAACCCTTCCCCCTTCCAATCACATTCTACGATAAAAGCCTTTTAATTACCTGTCCTTGAAAAATCGCCGCAGTCCGAAAGCTAGGAGTTTAAGCCCGGCCTCTAGTACGAACACGGCTGTGAACATATAGTTGCAATACTTCAGGGAAACTTCCAGGGACTGTTATGGGGTGAGGGGGGGTTTGGGGGGGGGGGGGGGGGGGGGGGGGGCGGGTGAGGGGGGGGTGGTGGGGGAGAGACAAAGAGAGAGAGAGAGAGAGAAAAAAAATCATCTTCAGCAAACAAAGCTGTGGAACCAAGACAGTGCAGGTTTCACCGAGGCAGCCAGGCCCCACCGGAACGTCCCAGAACCTTCAAAAACAGGACAACTATTCACAGCGTCAGTTCACTTCCCTTCATATCCTGTCCCTGGAGGGGGGGAGGTGGGGGGGCAACATAAAGATCTCTCATTTAAATCGCACATTCCACATCTTCAGGGCGTCCGAAAGCGCTTTACTGCTAATGAAATACTTCAGTCGCTGTTACGCAGGAAACACGGCAGCAAATATACACACAGCAAGATCCCATTACAAAGAACAAAGAACAGGACAGCACAGGAACAGGCCCTTCTGCCCATCAAGTCTCTGCTGGTACAGATGCCACTTTAATCTAATATTTTCTTGCCTCTACATGATCCATGTCCCTCTATTCCCTGCCTATCCACGTCTCTATCCAAATGCCTCTTGAACATTGATATCGAATCTGCTTCCACCCCCTCCTCTGGCAGCGTGTTCCAGGCATTCACCACTCTCTGTGTGAAAACCTTTGCCCCTTGCATCTCTTTTAAACTTTCTCCCTCACTCTCAACCTCTATACTCCTAACCCTTTGATCCTGGGAAAAAGACTCTGACTGTCCACTCTATCCAAACCTCTCATAATCTTGTAAATCTCTATCAGGTCCCCCCCCCCGACGCTTCAATGAAAACAATCCAAGTTTGTTAACCTTTCTTCACAGAGCATGTCCTCCAAACCAGGAAACGTCCTGGGAAATCCTTTCTGCCCCCTTTCCAATGCATTAACATCCTGCCGGTAGTGTGGAGACCAGAATTGTACACAATACTCCAAATATGGCCTAAACAAAGTCTTATACAGCTGCGACATGATCTCCCAATTCCTATACTCAATGCCCTGACCGATGAAGGCCAGTATGTCAGATGCCTTCTTGACCACCTTATCTGCCTGAGTTGCCACCTTCAGGGAACTGTGGATCTACACGCCTAGATCCCTCTGTATGCTAATATTTCCATGAGCTCTACCATTTACAGTATAATTTCCTTCCACAGCAGACCTTCCAAATTGCATCACCTCACATTTGTCAGGATTAAGTGCCATCTGCTATCTTTTGGCCCAGGTCTCCAGCTGATTTACATCCGAGTGTATCCTCGGACAATCTTCCTCACGATCCACAACTCCCCCAATTTTTGTATCATTTACATATTTACTAATCAGATCACCTACATTTTCCTCCAAATCATTTATATATATTACAAACAACAGAAGCCCCAGCACTGATCCTTGTGGAACACAGCTTTGTCACAAACCTCCAGTTAGAAAAGTATCCTTCCACTGCTACTCTCTGCTTTCTATGCCCATGCCAGTTTTGTATCCATCTTACCAGCTCACCTTGGATCCCACATGGCTTCATCTTCGGTATCAGCCTGCCATGAGGAACCTTATTGAAGGCTTTACGAAAGTCCATGTCTACAACATCCACTGCCCTGCCCTGCTTAAGGATTCAATCAACTTTGTGAGACACGACCTCCCCTTCACAAAATCACACAGCCTATCACTAATAAGCCCATTCTCCTCCAGATGTGAATACATCCTGTCCCTAAGAATCTTCTCCAATACTTTCCCCACCACTGATGTTATACCCAGTGACGCATGGTGCATTATTATGTAAGATACACAGTGTTATACCCAGTGACACATGGTGTGTTATTATATAATATACACAGCGTTATACCCAGTGACACACGGTGTGTTATTATATAATATACACAGCGTTATACCCAGTGACACACGGTGTGTTATTATATAATATACACAGCGTTATACCCAGTGACACACGGTGTGTTATTGTATAATATACACAGCGTTATACCCAGTGACACACGGTGTGTTACTATATAATATACTCAGTGTTATACCCAGTGACACACGGTGTGTTATTGTATAATATACACAGCGTTATACCCAGTGACACACGGTGTGTTATTATATAATATACACAGCGTTATACCCAGTGACACACGGTGTGTTATTGTATAATATACACAGCGTTATACCCAGTGACACACGGTGTGTTATTATATAATATACTCAGCGTTATACCCAGTGACACACGGTGTGTTATTATATAATATACACAGCGTTATACCCAGTGACACACGGTGTGTTATTACATAATACACACAGCGTTATACCCAGTGACACACGGTGTGTTATTATATAATATACACAGCGTTATACCCAGTGACACACGGTGTGTTATTACATAATATACACAGTGTTATACCCAGTGACACACGGTGTGTTATTACATAATATACACCACGTTATACCCAGTGACACATGGTGTGTTATTATATAATATACACAGCGTTATACCCAGTGACACACGGTGTGTTATTATATAATATACACAGCGTTATACCCAGTGACACACGGTGTGTTATTATATAAACTACACCACGTTATACCCAGTGACACACGGTGTGTTATTATATAATATACACAACGTTATACCCAGTGACACACGGTGTGTTATTATATAATATACACAACGTTATACCCAGTGACACACGGTGTGTTATTATATAATATACACAGCGTTATACCCAGTGACACTCGGTGTGTTATTATATAATATACACAGCGTTATACCCAGTGACACACGGTGTGTTATTATATAAAATACACCACGTTATACCCAGTGACACACGGTGCGTTATTATATAATATACACAGCGTTATACCCAGTGACACACGGTGTGTTATTATATAATATACACCACGTTATACCCAGTGACACACGGTGTGTTATTATATAAAATACACCACGTTATACCCAGTGACACACGGTGTGTTATTATATAATATACACAGCGTTATACCCAGTGACACACGGTGCGTTATTATATAATATACACAGCGTTATACCCAGTGACACACGGTGTGTTATTATATAATATACACCACGTTATACCCAGTGACACTCGGTGTGTTATTATATAATATACACAGCGTTATACCCAGTGACACACGGTGCGTTATTATATAATATACACCACGTTATACCCAGTGACACACGGTGTGTTATTATATAATATACACAGCGTTATACCCAGTGACACACGGTGTGTTATTATATAATATACACAGCGTTATACCCAGTGATACACGGTGTGTTATTATATAATATACACCATGTTATACCCAGTGACACACGGTGTGTTATTATATAATATACACAGCGTTATACCCAGTGACACACGGTGTGTTATTATATAATATACACAGTGTTATACCCAGTGACACACGGTGTGTTATTATATAATATACACAGCGTTATACCCAGTGACACACCGTGTGTTATTATATAATATACACAGCGTTATACCCAGTGACACACCGTGTGTTATTATATAATATACACAGCGTTATACCCAGTGACACACGGTGTGTTATTATATAATATACACAGTGTTATACCCAGTGACACACGGTGTGTTATTATATAATATACACAGTGTTATAACCAGTGACACACGGTGTGTTATTATATAATATACACAGCGTTATACCCAGTGACACACGGTGTGTTATTATATAATATACACAGCGTTATACCCAGTGACACACCGTGTGTTATTATATAATATACACAGTGTTATACCCAGTGACACACAGTGTGTTATTTATTTAGTGTTTTTGGTGTCAGTTAGCTCAGTTGCTGGAGGGTGGTTCAGAATATGGGCAAAGGTACAATTCCCCTGCAGCCGAAGCGAATGTGTCAGCTGTTCTCCCCCCTCACTCTGTTTCGAGAACGGAGGGCAAATGTCTAACTACCTCTGGCTAAATCTGCTCAGGATGTACCATCAGCAGACAGTGAGCCTCAGGCAAACCACACATCACACTGTTATTTCCACTAATACCCTCTTATTAAATACATATAGGAATGTAAAATGTATACAGGCTTATCCACAGTGCTATCAGATAATTAAACAGTACTGAATTACGGCTGTAATATATTCCCCATTAAATGTATCACAGATGATGGATTGCAATTGTTTGTCAGAGAGAAACATTAAAGTTCACACGAACAAATAGGAAACTAAACGGCAAACAGTGCAAAAGCTTTTCATACACTGTGTAAATCTGAACAGCCCTTTAATTAACTACATGAATAGTTCAATGATTTCATTAGATTTACCATACCAGTCCCTTGAGCATATCCCATTTAACATTTTAAATCTATTTTAGAACACTTGAATAAAGTATCTTTTTCCATTTTAGTGATGAGTGACCTTCCCTTTTCTCCATCACTGTCTCTCGCTCTCTCTCTCGGACTGATTCTCTCTCATCTGTGTCTCACTCCACTGTACCTGTCTCATTTCCTCCCCTACCATCTCATTCTCTCCCTCTCTGTCACTCTCCCTGTCTCACTCCCTCTCTTTCTTTCACTCTCTTTGTCACTCTCCCTGTCTCAGACACTCTTCATGTCTTACTCTCTCTGTGTCACTTTCCCTGTCTCACTCCCTCTCCCTCTGTAACTATCTCTGCCTCATTCTCTCTCCCCTTGTCACTATCCCTATTTGATTCTATCTGTCACTCTCCCTGTTTGACTCCTTCTCTCTCTGTCAGAGGGTCAGTATCGAGAAAGTGCCGCACTGTCAGAGGGTCAGTGCGGAGGGAGTGCCGCACTGTCAGAGGTTCTATCTTTCAGAGGAGTCTCAAGGCAGATGTAAGTTGTCCGGCAGTGCAGCACTCCCACGGAACCGCACTGTGGGTGTCAGCAGGCCGCTGGAGTGGGATTTGAACACTCCAACCTTCTGAGGCCAGAGGACTGCCCACTGAGCTGGGGCTTCCAAGGCCCACACACAGGGACAGAATACAGAGAACAGAATAGGAAATAAACGCTGGGGATCGATAGTCTGCAGGGCAAAGAATCCACTGAATCATAGAATCCCTACAGTCCAGGATGAGGCCGTTCAGCCCATCAAGACTGCACTGACCACAATCCCACCCAAGCCCTATCCTCATAATCCCATGTATTTACCCTGCTGGTATCCCTGATCCTGAGGCTAATTCAGTAAGGCTCCATCAACAGCACCTTCCCAACCCGTCATCTCTACCATCTAGGACAAGAGCAGCAGATACCTGGGAACACCACCACCTGCAAGTTCCTCCCAAAGTCACTCAAACAGAATCCTTACAGTGCAAAAGGAGACCATTCGGCCCATCGAGTCTGCATTAACTCTCTGACAGAGCATCGTACCCAGACCCTTTTCCTGTAACTCCACACATGTAGCATGGCCAATCCATTCAATCTACACAGCTGGGACAACAAGGGACAATTTAGCCTGGCCAATCCACCTAACCTGCACCTCTTTGGATACTAAGAAGCAATTTAGCATGGCCAATCCACCTAACCTACACATCTTTGGAGTGTGGGAGGAAGTCGGTGTAGGAGAAACCCAGAGGAAATCCACGCAGACACGGGGAGAATGTGCAGCCTCCACACAGACAGTGACCCGAGGCCGGAATTGAACCCGGAGCCCTGGTGCCGTGAGTCAGCAGTGCTAACCACAGTGCCACCGTGCCACAGAGGTGTTACTAACGGTACGTCCTTACCTTGGGCTGATTGTAGTGTTCCAGAGACATGGTAACCACATTGATGCAGATGGTAAAGGTGATGAAGAGATCCAGGTAGTGGCTGGTGCACATGGTGTGGATGAAGAGGCGGATGGGTGAGTAGGCTGAATAATATGGCAAGCGTTGGGCCTCTTCCAGGGGACAAGTCAACGAGGAGGAGAAGGAAAGAAACAAGGCTTGGTTAGATCGCTGCTCTCCCTCTCACCACAGGTAACATCACATTGCCATGGAACCTCCAGGAACTATTGTCCTATCTCCTGATGACTGCAATTCCCAGGAGAAAGAAATAATCACGGAGCTGTTCAAAAAATTGCTTTTGGAAATAAGTCTGAGAAAAGGATTCACTAACTATGGACACTGGGACAGCAGAGAGTGTGACTGAGAGCCAGCAACCACCCAATAGGGTGAGATTTGCCTCTCTCACCTGTCTCGGGAATTGTAGTGGGCGGGACAGAACATTGTTAACCTCGGGTGGAAAATTTCCAGTCTCGCGGCCAAAAAATCCACCCCCCCCCGCAAAAACAGTCTGCTCCTCTCCCATTGGCTTTGGGAAGGCAGGGTGTGGTGTGATGGGCAGGCTGGTGGACCAATCACGTGTGCCTATGGGCGGGGTGATTGGGGATAGAGGGTCGGGTGATGTCCAGCTAGAGTTGGGCATCCTTGCTTCCAGGATAAAAACTCCCTTTCCACTGCCCGAGAAACACAGTCCAGATTCCAAACATCCACCGCCAACGTAGCATTCTATCCCCACCTCGATACCCACTGGATACTCATTCGGAGAGACCGGAATTGTTTCTGCCAGTTCTGCCGGGGATTCAGCACAAACCTGGAGAAAAAAGGACACATCCAAGGTCTTGTCCCACCAGATCCATCACTTATCCCTCGGGAATCCTTTGTTACCCCCCCCATGACAATTTTGACATGGACTTTTCACACAACTGAGCCACAGAACCAAAGGGGGACATGAACAGCTGTTGCGATAGAATTATAGAACCCCCACAGTGCAGAAGGAGGCCATTTGGCCCTTTGAGTCTGCACTAACTCTCCAAAAGCCCGCCTCCAGGCACTATCCTGATAACCCCACACATTTAGCGTAGCTAGTCTATCTAATCTCCACATCTTTGGACACTAAGGGGCAAATTAGCATGGCCAATCCACTTAAACTGTGCATCTTTGGACTGTGGGAGGAAATTGGAGCAGCTGGAGGAAACCCACACAGACACAGGGAGAACGTGCTGACTCCACACAGACAGTGACCCAAGACTGCAATCGAACCCGGGTCCCTTGTGCCGTGAGGCAGCAGCGCTAACCCACTGTGCTGCCCATTTGGGAGGCGCTGCCTGAAAGGACAGTGGAAGCAGATTCAATAGGAACGTGCAAAAGAAAAGTGGATAAACGGTTGGAAAGTAAAACAGCTCTTGGACAAGAGCCAGCACAGGTTATGATGGGCTGAATGGCCTCTTTTGATTCTACGAATGGTTCAATAAAGCTGGTTGATGTACTTGCATCGAGGAGCAACCCCTCCCCCCCTTCTCCAGAAAGAGGATACAGAGGAGGAGTGTTGGGGGGGGTGGGGGGTGGGAGGCGCTTTGGCAAAGTGGCCAGATCTTTCAAAGGGCTTGCACAGCCACAATGGGCTGAAGGGCTGTCCTGAGGAAGGTTCCTTACTCCTGCGCTTCTTCTCCAGCCTCTGCAGACGCTTCTCCTCTCTCCGGCGTGCCTCCTCCGCTTCCTGGTGCTGGCGGCACTTGTGGAAGTTCTCCACCACCACCCCGACGAACATGTTGAGGACGAAGAAGCTGACGATGAGGAGGAAGGAGATGAAGTAGAGCAGCATCCAGGGGTTGTGATTGATGATGGGCTGCAGGAGAAAGAGAAGCGATGTCTTACTGCCCTCGAGCTCACGTCAGGATCTAACCATCACATGGGCCATAAACCAAGGTTCAATCGACCAAACGGTATTACACATAATCATCCACGTTTGGACAGAGTGCGCTTCGGGCCAATTAATTTACAGAAAGATGCATCATTTTACAGCCCAGAAACACACCATTAAAAATCGCTTTGTGTTTCTGCCCCACTTGAGCCTCTTCCCGTCCCTGCACCATCGCATCCTGTCAGCAGATCCTTCCCATCCCTGCACCATCACGTCCTGTCAGCAGATCCTTCCCATCCCTGCACCATCGCGTCCTGTCAGCAGATCATTCCCGTCCCTGCACCATCGCGTCCTGTCAGCAGATCCCTTCCCATCCCTGCACCATCGCGTCCTGTCAGCAGATCCCTTCCCATCCCTGCACCATCGCGTCCTGTCAGCAGATCCTTCCCATCCCTGCACCATCGCGTCCTGTCAGCAGATCCTTCCCATCCCTGCACCATCGCGTCCTGTCAGCAGATCCTTCCCATCCCTGCACCATCGCGTCCTGTCAGCAGATCCTTCCCATCCCTGCACCATCGCGTCCTGTCAGTAGATTCTTCCCATCCCTGCACCATCGCGTCCTGTCAGCAGATCCTTCCCATCCCTGCACATCGTGTCCTGTCAGCAGATCCTTCCCATCCCTGCACCATCGCGTCCTGTCGGCAGATCCTTCTGCTTCCTTTCTCCCTCATGTGTTTATCCAGTTGATCTTTCTCTGCACCCTAGCTATGACCGCAACGCTACATTCTGCACCGTCTCCTTTCCCTCATAATTAAGGACCCCCCTCACCCCGGACATTCTCTCTTCCACCTTCTTCCTTCAGGAAAATGATACAAAAGTCTGAGGTCACGTACCAACCGACTCAAGAACAGCTTCTTCCCTGCTGCTGTCAGACTTTTGAATGGACCTACCTCGCATCAAGTTGATCTTTCTCTACACCCTCGCTGTGACTGTAACACTACATTCTGCACTCTCTCCTTTCCCTCATAATTAAGGACCCCACATACCCCGGACATTCTCTCTTCCACCTTCTTCCATCGGGGAAAAGATACAAAAGTCTGAGATCATGTATCAACGACTCTAGAACAGTTTCTTCCCTGCTGCCGTCAGACTTTTAAATGGACATATCAGATGTTAAGCTAATCTTCCTCTACGTCCTAGCTACGACTGTAACATTACATTCTGCACTCTCTCCTTTCCCTCATAATCAAGGACCCCCCACCCACCCCGGACATTCTCCCTTCCACCTCCTTCCTTCAGGAAAAAGATACAAAACCTTGAAGTCACGTACCAACTGACTCAAGAACAGCTTCTTCCCTGCTGCTGTCAGACTTTTGAATGCTCGCATCAAGTTGATCTTTCTCTACACCCTAGCTGTGACTGTAACACTACATTCTGCACTCTCTCCTTTCCTTCTCTATGAATGGTATGCCTTGTCTGTATAGTGCGCAAGAAACAATACTTTTCACTGTATCCCAGTACACGTGACAATAATAAATCAGATCAGATCAGCTCCCCCCCACCCCGATGTTAAATATATTGATACAATTCATTTTGTCATTTCAACCACCTGACCCATTCTCACCAGGCTCTGGGTAAAGATTCTCCTGAATTCTCTGATTGGATTTATTAGTAACCACAATTATTTCACGCCCTTAGTCCTGGCTAAGTAGTAGAGTCCTTACAGTGCAGAAGGAGCCATTCAGTTCATTCAGCTCATGTGTGTTTGTAGTATGTGTGAATGGGTGTGTCTGTGCATGGTTGTATGAGCATGTGTTCATGTGTGTGCGTGCACAGGTGTGTTTATGTGTACGTGTATATCTGCATGGGTATGGGTTTGTGTCTGCATGTTTGTGTGTGCACGGGTGTGTTTGTGTGAATGTGTATGTGAGTGTATTTGTACGTATGTATAAGTGTGTGCAAGTGTGTGTGTGTGTGTGTGTGTGTGTGTGTATGTGAGAGTGTGTATGTGGGTGTGAGTGAGAATATGTGTGTGAGAGTGTGGGTGTGTGGGTGTGTGAGTGTGGGTGGGTGTGAGTGAGAGTATGAGAGTGTGTGTGGGTGTGAGTACGTGAGTGTGTGTGGGTGTGTGTGTGGGTGTGACAGTGTGATTGTGTGTGAGAGAGTGTGAGAGTGTGTGTGTGTGAGTGTGTGAGTGTTTGAGTTTGAGTGTGTGTGAGTGAGTGTGAGAATGAGAGTGTGAGTGTGTGTGAGTGTGAGAATGAGAGTGTGAGTGTGTGTGTGTGTGTGAGTGAGTGAATGTGAGTGAGTGAGTGTGTGTGAGATTGTGAGAGTTTGAGTGTGTGTGTGTTGTGTGTTGTGTGTGTGAGTGTGAGAGTATGAGTGAGTGTATTTGTAGACTGCATCATTTCTTGGCTGAATTTCAGTTTGTTCATCCCTTTCAACCATAAAAGTCAGTTAAACCTTTCAGCCCATTTGCAAGATCCATTTCGCTAGTTAATTAGTTTTATAACCTTATGTGTTATCCATCTGTTATAAGGCTTCTTTCGTTTTAATGAAGGACCCACAATGCCATTGAAATATAGCCATGTAAATCTCCAGTCCGTCTAGCTGACAGGACTGCCAGACACACACGTTAACCCAGTTAAGAAGCCTATTTAATCACACTGTCCAAAATATCTTCTCATGTAATCTACATTTTGCAGTTTGTTAACAGCACTCTGCGGATTAACAAACTACGTTTCCTATCAGCCCTTTAACACACGGAAATGTCACCCCCAGTCTTTCACAGCACCAATCCAACACCCAGCCACTTTGGGAGATGTTAATGGCTGCCCAAAGACTTGGTCCAAGATGGAGATTTTAAGGAGTATTGTAGAGAAGTAGTTCGGCAAGGGTTCACCAGGCTGGGATCCAGCAGGCCTGAGGAGAGACTAGCTTGGCTGTAGAGAAAGACCAACTTAATATGTGATAGGTCCATTCAGATGTCTGACAGCAGCAGGGAAGAAGCTGTTCTTGAGTCGGTTGGTATGTGACCTCAGACTTTGTATCTTTTTCCCGAAGGTAGAAGGTAGAGTGTCCGGGTTGCGTGGGGTCCTTAATTATGCTGGCTGCTTTTCCCGATTCAGTGGGAAGTGTAGACGGAGTCAATGGATGGGAGGCTGGTTTGCCTAATGGACTGGGCTACATTCACTAAAGCATTTTGGGGTGTCCTGAGGTTGTGAAAGGTGCTAGAGGAATGCAGGTCTTTCTCTGAGAGAACAGGGTCCTTACCTGTTGGTCAATGGAAACAGCATCCAGTCCGTGATACATAATGTTGACCCAGCCGTCCTTGGAAGCCAGCACAAAGAGAGACATCAGGGCCTGCGGTGAAGAGACCAGGAGAAGCATTTGCAAAGTGGAAGTCTGACGGCTGCCATGGTGACGACATCATTAACAACGTCAGAACGCAGGTGGTTGTGGAAAGGTTTGTCAGATTCCTGACTAACTCATTCCTTACACATCGAATAACTTGATCAAATCTAAAAAGGTACAAACTCAACAGAAATCAGTTCTCCAAACAAGGCAAGTAGAGTGAAGGAACCCTCAGTTTGTGCAAAAAACCCAACACAATATTGGGATGATGGATTTTTTGGGGAATATTGTGGGATTCTACAGAGTCTATGGGTGTGATCTTACTGGCCACTCACCTCCTGCTCCCACTGCTATCAAGGATAGAGAATTTGGCAGTCAGCCAGATCTCCATCCACTCTGTGTGTGAGAAAGAGTGTGTATGCGTGTGTGTGTGTGGGTGGTGTGTGTGCGTGTGCGCGCACATGTGTATATATATGCATGTGCGTGTGTGTGCGCATGTGCGCGCATGTACTTGTGCATCCATGATTAATTAAACTTTGCAAGGTTAAGAGAGACAGCATGTCTGTGAGGGCTGATAGACAGAAGAGTAAGTACTCGGTGCATGTATTGACAATGAGAGGCTGTTGGAAGGTTGGATTTGCGAGTAAATAGTTTGGGGTTTAAATTTGCATTAGTAGATCAGTGGGTTCTTGGCTCTTCAACTGTGAAATTTCAAAGAGGAATTTAGAAGTGACAAGAAACCTTTACAACTTACAAAGTGAGTAACTCACCTGATGAAGGAGCAGCACTCCAAAAGCTTGTGCTACCAAATAAACCTGTTGCACTTTAATCTGATATAGTGAGATTTCTTAACTGTGCCCACCCCAGTCCAACGCCGGCATCTCCACATCATGACAACTTACAAAGATTTCTTAAGCAAACTGGGAAAGGTTATTAAATTTTATTGACCCGTAGTGGAGGAAAATTAAAGATTTTTAAATTTTAAAAATTCTGATTTCACGTTGGCCGTGCTAAATTCTCCCTCAGTGTACCTGAACAGGAGTGTGGATACTCGGGGGATTCTCTCTCAGTGTACCCAAACAGGAGTGTGGATACTCGGGGGATTCTCTCTCAGTGTACCCGAACAGGAGTGTGGATACTCGGGGGATTCTCTCTCAGTGTACCCAAACAGGAGTGTGGATACTCGGGGGATTCTCTCTCAGTGTACCCGAACAGGAGTGTGGTCACTTGAGGGATTCTCACAGTAACTTCAGCGTTAATGTTAGCCTAATTACTTTGCCGCAGAAGGCTGTGGAGGCCGGGTCATTGAGTGTCTTTAAGACAGAGATAGATAGGTTCTTGATCGATAAGGGAATCAGGGTTATGGGGAAATGGCAGGAGAATGGGGATAAGAAAAATATCAGCCATGATTGAATGGCGGGGCAGAATCGATGGGCCGAGTGGCCTAATTCCGCTCCTGTGCCTTATGGTCTTAACCCGGTCTGGCCCACGTGGGACTGCAGATGCACAGCAATGTGGGTGACTTTCAAATGCCCTCTGCAATGAAGGGCAGTTTGGGGTGGGTAATAAATGTTGGCCCAACCAGTGACACCCACATCCAGTTAATGAGTAAAAATAGAGGCGGCACTGCCTAAACATGAGGACCAGATATTCCAGGAATGGAAACTCTCAAACACACAAAGGCTGCTAAACAGTTTGGAACTTTCTTCGGCAAATGTCAATGGAAGATTAATCGATCACTAATCTTAAAACACAGATTGCTAGTCTCCTGTGTTAACTAAAGGGATTAAGTGACATGCGGGCGAAGGTGGGGATGTGGGATCCTGTCACACATCAGCTATGATCTCACTGAAGGGTAGGAACAAGCTAAGAGGGGCCAAATGGCCTCTGCTGCTCACTGCGTTACCCACGCGATGAATATTCAGACCACATTCACGCTTTGTTGAGAGAGGCGACCGGTGGGCGAGAACTCCGTACCTGTCCCAGGTTGTCAAAGTTGTACTTGTGATGGATCCACCGGTAGTTGGCCAGCAGGCAGTCCGACCTGTTGGTGACATTGCGGGTGTCGTGACCCTGGCAGTAGTAGAACTTGCCCTTGAATAGCTGAAAGGGTCAAAAAAGCAAAATTAACGGTGTGGTGTTAAGGTCAGGTGGCAAAATCCAGCTTGGGGAAACGGGGCAAAGCGTGGAGGGGGGGAGCTTGGTTGGTTCTCTGCTCGATAAGTAAACCTGAGCCGAAATTTGCTAGGCTAAGTCCTTCTCAGAGCTAGCGTGATGATGTTCCTGGATTGCCAACTGCACCCCAAATGTAAACCCCAAACACTGATCCTTGTAACTAGCTCAGCAGAATGGAGTCCTCTATAAGTAAGAGCAGTGTCCAGCAAACACAATTAGACTTCTGAGTGTTCCCGTCATCAGGTTTAATCACGCCAGGGTTAACCACTGGCCGTTTAGTTCAGTCTGAATTTCTGTTCGATCCCTTGGAAAGAAAAACCTACCAATTGCCAGCTGACTCGAAACCGTGGTTTAAATTTGGCTGCTTTTTCTGTACTTGTCGTGATGCCGTCGGGGTTAACACGGCTGCCCCGCAGCGCCAGGGACCTGGGTTCGATTCCCAGCTCGGGGTCGCTGTCTGTGCGGAGTCTGCACATTCTCCCTGTGTCTGCGTGGGTTTCCTCCAGTTTCCTGCCACAGTCCGTAAGACGTGCTGGTTAGGGTGCATTGGCCGTGCGAAATTCTCCCTCAGTGTAACCCGAACAGGCGCCGGAGTGTGGCAATTAGGGGGATTTCACAGTAACTTCATTGCGGTGTTAATGCAAGTCTTACTTTTGACACTAATAAATAAAAAATAAAATAAACAAACTTTGCAAACCGCGAGGGTAAGTCTTGGGGTCTCTCTCGGATCCACAGCCCCCCTCCTTAGGGTCGGCAACCATCCCAGGATCGATGGGGCACCTTGAAATACTAATCCTGTCCGCTCTGAGACAGATTTAGCAGAGGTGGTGGGGGGCGGATGGGTTGGGGGAGGGGTGGGGGTGGGGGGGGGGGGCTTCGTCCGGACAGCACGAGTAAAGAGGATTCTCTATCTCGCGTCACGTGGGTGCGCAGACACAGCCAATCTGAGAGCAGAAACCCTCCCCATCAGCCTGATCTGCACGGGGTCCGTCAGTCAGAGCAGATAACAAACCCCCATCTCCTCGGGCAGTTGGTAATTAAGGCAATTACTTATTAAATCGTGAAGATCCTGGAAAGAGCATCATGAAACCATTAAAAAGGGTGCAAGATCACATCTTCTGAGGCGTTAATAATAAACAGAAGCGTCCTGAATATTTAAACTCTGCCGCTGGATAATTAGCTCTGTTTAAAATTAAAGTTTGGATTTCATAGAATCCCTACAGTGTAGAAAGAGGCCATTCGGCCCATCAAGGCTGCACCGACCACAATCCCACCCAGGCCCTAACTCCATGCATTTACCCAGCTAATCCTCCCTGACACTAAGGGGCAATTTAGCATGGCCAATCCACCTAAGCTGCACATTTTTGGACACTAAGGGTCAATTTAGCATGGCCAATCCACCCTAACCTGCACATCTTTGGATTGTGGGGACAAACCGGAGCACCCGGAGAAAACCCACGCAGACACGAGGAGAATGTGCAGACTCCACATAGACAGTGACCCAAGCTGGGAATCAAACCTGGGTCCGTGGCGCTGTGAGGTAGCAGCGCTAATCGCTGTGACACTGTGCCGTGCCTGTTGTTGGTGAAGCTTGATCATTTTGTCTAGATACGGAACAAGGTGTACTGAGTCCCCTCTAGTTCTGTACTGCATCAGCAAATGGGCAGTTAAGATTGTCTGAAGCTTTGTCTTAAATAGACTTCCCTCAGCAAGCGTGGCCGGATTTGGAATTTGAAAATCCATTCTCTACATTGTTGGTAAGGCTGGCATTTGAGGAACTTTCATGGCCCATTCCCAGCTGCCCCGGAGAAGGATGGTGGGAAGTCACCTTCTTGAACTGGTGCAGCTCATGTGGTGAAGGTATCCATAACAGCTTGCCTCTGGGAAGGGAGACGCATGTTCCCTGCATCCCAATAGTAAACACAGTAAGAAGTCTCACAACACCAGGTTAAAGTCCAACAGGTTTATTTGGTAGCAAAAGCCACTAGCTTTTGGAGCGCTTACATAAGAACATAAGAAATAGGAGCAGGAGTCGGCCATCTAGCCCTTCGAGCCTGCCCTGCCATTCAATAAGATCATGGCTGATCTGAAGTGGATCAGTTTCACTTTCCCGCCCTCTCCCCATAACCCTTAATTCCCCTGTCTATCAGAAACCTATCTACCCGTGACTTAAATATATTCAGCGAAGCAGTCTCTACCACTTCAACGGGCAGAGAATTCCAGAGATTCACCACCCTTTGAGTGAAGAACTTCCTCCTCAACTCCAATCTAAACTGCACCCCCCCCTTATCTTGAGGCTGTGCCCTCTAGTCCTGCTGTCCTTTCTAAGCGGGAAGAATCTCTTTACCTCTACCTTATCCAGCCCTTTCATTATCTTATACGTCTCTATAAGATCCCCCCTCATCCTTCTAAACTCCAACAAGTACAGACCCCGTCTATTTAGTCTCTCTTCATAGTCCAACTCCCTCAACTCCGGTATCAGCCTACTGAACCTCCTCTGCACTCCCTCCAAGGCCAAAATATCCTTCCGCAAGTGCGGCGACCAAAACTGCACACAGTACTCCAGCTGCGGCCTCACCAGTGCCCCATACAGTTGCAGCAAGACCTCCCTACTTTTATATTCTATCCCCCTCGCTATAAAGGCCAACATTCCATTTGCCTTCTTGATCACCTGCTGCACCTGCAGACTGGGTTTTTGCGACATGTGCACAAGGACCCCCAGGTCCCTCTGCACCATAGCATGCTGCAGCTTTTCACCTTTTAAATAATAATCCCTCCTACTATTATTTCTGCCAAAGTGGATAACCTCACACTTGCTAACATTGTACTCCATCTGCCAGGTCCTCGCCCACTCGCTCAGCCTATCCAGATCCCTCTGCAGACTTTCCACACCCTCCGCACAATTTGCTTTTCCACTCGTCTTCGTGTCATCAGCAAATTTCGTCACCATACACTCAGCCCCCTCCTCCAGATCATCTATAAAAATGGTAAATAGTTGAGGCCCCAGCACCGATCCCTGCGGCACTCCACTAGTCACCAACCGCCGATCAGAATAGCACCCATTGATACCAACTCTCTGCCTCCTATTAGACAACCAATCCTCTATCCACGTTAACACCTTACCCTCAACTCCATGCCCCCTAACCTTCTGTAGCAATCCTTTGTGAGGCACCTTATCAAATGCCTTTTGGAAATCTAAAAACACCACATTCACCGGTTCCCCTCTGTCTTCCACACTAGTCACATCCTCATAGAAATCCAGTAAATTCGTCAAACACGACTTCCCCTTAACGAATCCGTGCTGTGTCTGCTCGATCAAACCATTCTTTTCTAGGTGCCTCGCTATTTCTTCTTTGATGACGGATTCTAGCATTTTTGCAACTACAGACGTTAAACTAACCGGCCTATAATTCCCTGCCTTTTGTCTGCTACCTTTTTTAAACAGCGGCGTAACATTAGCCGTTTTCCAATCTTCCAGCACTTCCCCAGAATCCAGCGAATTTTGATAAATAATTACTAAGGCGTCTACTATCACCTCTGCGATTTCTTTCAGAACCCTGGGATGCATTCCATCCGGTCCTGGGGACTTGTCCACCTTCAGTCCCACTAGTCGATCAAGCACTACCTCTCTAGTGACAGTAATCGCATTCAGGCCCTCAATTCCTACCATCCTTCTATCTTTAATATCCGGCAAACCATTCGCGTCCTCCTCTGTGAAGACTGAGGCAAAAAAACTTACTTAAAGCCTCAGCCATTTCCCCCTTTGTCAGGTGAGTGACCTGACTTACCTGATGAAGGGGCAGTGCTCCGAAAGCTAGTGGTGTTTGCTACCAAATAAACCTGTTGGACTTTAACCTGGTATTGTGAGACTTACTGTGTTTACGCCAGTCCAACGCCGGCATCTCCTCATCACGATTTCCAACAGTAAATGCACTTCAAAAGTAATTTTGTTGGGCGCAAACCACTTTGAGAGTTGTTGAGGTGACGTTAGGAGATCATTATTATAAAGTACAGACTTGAGTTAGAGCGGGAGTATTCAGGCAGATGCTTTTAACATGAAACAAGTCAGTCCATTAGTAACTCTCCAGAGAGACTTCACTCCGTTAGTGCAACACTCCACTGATATTTTACACCTGCTCATCCCAGACTACTTAACTCAAACTTTCCCAAAACTAACGGGACTTTTACAGGAATTCTCAAATCCAGGACTTGTCTGTCAATCCACTGGGTCTTTGAGGTAAATTGGTGACATTATGTTCAAAATGGGGTTGATTTTCTTTCTGGAAAGAAGAATTTTGGGGACACTGGGTGGAAATTTCTGGTCATTCATGCCAGCGGATTCTCCAGCCCCGCTGCAGACAATAGAGATTTGCCCAGCCCCAGGGTTTCCACCCTCGCCTGCGGTGATGGAGGGGCGTGAGTGGCTGGAAAAGCAGTGTTTCAGGGTCATTTATTCAGCATCATTTAAAATTAACATGACTGAGAGTGGAAAAGAGTGATTTACTGGAGGGTGAGACAGCGAGAGGCAGTGCGAGAGACGGAGCGAGAGAGAGAGAGAGCGAGAGAGAGAGTGCGAAAGAGAGAGAGCGCGAGGGGGAGAACGAGAGAGAAGGGGGGCGGGGGTGGGGGGCAGGGCAGCAGGGCGAGGGGGTGTCCACTGCCACTCTGTGTGTGATCAGTGGAGGGGGGGGGGGGCGAAGGAGGCAGGAGGCTGCAATCGGTCTGGGTGGTGGGAGGATGGGGGGGTGATCAGGGGGTTAGTAATGTTGTGGGGGGGTATCTGTGGGGGCCAGGGGGAGGCATTATCCGGCCCGGGAGCGATATGGCAGGGGAGCGACATACTACTTTTTGTTTACCGCGCGTGCGCAGTTGGAGGCTCCGACTGGAGCTGCAGGATTTCGGGCGTGTTAAGCCCCACCCATGGGCTTGTGCAACGCGATGTGGAATTGGTGATATTTTATCAGGCAGAATGCGGGCGTCTAAGAGTCGGGTCTAAAACACTCCCAGTTTCAAGTCTGCCCAGCATTTAGAATCAAAATGGTAAAATAGGGCCCATAGTCTCCAACTATCATAAACAACTGGCAGCTGTGAAAAACTTTGTTTCGCAGCGTTTCTGCCAACATTGTATTTTGAAAGAATGCAGTCAATTTCATCCCAGAATTCCCAGCTGAGTCTAAAACACGGTCAAGTTAGCTTTAAATCTTGGCATGATTAGTTACACGGGGCGGGGGGCAGAAATACGTGAAAGTTAAGTGTTTTAACTGAAGCAAAGCAGAGGAAGGATCCCTCAGGGAGGATCCCAAGTGTTTGAGAGTGAAGTTTGGGAAACCCCCATGTGGAAATCGGAATTCCAGAGAGACCAACTGGCTCATGGTTTAACAAGCTTCTGGAGGGATGGGATTAAAAGTTCCGTTGACATTGTACTGGGTCTGTCATTGCTTTCAGAGTGTGGTGTATCTGACCACAGTTGGCCTGTTGTTTTACAGGGACTGTGTCCTTACTGAGAATATTAGAGTATAAGATAGATTTTGTAGCTGGTGTTATCTTTGCGAACCTGTATATATCTGTCAAGGTGCGAAAGCAGTGTCTTACAGTTAATATTTTCTTGTTTAATTAATGTTTTAGTCTTCTGGCAACGTATGACCCTGTTTATCCACATCTCGCAAAAAAAAGTTACAATTCTATCGAGCTGTAGTTCCGGTCTGGGACTGAATATTCCAGTTCTGAATGTTCAATGGGATCATAACAGTACGTATATCACTTCTGGCAAGCGTGAATATCATGAAACCAAAAGAGAAAATGCTGAAAAATCTTAGCCAGGTCTGGCAGCGCCTATAAGGAGAGAAAAGAGCTGACATTTCGAGTCCAGATGACCCTTTGTCAAAGCTAAAAGGCATAGAAAGTGGGAGATATTTATACTGCAGGGGGAGGGAATGAAAGATGAGTCATAGCCACAGAAACCAGGGGAAAGGCTACTAATGGCAACCCGTGGAGTGTTTAGAAGGTGCGAATGGCACAGAAGCTGGAATCAGAGGGTGAAGAAGTGGGGGGAGGGGGGAGATGGGTGGGAGAGAGGTAAAATTGAGAAAAAGGGGAAAAGGAGAAGGAAACGGGGGATGAAGTAGTGGGGGGAAGAGTGGGGGGGGGGGTTGAATGGCATGAGTTTGACTGGTTATCTTAAATTGGTTGTTAGTGTAGCTATCAGCGCACTCAGGGTTGATCAATAAGTGCTGCCCAATCACGTCTATTTAGTGGATGTTTTATTTGGGGTTTTACAAATGTGGGTGGGTTGAAAGCGGGGGGGGGGATGTTTGATTTGATTGGGCAATCGCTGGGGTGTGCAGCCTCTGGACTTGGCATGGAACGGGCGCTGGAACTCACGCACCGCGTTACTTAGCTGCGTGTTGGAGGAACATTGGTTAGCTGTGTGTGTTGGGGGAACGTTGCATTGGGGACTGACATTGTCCTCCTGTGATGGAAAAATATCACTCGATTGGCCTCTGCATTGTAACAGCGTGAAAGGACTTGCTTAACGCATTAGCTTTTCAGAGTAATCCGGTGCTATAACTTCACCGTTAATCACTTTAATCTGGCTTCATTGTAAATGTGGAAATCAAAATGAAATACGGGTCGTAAACTGATGTAATCTACAGTCAGCAACAGGCGTACTATTTATTTCTCTCATTTTCTCCTTCAGGAACCCTCGCTGTGTTTGCCTTAAAACAGAGAGTGAATTTCGCAAACACTGACACTCCTTGGCTGCCAAGTGCTTTGAGACGTCCCGTGGACATGAGAAGGCACTGCATAAACGCTCGCTCTTCTCCCCCGTAACATACAGTCACTTAGTGCACAGTGGGTCTACCAGAGCACCCACTCAAAACGTCTCCTTCTGCTCCCTTAGACAAGTTTGCAATCTTTGACCTGTGTTCTCTTTGGGTTTAAAACAAGGTGGGACTTTGATATTTTCAAAGGTGTTCACCTATCTGGGTCCATAATGTCTCAACGAACAACGCAGCGCAGTAACAGGCCCTTCGGCCCACCGAGCCTGCGCCGATACGCGGTTTCTATCCCTCCGTTCGCCTGTGGTCTATCAACATAACGGGGCAGCTTGGCTACACGATGGTTAGCACTGCTGCCTCACAGCGCCAAGGACCCGGGTTCGACTCCCGGCTTGGGTCACTGTCTGTGCACGTTCTCCCTGTGTCTGCGTGGGTTTCCGCCGGGTGCTCCCACAGCTTCTGCTTTGCTTGTAGCATTTCCCCAGAGATTTCCAAAGCAGACAACTGGGGGCTGCTGAAGGGCAGGGCAGTGAGGTTTAACGGCTCACTCAGGTGTATTCCATCCCTCACTCCAGGATTTTTAATTGCTAACCCCTTGGTTTTGATATAGACATCAGGGAAGGCAGAAGATTAGAACAGGGACAGCACAGTGGTTAGCACTGCTGCCTCACAGCACCAAGAACCCAGGTTCAATTCTGGCCTCGGGTCACTGTCTGTGCAGAGTTTGCATGTTCTCCCCGTGTCTGCGTGGGTTTCCTCTGGGTGCTCCGGTTTCCTCCTTAAGATGTGTAGGTTAGGTGGACTGGCCGTACTAATTTGCCCCTTAGGGTCCAAAGATGTGCAGGTTGGGCAAATTGGCCATGCTAAATTGCCCCTTAGGGTCAAGGGGACTAGTAGGCTAAATACATGGGGTTACAGGGATAGGGCCGGGACAGAATTGTTGTCGGTGCAGACTTGATGGGCCGAATGGCCTCTTTCTGCACTGCAGTGATTCTATGATCTGTGGCGATGCTGAAGGAATGAAGTTATTTATTCGTTTAGCTGTTTTCTGAATTTCTGGCCAAAAATATCAGATCCGTTCTGCTCCTGCCTGCTGCAGTGGAAATACATTAGAAATATGCTTCAGTTTTCCTCTATTCACAGCAGCAGGTACCCTGTTCAATGCTTTGACTCGCTCTGTCTCTCCTGACTGCGTGTGGTCTGGCACAGTGCTTTCTGCCACTGCCTTGTCCCTCTCTCTCTCTCACTGGTTGACTTCACAGCTAGCCCCTGGTTATTGGGTCTGCCAATCAAACCCATGACTTTAAGATCCCAGTGTGTCAGTCACACTCGGACTGAACCGAGTCAGTGGCTGCCCTCTGGCGAAAGCTGTGCTGGTGTGTGTCGATGAGTGTGCAGCTGGAGGAAAGGACCGCTTGCCTGCACAGCTATCGGGAGAGTGCTGTTTCAGGAGGATAGAGACCAGGACTGGCATCTAACAGTTGTCTGCACATTTAACCATCCGGTGTGTGTGTGTGTGTGTGTGTGTGTGTGTGTGTGTGTGTGTGTGTGTGTGTGTGTGTGTGTGTGTGTGTGTGTGTGTCACAAGAGCTGCATATTAATGCCTTTCGCCCTGCCAGCCGGCAGTCTATACCCTCCGCCGTAACCACGAATCTGACAGAAGTGTTTGTTATCCGGCCAGATGGCGAGAAGACCCCCACGCAAGAGAAAGGGATGAAATGATAAAGTGTGGAGGGGGGAGAGAGGGTGACACAGTGGGTTAGCACTGCTGCTTCACAGCTCCAGGGTCCTGGGTTCGATTCCTGGCTCGGCTCACTGTCTGTGTGGAGTCTGCACATTCTCCCCGTGTCTGCGTGGGTTTCCTCCGGGTGCTCCGGTTTCCTCCCACACTCCGAAGATGTGTGGGTTAGTTTGATTGGCCGTGCGAAGAAATTGCCCCTTAGTGTCCAGGGATGTGTAGGTTAGAGGGATTAGTGGGTATAATATGCAGGGATATGGGGGGTAGGGCCTGGGTGGGATTGTGTTCAGTGCAGACTCGATGGGCCGAAGGGTCTCTTTCTGCTCTGTAGGGTTTCTATGATTCTAATTCCTTGTTGGTTTAGTTACTGGCACCTTCTCAAATCCAAGTACACCACTGCCGTGTACCCTTTGTACACTGATTCCTTCCGAGAATTCAACTAAATTTGTCAAGCGTGAACTGCCCTGTGCAAATCCATGCTGACTGCCCCCTGATTAGCCCGCTTCTTGTTAAACACACATTGTCACTGGTGATTCTCTCCCCAGCAACCCTACTGCTGACAGTGAGAGACTGGCTGATCTACAGGTACCCGCCTTCTTCCCTCCTGGTGTTTCAGTGAGATAGTCAACATCCGGACAGGCGATGGCCCAGTGATACTATCGCTAGACTATTAATCCAGAAACTCAGCGAATGTTCTGGGGGACCCGGGTTTGAATCCCGCAGATGGTGGAATTTGAATTCAATAAAAAATATCTGGAATTAAGAATCTACCGATGACCCCAAAACCATTGTCGGAAAAACCCATCTGGTTCCCTTTAGGGAAGGAAATCTGCCGTCCTTACCCGGTCTGGCCTACATGTGACTCCAGAGCCACAGCAATGTGGTTGACTCTCAACTGCCCTCCAAGGGGCAAGTAGGGATGGGTGATAAATACTGGCCCAGCCAGCGACACCCATGTCCCACAAATGAATAAAAAGAAACCTCCAGTCAAAATAATTTCCAAAATTAAAGGTTGGCTTCTTCACGAACCTCTTTCAGCATTCTGGAGGGTTGCACTCTCTCTCTTTCACTCTCTCGCCTTTGAGTTGGAAGGTTTTGGGTGTAAGGCCTGAGCATGGATTCCCGGCTGGAACAGGCTGTGCAGCACTGCGGGAATACCGCACTATCGGAGGCACCGTCTCTCAAACAAAGAGGGGCCCCACCTTGTCCAACCCACTGCAGGATCCCTCGGCCGCTGTTTACAGAGATGTCGAGGAATGGTTCCCCTATACCCTGCTGATGTCCTGACCACGCTCAAGGGTCAGTTACGAGGGGACACAAATTAAAGGTGAGGGGTGGGAGGTTTGGGGGGGGGGGGGATGTGAGGGGGCGTGGTTTTTTACCCAGAGGGTGGTGAGGGTCTGGAATGCGCTGCCTGGGAGGGTGGGGGAGGTGGGATGCCTCACATCCTATAAAAAGTTCCTGGATGAGCACTTGGCCCATCGTAACGTTCAGGGCTCTGGGTCAAGTGCCGGCAGGTGGGATCAGGTGGGCAGGTCAGGGCCTTTTGTGCGTCAGTGTAGACTCGATGGGCCAAAAGGCCTCTTCTTCACTGTCGTATTCTGTGACTCTACGAACCCACATCACTAAAGCAAATGAGCTGATCATTATAACACATTGCTGTCTGTGGGATCTTGCTGTGCACAAACTGGCTGTTGTGTTTCCAAACCGCAACAGTGACTATACTTCAGAAGCAACTTCAGGCGGCACTTCGAGGGGTGTTGGTGGGGGGGGGGGGGCATTGTGGCGGTTAGAGGAAATACAAATCATCATAGAATCTCTACTGTGCAGAAGCCCATCAAGTCTGCACCAGCTCTTCACCAGGGAATCTTATCCAGAACCTAACCCCATAATCCCACATACTTACCCCACTAATCTCCCTAACCTTCACGTCTTTGGACACTAAGGAGCAATTTAGCATGGCCAATCTATCTAACCTGCACATCTTTAGACACTAAGGGGAATTTAGCATGGCCAATCCACCTAACCTACACATCTCTGGACGATGGGAGAAAGCCAGAGTGCACGGATGAAACCCATGCAGACACGGGGAGAATGTGCTAACTCCACACCGACAGTGACCCGAGGCCAGATTTATTCATCATTCTTTATTTTCCCTTAAAGTTTGGGATATGGGGAAGAGGTGGGGAGCTGGATTTGAGACCAGGGAGAGATTAGCTGTGATCTGATTGAACGGTGGAGCAGGCTCAAAGGGCTGGATTTCCCGACTTCTGCTCCCAATCCCTCTGTTCCTGTGAAATGCCTTGAAACGTTATTAAGTGAGAGGTGCTGTTTAAACTCAGTGTTGTTGTTGCAGAGTCTTTTCTTCTTCCCTTTCAACATTGGATATTTATTCTCAAAACCGCAAGGTATCCGAGTCACGTTAACCACACCGCAGGGAACGCTGCGCTTTCAGAGAATTTACATTTTTGTGTCTGTGGGCCGACTTGTACAGAATCGAGGCAGAAGCACGGAGGAGACAGATGTTCAGCAGCTGTGCTGCGGAGCCAAGACACGTGTGTGTGAGTGTGTGTCTGTGTCTGTGTGTGTGTGTCTGTGTGTGTGTGTCTGTGTGTGTGTGTGTGTGTGTCTGTGTGTGTCTGTGTGTGTGTGTGTGTGTGTCTGTGTGTGTGTGTGTGTGTGTGTGTGTGTGTGTCTGTGTGTGTGTGTGTGTGTGTGTGTGTGTGTGTGTCTGTGTCTGTGTGTGTGTGTCTGTGTGTGTGTGTGTGTCTGTGTCTGTGTGTTTGTGTGTGTCTGTGTGTGTGTGTGTCTGTGTGTCTGTAATGTTGACATGGATAATAACTCCAGGCAATATTGATGAGGTCAAATGGAACAGAACTTGTTCAGCAAATTGCCCTGTCTTCAAACGGATGCACGAGGTGAAGTTAAACTCAATGTTCCGGGGGGGGGGGTGGGGGAGAGGAGGAGGAGGAGGAGGAGGAGGAGTGGGGGAGGGGGGAGGAGTGGGGTGGGCTTAATGATCTAAAAAGTGATGCCTTAAGGGAATTGTCAAAAGTGGTAAACGTGATAGTGTGTGGGCGAAGGATTGACGACAAAGAACTCTTGCTATCTTGCGGCACAGTGGGTTAGCACTGCTGCCTCACAGCTCCAGGGACCCGGGTTCGATTCTGGCCTCAGGTCTGTGTGGAGTTTGCACTTCATCCCTCTGTCTGCGTGGATTTCTTCCGGGGGCTCCGGATTCCTCCCACACTCCAATGAGGTGCAGGTGAGGTGGATTGGCCATGCTAAATTGTCCCTTTGCGTTCCATGATGTGTAGGCTAGGTAGGGAGGCTACTTCCCTGGTTCAATCTACCAATCAGCCCACTGGCCCAATTGATCAAGATCCCGTTGCCATCGGAGATAACTCTCTTCACTGCCCACTACACCACCAATCTTGGTGTCATCTGCAAACTTATTAACCATGCCTCCTATATTCTCATCCAAATCATTAATATAAATGACAAATAACAGTGAACCCAGCACTGATCCCTGAGGCACAGCGCTGGTCACAGGTCTCCAGTTTGAAAAACTATCCTCTACAAACACCCTCTGTCTTCTGTCATCAAGCCAATTTTTTACCCAAAATTGGCTTGATGACAAATGACTAGTGTCCTAAGATGTGCAGGTTAGGTGGATTGGCCGTGCTAAATTGCCCCTTAGTGTCAGGGGGATTAGGAGGGTGAATACATAGGATTGTTGTCAGTGCAGGTTCGATGGACCGAATGCCCTCCTTCTGCACTGTAGGGATTCTGTGATATTTGCTGTTATTTGAGGAGAATGTGAGATGCAGGTATTCAAAACCAGCTGAGTCACTAATCAACTATAATTATTGTTCATATTGGAACAGGTCTGAGAGACTCCTGTTAAGTGTCTATTAATCCTTTGTCTAACTGGATTCACACGGACTTTGACAATAAATTAATATGCCGTACTGACATCCTGTCAGTACATTAGAAGCTAAACCCAAGAGTTACATCGGCAGGAGATATACTAATGCCTTTCCTTCAATGTAGAAGGATATGGTGACTCTGCAGTGTGAGAGCGCATGTGTGAGAATATGCGCATGTGTGCGTGTCCGAGTGCGAACGAGTGCGAACGTGCGTGCGTGTCCGAGTGCGAACGTGCGTGCGTGTCCGAGTGCGAACGTGCGTGCGTGTCCGAGTGCGAACGTGCGTGTGTATGCGTGTCCGAGTGCGAACGTGCGTGCGTATGCGTGTCCGAGTGCGAACGTGCGTGCGTATGCGTGTCCGAGTGCGAACGTGCGTGCGTGTCCGAGTGCGAACGTGCGTGCGTGTCCGAGTGCGAACGTGCGTGTGTATGCGTGTCCGAGTGCGAACGTGCGTGCGTATGCGTGTCCGAGTGCGAACGTGCGTGCGTGTCCGAGTGCGAACGTGCGTGCGTGTCCGAGTGCGAACGTGCGTGCGTGTCCGAGTGCGAACGTGCGTGCGTGTCCGAGTGCGAACGTGCGTGCGTGTCCGAGTGCGAACGTGCGCGCGTGTGCGAGTGCGAACGTGCGTGCGTGTCCGAGTGCGAACGTGCGTGCCCGAGTGCGAACGTGTGCGTGTGTGCGCGTGCGTGCATGTGCGAGTGTGAGCGTGTGCGAGTGTGAGCGCGTGTGCGAGTGTGAGCGCGTGTGCGAGTGTGAGCGCGTGTGCGAGCCTGTGTGCACGAGTGCGAGCGTGTGTGAGTGTGTGTGTGCACATGTGAGTGCAAGTGCATGTGCGAGTGCGTGTGTGCGCGAATGCGTGTGTGAGTGCGTGTGCGAGTGCTGCTGCAAGTGTGTGTGCGAGTGCGAGTGTGTGTGTGCGAGTGCAAGTGCGCGTGTGCGAGAGCGAGTGCGTGTGCGAGAGTGAGTGCGTGTGTGCGAGAGCGAGTACGAGTGCTGTGTTGTGCTGAAATACTCGAAAGCAAATCCACTGTTAAAATTGGGGGAAGATCGAATGCCAGTTTGAGCATTCCTCGGCAGATTCCATCGGAAACTCATTCATCACATCTGTGTTGAAGTCCCTGGGATATTGTGACACCGTATTCAATGGTTTGGTAAACTCTGCTGTAACAGAATCATTTTTTTCTCATCTGAATAACTTTTCTCCACAGTTTTACATCAATCAAACCTTTCCCCGAGTACCTCATTGCTGAACTTAGTGAGTGGAAATGGCAATGAAATGACAGGATGCTGATCATATATCTGATCACATGGCCAGTGCAGAGATTCAGTCTCTTCCAAGTGTTAAAGAAAATATCTCTGAGGCTGTAAATACAATTAGTTGTTTCTCCCCACTCATTGATTCCATATAAACACAGATCAATTCCCATTTGTGAGCCTAACCACACAGATATCGAACACATACATCATCACATCGAGGGGATTGCCAATATTCTTAGCAGCCTTCAACATCACCACCCGCTCAGGTGAGATCTCTCCAAGTCCTACCTCTCACGATACCTTCTAACAACTGACTCACTACAGATGTGAGGCTCGTCGGCCTGTAGTTCCCAGGCATTTCCCTGCAGTCTTCTTAAACTAAGGTGCAACATTTGCCACCTTTCAACCTTCAAGCACCTCACCTGTGACCGTCAAATATCTCCGCAATTTCTTCCCTAGCCTCCCACAATATCCTGGGATACACTTCATCAGGCCCTGGGGGTTTACCTATCTTGATGCACCTTAAGACTTCCAGCATCACCCCCTTCTCTGTAATACGTACACTCCTCAAGACGTCACTATTTATTTCTCCAAGTTCCCTAACATCCATGCCTTTCTCAACAGTAAATACTGAGGAGAAATATTCATTTAGGATCTCACCCATCTCTTGTGGATATGAACATAAGAACATATGTGACTTGTGACACTAATAAATAAACTTTAACTTTAACTTTTGGATTTCAGGATTATCTTATCAGATCAGTCACTACCTTATTGAATGGTGGAGCAGTTCCAATGGACCGAATGGCCTACTTCTGCTCCGATGTCTTATGGTCTCTGAGGGAAATGTAGCCTTAACATTACAGCTTTACTTTTTGGGAGAGAAATCAGGAAGCACTTTTTTTAAAAGTTTATTTATTAGTGTCACAAGTAAGGCTTACATTAACACTGCAATGAAGTTACTGTGAAAATCCCCTAGTCGCCACATTCCGGCGCCTGTTCGGGTTACACTGAGGGAGAATTTAACGTGGTCAATGCCCCTAACCATCTTTCGGACTGTGGGGGGAAACCCACGTATGGAATATGCAAACTCCACACAGACAGTGACCCAACCCGGGAATCGAACCCGGGTCCCTGGTCCTACGAGAACCTGGAACTCCCTCTCCCAAGCACTGGTGGACAATTGACGCTTGCTGCACTGAGAACATCAGTGGAGTCACAAGGGTTCGAAACATAGCCTCTGGTTCTCTCTCCACAGACACTGCCAGACCAGCTGATTCTTTCCAGCATTTTATTTCAGATTTCCAGCACCCGCGGTAATTTGCTTTTATTTTACCGTGGGGTTTCTTGTTGGGGTGAAGGTATCGGGGGCGGGGGGGGGGTGGGGGGTGTGTGCGGATATGGAACAATGGAGTTGAGGTACAGACCAGCCATGTTCTAACCGAGTGGTGGGACAGGCTCGAGGGGCTGAATGGCCTCTTCCTAACGTTCCTGTGCAAAACTGACGATTCGAAGCTTGGAAAACAAGATCCGACGTCTCACCTGGACTCCAAGGATCCCGAAGATGATGAAGAAAGCGCAGCAAATAAGGACAATGTTCCCGATGGGTTTGAGCGAAGATATGAGAGTTTCCACAACCAGTTTCAATCCAGGCGCCCGACTAATGACCCTAGGATACAAGTAAGAGAGGATTACCGGAACGATCCCTGGGCTTCAGAGGTTTAATTATGAGGAGAGTTTATACAAATTAGACCCGTTTTCTCTAGAGTTCAGAAGGTTGAGGGGTGATTGAGGGAATTAAGGGTTATGGGGTTTTGGGTGGCACAGTAGCACAGTGGTTAGCATCACTGCCTCACAGAGTCAGGGACCCCGGTTCGATTCCCAGCTCGGGTCACTGTCTGTGTGGAGTTTACACATTCTCTGCGTGGGTTTCTCTGCTCCGGTTCCCTCCCACACTGCCAAAGCGGGTTAGGTGGGTCGGCCATGCTGGAGTAACCCTACGGTCAGGGGATTAACAGCATAAATAGGAGGGGTCACGGGAATAGGGCCCGGGTGGGATTGTGGTCGGTGCAGGTTCAATGGGCCGAATGGCCTCCTTCTGCACTGTAGGGGGTCAATGATCTGATCAAAGTCTTCAAGATGCTGAGAGGAAAAGACAGGGTAGATTCAGATAAACTATCCCCACTGGTCGGAGATTCGAAAAACCAGGGCATATCGTCCAAAAATGAGGGTCGGACCATTCAGGAGAGATGTTAGGAAGCATTTCTACATGAATGTATGTTTTGTTTTCTTTGAAAAAGTCGTGACTTGCAGCCCGTTACTTGGAACCAACAGCCATCCTCTGAGTCCCTCACTTACAGTTCACTAAAGGAAACACGAGTTCAGCTCCTTCATAAACCACCTTCATTTCTCTGATCCAATTCCATGTACAATTCTCCACCAGCAACTCAGTGCCCCCCGTAACCCCCTTTATATATCAGCAGCTTCCATTAGATTATTGGCATCCCATTAGGACTTAATTGGAAGGTCTGTTAACCCATTCCTGACGTTCTAATTATACCGGGAGGGAGAGGTTTGGAATCCTCTTCCACAAAGGCAGCTGAAGCTTAATCAGTCGCTTTCTTTCAATCTGAGACGGATACATTTTTTTGTTGAGCAAAGGTATGAAGGGATAGGGGCCAAAGTGTGGACTTAGATCAGTCATGATCTCAATGAATGGCAGAACAGGCTCGATGGGCCGAATGGCCTACTTCCTATCCTTGAGGCTCCCTCATTGAATGTTTCTAAGGCGAGGATAGATACATTATTGAACAGTAAAGGAATTAAGGGTCATGGTGAGCGGGCGGGTAAGTGGAGCTGAGTCCACGAAGAGGTCAGCCATGATCTTATTGAATGGTGAGACAGGCTTGGGGGGCCGAATGGTCTACTCCTGCTCCTAGTTCTTATGTTCTTATAATCCCTTCTTGCCTCCTTTTACCTGCTGGGATTCACAAGGCCCCAAGAATCCAACATCCATGAGTTAAGAATGAAAACCCTTGTACAAGGAAGGGGGTGGGGGGGGGGCGGCGTCAGGCAGCCATCTTATCAGATGTCAATCATCTTGCATCCTCAGAGCAAACTGGTCACTCCGACCCTTTCGACACACCCTCTACCCCCAATTTGTCTCCATTAACACCAGGAGAGAGCAGGTTTGAGGCGTGTTTGAGGTTTCACTTGGGCTTGGTTTCCCTCCTGCTCTCAACCCACCCATCCTGAGGTAAAAATACACCAGGGAGGGGAAGGTTGGGCTTGACTACGGTAACCAGGTCATGTTTCATTGGCCAGTCAACACGTATTGGGAGGGGAAGTCAGGGGTGGGGGTGGGGGTGGAGGGGGTTGGTCATTGGTGTGGTGGGAACTTACAGGAAAGGCCAGCGTCCTTCCAAAGGGTCCAAAGAGGAGGAAGGGATGAAATTGGAAGGGAAAATGAAATGGGGTAGGGTCAGGGTTTCCAGACACTTCTGTTCCTCAGAGTCCTGCTGATGGAACTCAGATCAGGCAGGTTTGAGGAGTAAATTCCAAAGCTAATGCCCTGTGAGCCAGCAGCATCAGAAATCCAACATTCTCTCATTGACGTTACTCCCTCTCTCAGAGATTGGAAGTTCTTCGGTCTTACCTGAGAGGACGCAGTGTCCTGAGAAGTCTGAGCACGCGGAGCACTCCCAGAATCTTCGCCCCGCCCGCTGAGGCCAGTGACACAACGATGTCAATCAGGGAGACAAAGACCAGGAATCCATCCAGAATGTTCCAGCTGCTTCTCAGGTATGCCTCATCGCCGATGTAAAACCCCAGAGAGACTACCTGACAAGGGTAAGAGTCACATGGTTCAGAGAATACCTGGGGACCCTGTGGCTTACATTAACACTGCAATGAAGTTACTGTGAAAATCCCCCAGTCGCCACACTCCGGCGCCTGTTCGGGTACACTGAGGGAGAAATTAGTGTGGCCAATGCACCCTAACCAGCACGTCTTTCCATCTGTGGGAGGAAACTGGAGCACCCAGAGGAAACCCACACAGACATGGGGAGAATGTGCAGATTCTGCACAGACAGTGACCCAAGCCGAGAATTGAACCCGGCTCCCTGGCACTATGAGGCAGCAGCGCTAACCACTGTGCCACCGTGCTGCCCACTAAATTGGCCAATTTAGCATGGCCAGCCCACCTAACCCGCATATCTTTGGACACTAAGGGGCAATTTAGCAAGGCCAGCCCACCTAACCCACACACCTTCGGACTGTGGAAGGAAACCCATGCAGACACGGGGAGAATGTGCAGACTCCGCAAAAACAGTGACCCGAGGCCGGGAATCGAACCCGGGTCCCTGGCGCTGTGAGGCAGCAGCGCTAACCACTGTGCCACCGTGCCTCGAGCAGCATTCATGGCATTTCTTGTTAGAAACATGAACGGGAGGGATAGAAATCGTGTGTTAGCACAGGCTTGGTGGGCCGAAGGGCCTGTTCCCGTGCTGTGTTGCTCTCTTTATGCCGTCTCTGGTTAACGCCTGTCTCACACGCTGAAGAAATTTATATGATAAGGTTGATCAGGAAGATGGAATTAAGGGAAGCAGTGACATCTGGCAGCCCTACATCTTCAGCTGACCATTTAATCCAGGTGCCTGCTCTGGTTGTGTGAAAGATGATCCTTTTTGACTGGGTGGCAGATTAGATTTCTAACATCTTGTTTATTGAGTCTAATCACCCTGAAGGAACTGTGGATTTTCCATTTACAGTTTCATCCCATCTGTCTGCTTCCTGCTCAATCATTTCACTGTGCGGAGTCTCCTCCGTCTGTTACTGATTCACACATTGACACTGCGCTCTGGAATACGTTCCCGATATCCTGGGTGCTGGGGATCTCAGCGCACAATCCCCTTCAAAGAGGGATTCTCCCCATTCCTTTCCTCTCGCAGTCGCATCAGCGCTGCGGCTACTGTCCTCCCTCACGGAGAGATCCAGGAGACAGGCGGGGGGTTAGGGGAGGGCCGTGGGGGAGAGCGGAGCGCCAGTCTCCAACAAGCACAGCCCAACCAGGAATCTCTCTCACTCGGACCACCTGTCACATCCGCGCGGGAAGGATTGGCAGGTGAACAGCCTGCTGAATGTGGCCTTCAACTCCCCAGGTGGGGGACTCAAACCCGGAACAGCGGATCGAAGTCAGGGATAGAGCCCCGACAGTGCAGATGGAGGCCATTTGACCCATCGAGTCTGCACCGACTCTCCAACCTAGGCCCCATCCCTGAATCCCTACATATTTACCCCATTAATCCCCTTAAACCTGCACATTTTTGGACACCAAGGGACAATTTAGCATGGCCAATCCACCTAACCTACACAAACTTGGACACTAAGGGGCAACTGAACATGGCCAACCCACCTAACCTATTCATCTCTTGACACCAGGCGGCAATATAGCATGGCCAATCCCCCTACACATCTTTGAATACTAAGGGGCAATTTAGCATGGCCAATCCCCCTACACATCTTTGGACACTAAGGGGCAATTTAGCATGGCCAATCCATCTATCCCGCACATCTTTGGAGTGCGGGAGGAAACAGGTGCACCCAGAGGAAACCCACGCAGACACGGGGGGGATGTGCAGACTCCACACAAACAGTCACCTGAGTCGAAACCAGGTCCCTGGCACTGTGAGGCAGCAGTGCTAACCACTGTGCCACTCTCATGGGATACAGCAAACATCCAAAGTACAGAAAATGAAGTTTGGGGAATAATAAGATGCGATGTGCTGTGCCGTAATGCTGCCACACTGGCACAATGCAGTTTGTGCAAAGGGTGCTTTACCCTCAGTTCCCCTCGGGCATCGCTTACCTTGAGGGTCATCTCTGCCACAAAGATAGCCGTGAAGAAATAGTTGGAGACGCTGAGGAAGATCCTCTCCTGTAAAGACAGAGTCCAACATTAATGAACACAAAGTTTCGCCCGGGTGGATTAGACGTAATTGGTCAAATGGTAAAGGGAAAGAGAGGGGGAAATAATTGGTTTCATTGTCACGACTGGATAAATATAACTTCTCCTCACACTAATCGCTGTCGATCAGGTAAGATGTTAAAATCAACACTCTGGAAGGAAGGTAAAGAAAGAAACTGTTGATATGCGACCAGATAAGCTGCCTTTAGTTGTGTTGACTGAAGGATGGATGTTACACGGGTCACCGGGGAGAACTCCACGCTACAGCTTGAATGATTGCGCTGGGGGTGCTGGCAGGCTGGTCCTCAGTGACAGACAGACAGCATCTCAGACAGACAGCATTCCCTCAATACCGCACTGAAAACCAACCGGACTATTAACCCAGCCCCCTGGAGTGAGGTTCATGTCCTGAGGCATGGTACACTGGGGAGACCGTGCAGACGCTACGACAGCGGATGAATGAACACCACTCGACAATCACCAGGCAGGACTGTTCTCTTCCGGTCGGGGAACACTTCAGTGGTCACGGGCATTCGGCCTCTGATCTTCGGGTAAGCGTTCTCCAAGGCGGCCTTCATGACAACGCAGAACTGTTGAGCAGAGACTGATAGCCAAGTTCCACACACATGAGGACGGCCTCAACTGGGATCTAGGGTTCATGTCACACTATCTGTAACCCCCATGACTTGCCTGGACTTGCAAAATCTCACTAACTGTCCCATCTGGAGACAATACACATCCCTTTAATCTGTGCTTAACCCTCTCTCTATTCACATTGTCTGTACCTTTAAGATTTGATTACCTGTAAAGACTCACATTCCAACCATTATCCTGTAAATTGAGTTTGTGTCTTTATATGGCCCTGTAAAGCATATAGGGTATGTCTGGGCTTACGGGGGTTGGGTGGGGGAGGGGGTCTGTGTAAGATACTCAGTCAGAGAGTTGGTGCGGATGGGCCAAATGGCCTTTTCGGCACTGTCAGGATTCTGGGATCCTATGACATGTTTCAAAAACCCTGTCATTGCTTTGGGTCACACAGACGGGCTCACTCGCAAAGTTGCCTCTTTTTGTTTTGCGGTCAGTGAGGTGAAAGTGCAAAGGTCACCTACCGTGCTGCCCTGGTCAATCTCGGGCCGCTCCAACGCAACAGTGATGCAGTTCAGGAAAATAAACGCCAGAACGATGTAATCGAATAGCTTGTGCGCGATGATCATTTGGCACATCAAGCGGAATCTAATTGGGGAAGAGATAAAATTGGATCAGGAAGCTCAGGGTAGCTGTGAGTAACATAAGAACTAGGAGCAGGAGTCGGCCATTCGGCCCCTCGAGCCTGCTCCACCATTCAATAAGATCATGGCTGATCTTTCCGTGAACTCAGCTCCACTTACCCACCCGCTCACCATAACCCTTAATTCCTTTACTGTTCAAAAATCTATCTATCCTTGCTTTAAAAACATTCAATGAGGCTCAACTGCTTCACTGGGCAGGGAATTCCACAGATTCACAACCCTTTGGGTGAAGAAGTTCCTCCTCAACTCAGTCCTAAATCTGCTCCCCCTTATTTTGAGGCTATGCCCCCTAGTTCTAGTTTCACCCGCCAGTGGAAACAACTTCCCTGCTTCTATCTTATCCATTCCCTTCATAATCTTATATGTTTCTGTAAGATCTCCCCTCATTCTTCTGAACTCCAATGAGTATAGCCCCAGTCTACTCAGTCTCTCCTCATAAGCGAAACCTCTCAACTCCATAATCAACCTAGTGAATCTCCTCTGCACCCCCTCCAGTGCCAGTATATCCTTTCTCAAGTAAGGAGACCAAAACTGTACACAGTACTCCAGGTGTGGCCTCACCAGCACCTTATACAGCTGCAACATAACCTCGCTGTTTTTAAACTCCATCCCTCGAGCAATGAAGGACAAAATTCCATTTGCCTTCTTAATTACCTGCTGCGCCTGCAAACCAACTCCTTGTGATTCATGCACCAGGACACCCAGATCCCTCTGCACAGCCGCATGCTGCAATTTTTTACTATTTAAATAATAGTCCATTTTCCTGTTATTCCTACCAAAATGGATGACCTCACATTTACCAACATTGTACTCCATCTGCCAGACTCTCAGTAACAGTTCTTAGCTTTGCCCCCTTCAGGGGCGGTACAGTGGCACAGTGGTTGGCATTGCTGCTTCACTGTACCAGGGACCTGGGTTCGATTCCCGGCTTGGGTCACTGCATGGAGTCTGCATGTTCTACCCGTGTCTGCGTGGGTTTCCACCGGGTGCTTCGGTTTCCTCCCACGTTCCAAAACACGTGCTGGTTAGGGTGCATTGGCCCGAACAGGTGCCGGAGTGCGGCAACAAGAGGATTTTCATAGTAACTTCATTGCAGTGTTAATGTAAGCCTTACTTGTGACTAATAAATAAACTTTAACTGATTTTTCTCTCTCCGTGGCCTATCAAATCCTTTAAAGGTCTTGGGGCAGGAATTCTCCATCCCTCTCCGCTGACGGATCTTCCAGTCCCGCCAAGGTCCATCCCTTCCCTGACGGTGACGCAGACGAGGAACATAAATCGTTGGCGGGACTGGAAGATCTCACGGGCGGCCAACAAGGAGCCGCCTCCGTCACAGGGGAGCCTGGAGAATTCCACCCTTCGGAACGACCTCAGCCCGGTTGAAGCGTCGGCACAGTTGACTCGGAAAAATCCCGTTTCAAGGCAGAAAGTGGGATTGGTTCTGAAACCGGCCCTTTGCCGCGTTTTACATTCTTACCTGTTCTGGGGGGAGAATAAATAAACTGACCAATCAGCCCGGGTGTCACACCAGTCTGGCTTGTAAATTTCCACCATCTTCTGAATTCGGAAACACAGGCTCTGAAACGGGACATCGCAGAGCAGTTAACAAACCAGGGAATGTGTGGAATTCATTGCCACAGAAGACCATGGAGGTCACTGAGTGTGTATAAGACAGAGATAGATAGGTTCTTGATTGGTAAGAGGGTCAAAGGTTATGGGGATGAGGTGGGAGAATGGGGTTGAGAAACTTATCAGCCACAATTGAATGGTGGAGCAGACTCGATGGGCCGAATGGCCTCATTCAACCCGAGTCTTCCAAATGGGGCAGCACGGTGGCACAGTGGTTAGCACTGCTGCCTCACGGTGCCGGGGACCCGGGTTCAATTCCTGACTCGGGTCACTGTCTGTGTGGAGTTTGCACGTTCTCCCTGTGTCTGCATGGGTTTCCTCCCACACTCCAAAGATGTGCAGGTTAGGTGGATTGGCCGTGCTAAATTGCCCCTTAGTGTCGGGGGACTAGCTCAGGTCAAAGCATGGGGCTATGGGGATGGGGCTTGGATGGGATTGTGGTCTATGCAAACCCAATGGGCTGAATGGCCTCCTTCTGCACTGTAGGGATTCTCCATAGAATCCACAGAATCCCTGGCGCTGTAAGGCTGCAGTGCTAACCACTGTGCCACCCTGCTGATTCTGTGGCAATTCTGCTATATCTTATAAGAACATAAGAAATAGGAGCAGGAGTAGGCCATCTAGCCCTTCGAGCCTGCCCCGCCATTCAATAAGATCATGGCTGATCTGAAGTGGATCAGTTCCACTTTCCCGCTTTCTCCCCATAACCCTTAATTCCCCTGTCTGTCAAAAACCTATCTACCCGTGACTTAAATATATTCAGCGAGGCAGCCTCCACCACTTCAACGGGCAGAGAATTCCAGAGATTCACCACCCTTTGAGTGAAGAAGTTCCTCCTCAACTCCGACCTAAACTGTGCCCCCTCTTATCTTGAGGCTGTGCCCCCTAGTCCTGCTGTCCTTTCTAAGCAGGAAGAATCTCTCTACCTCTACCCTATCCATCCGTTTCATTATCTTATACGTCTCTATAAGATCCCCCCTCATCCTTCTAAACTCCAACGAGTACAGACCCAAGGTTATGGTGTAACACAAGGAACAACCAACTACCTTGGCTACAGTGAAGGATTGAAGAACACCCCTTCACCTGTGACCCCGTTAGGATGACACTTTTCCTCTATCAGATACGTTTACAATGTGACGACCAGAACTGCACTCGGCTCGCCTGGAAGATGAATGGACACTAGAATCATAGAATCCTACAGTGCAGAAGGAGGCCATTCGGCCCATCGAGCCAACACTAAGGGGCAATTTAGCATGGCCAATCCACCTAACACGCACGTCTTTCTGACTGTGAGATGAAACCCATGCAGACACAGGGAGAACGTACAGACTCTGCAGTGGAATTACTGGACGAAGAAAGACCATCCAGTTTTCCTCACGGAATTAGGTCAGGCCAGAGGAGGCCATTCAGTCCTTTCAGTCTGTGTCAGCCCCTTCAAGGAGCAGTCCAGTTAGACCCACACTCCCCTGCTCCTCTCCTACCGTATCCTTCCATTACTTCTTCAACTAGTAACCAAATTCCGTTTTTCTGGAGCTCCCTACAGTATTCTTCACCAGGGAGTGCATTCCAAATTCCTAATCACTGGCAGAGAAAAGAAAGATTCTCCTCATGATAATCACAGATATAATCATTTTCAAATCTGTGCCCTCTGCTTATCCATTCTTCACTCAGGGAAATCGTTCCTCTTTGTTTACTCACTTTGAACAACTTCCTGGAAGAAGTTTACCAAGATGAATGGTTTACCAGGACGAGTAGGGTACAGAAAAGATTTACCAGGATGTTGCCTGGTATGGAGGGCATTAGCTATGAGGAGAGGTTAGATCAGCTTGGTTTGTTCTCACTGGAACGATGGAGATTGAAGGGGCGACTTGATAGAAGTCTACAAGAGGCACGGACAGAGTGAATAGTCAGAAGCTTTTTCCTAGGATAGAAAAGTCAAGTACGAGGAGACATAGGTTTAAGGTGCATTGGGAAAAGTTTAGAGGAGATGCGTGAGGCAGGTTTTTGTACCCAGAGGGTGGTGAATGTCTGGAACACGCTGCCCGGAGAGTTGGTGGGAGCAGGTATAATAGCAGCATTTAAGAGGCAAATACATGAATAGGAGTATTGTGAGCAGTTTTGGGCCCCGTATCTGAGGAAGGATGTGTTGGCCTTGGAAAGGGTCCAGAGGAGGTTCACAAGAATGATCCCTGAAAATGAAGAGCTTGTTGTATGAGGAACGGTTGAGGACCCTGGGTCTGTACTTGTTGGAGTTTAGGAGGATGAGGGGGGATCTTATTGAAACTTACAGGATACTGTGAGGCCTGGATAGAGTGGAGTGGAGAGGATGTTTCCACTAGTAGGAAAAACTCGAACCAGAGGGCACAACCTCAGGGTAAAGGGACGATCCTTTAAAACAGAGATGAGGAGGAATTTCTTCAGCCAGAGAGTGGGGAATCTGTGGAACTCTTTGCCACAGAGGAGGCCGGGTCACTGAGTGTCTTTAAGGCAGAGATAGATCGGTTCCTGATTAATGAGGGGATCAGGGGTTATGGAGAAAAGGCAGGAGAATGGGGGTGAAAAATATCAGCCAGGATTGAATGGTGGAGCAGACTCGATGGGCCGAGTGGCCTAATTCTGCTCCTATATCTTATGGTCTGATGGTCTTATAGGATGGGAATGGGTGGATACAGTTTTTGTTTGGGCAGGCATCATGATTGGCACAGGCTTGGAGGGCCGAAGGGCCTGTTCTTGTGCTGTAATGTTCTTTGTGATTTAGCCATCTCTATTTTATTTCCTCCAGCCTTCCCTGCTGTACGGAGTTCACCCCGACTAGCCACACTGTTGCAGGAGGCTTTGTGGTGCAGTGGATACGGTTCCTGCTGCTGGCCCAGAGGTTCCGAGTTCGAGTCCACAGAAGGAGTGTGGCCTGGGAATCGAACCCGGATCCCTGGAGCTGTGAAGCAGCAGTGCTAACCACTGTGCTGCCCTCATGTCCCCCAGTACTTGACTCTTCTATCCTAGGAAAAAGCTTCTGATAATCGGCAGGGAGATCCTTCCAACATTCCCCCCCGACTATTCCCCAAAGGCCTATCCATTACGAGACATCAATCAGGACAAATCTCCCCACACTCTGGGACTCTCATCTCTCACTAATTCCTTTGCTATTTCCTTCTCTGCCTTCCAAAGTCTCCTTAATTTTGACTCTATCTGCCGTCAGCCAACCCTCCTTTAAAACCCCTACTGGGCGGCACGGTGGCACCATGGTTAGCATTGCTGCCTCACAGTGCCAGGGACCCGGGTTCGATTCCAACCTCAGATGAATGACTGTGTGGAGTGTGCACGTTCTCCCCGTGTCTGCGTGGGTTTCCTCTGGGTGGTCTGGTTTCCTCTCTCAGTCAGAAAGACATGCGTGTTAGGTGAATCAGCCGTGCTAAATTGCCCCTTAGTGTCGGGGGACTAGCTGAGATAAATGCATGGGGTTATGGGGATAGGACCTGGATGGGATTGTGGTTGGTATAGCCTCGGTGGGCCGAATGGCCTCCTTCTACACTGTTGTATTCTATGATTCCAATGTCCATTCTTCTTCCAGATTAACTGGGTGCAGTTCTGGTCACCACATTATAGGAAGGATGTGATTGCACTGGGGAGGGGTGCAGAGGAGATTCACCAGGATGCTGCCTGGGATGGAGCATTGAAGTTATGAAGAGAGGTTGGACAGGCTTGGGTTGTTTCCTCTGGAGCAGAGAAGACTGAGGGATGACCTGATCGAGGTGTACAAGATTATGAAGGACACGGACAGAGTGGATAAGGAGCAGCTGTTCCCCTTAGTTGAAGGGTCAGTCACAAGGAGACAGGTTCATGGTGAGGGACAGGAAGTTTGGGGGGTATTTTTTACCCAGAGGGTGGTGAGGGTCTGGAATGCGTTGCCTGGGAGGGTGGTGGGGGGTCGGATGCCTCACATCCTTTAAAAAGTACCTGGATGAGCACTTGGCCCATCGTAACGCTCAGGGCTCTGGGCCAAGTGCTGGCAAGTGGGATCAGGTGGGAGTTCAGGCGTTTCCTGCACATTGGTGCAAACCTGATGGGCCGAAGGGCCTCTCCTGCGGTGAGTGATTCTGCGACTCCAGGATTAACTCAGCTCTGGGACTGTTCATTGTGGTGTGGACGTTCTACGATCACAATCTGTTCCTCTCACTTCCTCCAACCGGTTGGGGAAGGATTATGAGTCTATCCGCCACCCTGTCTGACGATTAGAGGAAGGATTAATTCCCAAGAAATTCAGCCAGTTTCATGAATGTTACATGAAAGAAATTGCAAGACGCAGTTGAGGAATTGTTGGAGCGGATCCCACTAGATTCATATGAAACATATGTCACGAGGGTTAGGTATTTGGCAAATCACTTGTCTCCGTTGAGACTCTGTCAACCTGAAACCACCACACAAAAACGAGTTTAATTCCAGGATAATTAAGATGCATTTAGCACATGGACAGGAACAAATATGCCAGATTTACATACATAATTACCTTGAATGCTAAATGGGCAGCACTTAAGGGTAATGTCGCTCGTCAAGTCATTTCCCTTCTGCGTTTATCACCGAATGGATTTCGCCATCAAAAGGTCCCTTCAAAATCTGACTTTTATGTACTCAATCTGGCAAGGGTTTGTCTGGAAATCTTCCTGCTGTGAGGGGGGGAGCCCCACTGCACTGCCTGCCATATGGTTACACTTATTGGAAAGTTGGGGGGGGGGTGGTGGTGTTTTGTTAGCGGTCATAGGTGTCACATGTTTACCCACTTAGGGGCGGCACAGTGGCACACCGTGGTTGTTAGCGCTGCTGCCTCACAGCGTCAGGGACCCAGGCTCCACTCCCGGCCTCGGGTCACTGCCCGTGCGGAGCTTGCACATCCTCCCCGTGACTGCGTGGGTTTCCTCCGGTTTCCTTCTGAGGACGTGCTGGTTAGGGAGCGTCGGCCGTGCTAAATCCTCCCTCGGTGTACCCGGACAGGCGCCGGAGCGTGGCAACTGGGGGAGTTTCACAGTAACTTCACTGCAGTGTTAATGTAAGTCGACTTGTGACACTAATAAATAAACTTAAAATTCAATCTCTTCAAAAGGGGTTATTTTCTCAAAATTCATTTCAACTCAAAACCCCATTTGCTTATCACCACTTCCGCGCGTCCCCCACACTCACCCTCCGCCCCCCCCCACGGGTGGGTTACATTAGCTTCTTCCCTGCTGCCGTCAGACTTTTGAATGGACCTCCCTCGCATTAAGTTGATCTTTCTCTACACCCTCGCTGTGACTGTAACACTACATTCTGCACCCTCGCCTTTCCTTCTCTATGAACAGTGTGCTTTGTCTGTATAGCACGCCAGAAACAATACTTTTCGCTGCATGTTAATACACGTGACAATAATAAATCAAATCAAATTAACAATACGTACTGTTCCTTTCTAGTTGGACTTCCTGAGTCAAATCACTGCCTAACCCTTTTCACTTTCACTCCCCCCTTTGTTAATCAAGGTTCTCTGCCTCAAAAATATTGAAAGATTCTGCTCCCACCCCCGCCTTTGGAGGACGAATATTCCAGAGACTCTTGGTGTCTATGGAGAGAGAATTATCTTTTCGAGTCTGTAAGACTCTTTTTCAGAGCTAAAGAGAGGGTGAAATGTGTAGGATTATGCACTGTTGAAAAGGAGATTGAATAGAAGGTCGGGGGTTGGTGAGAGTGGGTAGAGATTGCACAAAGCTGCACAAGACAAAGGCAGTGTTAATGGCAGCGTTAAAGACTAAAGCGGGAGTTAATAGTGGCATAAAGATTAGAAAGCAGAATGTGCTAATGGCAGATTTACACTCGAAACATCAACTCTGTTCCTCTCTCCGCAGATAGGGGAATTTCACAGGGATTTCATCACAGTTAATGTAAGCCTTACTTGTGGCACTAATGAATAAACTTCACTGCGAGACCTGTTCAGTTTTCCAGCATTGTCCATTTTCCTTTCGGCTTTCCAGCATCTGCAGTATTTTGCTTTTATCACCTGCCTGACCTCCAAACCCACCATTCTGAATCAGATCCTAAACTGAGCAGGACAGGGGCTAATCAACTCACGTAGTCAAGTTCCTCGTCGTAAACACCCTTCTCTTTCCTGCTGTTCATCTTTGGGAAGATTTCTTTCACAATGTGCGGCCCTTTGCCATTGCAGTCCCTGTGGTCCATGGTAACCGTTGCCACGCTGTTCTTCCTCCCCACTGGCGGCACGGCCGGCACCTGGAGGAGTTCTTGCAGGTCTCCAGGACCTTTGGTGTCCAGGGAGAGTGCCCGTCGGTGCAGCAGGCCCAGGCTGTTGGCCACCTCCGACCTGATGTCATCGGGGTCCTCGCAGGAGGAGGGGGAGGAGGTCTTGCGTCGGTGGCCGGACAGGAGGGACTCGTGCTCGCCGGTGTAAAGCTTGCGCTTGAGGCTGGAGGCGCGCCCCACGCTGTTCCAGCTGGCTCTGCGACCCCCCCAGTTGCTTCCAGCTCCCCACGGGATGTAGTGGGAGCTCCGGCGGCTGGACTGAAAGAGAGAAAGGAATCACGCGGTCACCACTTTCGCCCAGATCACACGGTGCTTCCCCCGATCACGGGAGTGGTCAGAACAGAACATACAAGTTGGAAAACAGTTTCTGCTCGGTGAACTGAGCCATCAGAAACTGATCGCCAAGTTCCGCACACATGAGGATGGCCTCAACCGGGATCTTGGGTTCATGTTGCACTATCTGTTACAGCTTGCCTGGGTTTGTAAAATCTCACTTACTGTCCTGTCTGGAGACAATACACATCTCTCTAACCTGTGCTTAACCCTCCCTCCACTCACATTGTCTGTACCTTTAAGACTTGATTACCTGTAAAGACTCGCATTCCAACCATTATCTTGTAATTGAGTCTGTGTCTATATATGCCCTGTTTGTGAAACAAATCCTGCACTCACCTGATGAAGGGGCAGCGCTCCAAAAGCTCGTGCTACCAAATAAACCTGTTGGACTTTAACCTGGTGTTGTGGGACTTCTTACTGTGCCCACCCCAGTCCAACGCTGGCACCTCCACATCACATCTTTGCATCAAACAGAGAACATAAGAACATAAGAACATAAGAAATAGGAGCAGGAGTAGGCCATCTGGCCCTTCGAGCCTGCCCCGCCATTCAATAAGATCATGGCTGATCTGTCGTGGCTCAGTTCCACTTTCCCGCCCTCTCCCCATAACCCTTAATCCCCTCTCTTATCAAAAACCCATCAACCCGCTTCTTAAAAATATTTAGCGAGGCAGCCTCCACCACTTCAACGGGCAGAGAATTCCAGAGATTCACCACCCTTTGAGTGAAGAAGTTCCTCCTCAACTCCGTTCTAAACCGCCCCCCTTTATCTTGAGGCTGTGCCCCCTAGTCCTACTGTCTTTTTTGAGCGGGAAGAGTCTTTCCACCTCTATCCTATCCATCCCATTCATCATCTTATACGTCTCAATGAGATCTCCCCTCATTCTTCTAAACTCTAACGAGTACAAGCCTAGTTTATTCAGCCTCTCCTCATAGCTCAACCCCCTCAACTCCGGTATCAGCCTAGTAAACCTCCTCTGCACTCCCTCCAAGGCCAAAATATCCTTGCGCAGGTGCGGCGCCCAAAACTGCACACAGTACTCCAGCTGCGGCCTCACCAATGCCCTATACAGCTGCAGCAAGACCTCCCTACTTTTATATTCAATCCCCCTCGCGATGAAGGCCAGCATCCCATTCGCCTTCCTGACCACCTGCTGCACCTGCAGGCTGGGTTTTTGCGACTCATGCACAAGGACCCCGAGGTCCCTCTGCACCGTCGCCTGCTGCAGTTTTTCGCCACGTAAGTAATAGAGGGGGAAGATTAACCTGATAGGCTTAGCTGAAGATGTTGACATTCTCGGTGCCGTACTGAGGGAATGCTGAACTGTCAGAAGTACCGTTATTTGGAGACATTAAACCAGGCTGGATTTTACTGGGTGGGTGCCACGGTGAGTAGGGAGATTGGTAAAAAGCCTATTCCAACAACAATAATGGTGGCGTGGGGGGGGGGGTAAACAGACACTGGGTGGACTTCAGCCCGTGTGGGACGGGAAAGTCTCCGCCCTGGACAGTTGCGGGTCAGTCTGATTGGACACCCCATCTCCATCATGCCGGAACTTGGTAGCGACCACTGCTGGGATTGCAATGGGAAGAGGCTCTTCAGGGAGACTGGTGCCAGGGAAGTGCCGGGATGTGGGGAGGGATTGGAGAGCCTAGTGAGTGGTGGAGAGTGGGGGGGGGGGGGGGGAAGTGGTCAGATTTACAAGGCGAGGCAGGGAGGAAAGAAATGTGGGGTGATGGGCACAAGGTTACCCCCCTCTCCCCCTGCAATTAATAAGCCCCCTCCCCCTCCCATTTCAAAGAAGCCATTTCAGAACTGCCTTTTGCTCTCTGGCTCACCTGGCCACGGCTATCTAACGGTAACGCAAGTCAATTTTCTTTTTAAATTGAACTCCATTCTTAAAGTGAGAAGGCCAGTGCTCAGAGTGGACGGGGCGAACTCCTAATCCACCTCCCTGCTTTACTCCAAAAAAAAACCCCATTTCATATTGAACCCAATCCAACTTCAGACGAGGAGACAAACGAGATCCGAATTGTCAGGATGAGGCACTGCGGAGTCCCATCTCGGGCTTAATCTTAGCCCAAAGGCTGAGAAGGGCCTCCATTTTCAACAAGTTTGGGAGTTAAAGGCCATGGTAGGCCTTGGGGCGGGCGCGGGGTGGGGCGGGGCGGGGGGGGCCCCCGTTGCATAGAACCGAGTATCTTGTTGTCAAAGAAATCACGGAATCATAGGAACCAGAGCACCCAGAGGAAACCCACGCAGACATGGGGAGAACGTGCAGACTCCACACAGGCAGTTACCCAATCGAACCACTGTGCCACCGTGACGCCCCTTATGTGCACTTTGGTGGTTGGGGGGGGGGGGGTGCGGGTGAGGGGGGAAGGGTCCCTTGATAATGTGAAACAAGCCAAAGTGGATGGGCTGAAGGGCCTTTCCTGCACCCTATGACTCCTTCAGCCCATGTGGAGGCTTCTTCTTAATCTCCCGTGCTGAATGCCCCTGTATCCAGGTGGGTGAAAAAGGGCTATTCGACTATGGCAAGCATCAGAGCAGGAACTGATCTGGTTTTACCCTGACACCAAAGACTTTCCAAGCAGGAGATGAATCCACCCCCTCCCCAGTGGTAAATTGGTTGGGGGGGGGGGTGGTGGGTAAAGGATGCTCCCCTGGTTGAGACTGAGTAACTCATTGCAAACCAGAGGTTGTGGTTCCATTCTCAACTTCTTAAAGACGGATTTGGGAATCACAGCTCCCAGATTATTAGACCAGAATCAAACTGAGGGTCTGTGTGGAGTCTGCACATTCTCCCCGTATCTGCGTGGGTTTCCTCCGGGTGTTCCGGTTTCCTCCCACAGTCTGAAAGACCTGGAGGTTAGTTGGATTGGCTGTGGTAAATTCTCCCTCAGTCTCAGTGGGATTAGCAGAGTAAACATGGGGGGCTATGGGGGATAGGACCTGGGTGGGATTGTGGTCAGTGCAGACTCAATGGGCCAAATGGCCTCCGTCTACACTGTAGGGATTCTATGATTAAACGCTCTCAATCTCAACTCCATATCCTAAATGAAATTATTCAGAAATCTCACAGCACCGGGTTCAAGTCCAACAGGTTTATTTGGTGTCACGAGCTTTCGGAGCACTGCTCCTTCATCAGCTGAGGCAAAAATGAAATCAGTTTGAGGAATAGAGGTTCTGTTACACAGCCATCAGTCATTTATCTCACATCATAGTCCAGTTATATTGGAGAATTTATCATTGATCGATGCAAAGTATATGAAACTTTCTTCTTGGTCTATTAGATAATCTAGAGTGAGACAAAAGACTTTGGCTCTCTCTGTTTCTCCAAATATTCCATCATTATTCTGAGCTAATGACATGCTGGCCTGCAAGGACCTGCCTGCCAATGGATCCTGGGGTGACACAGCTGCAAAATGAGATCCTTACCAGCGACTTCTGATCAAAGTTCATGCGAGTTAGCGAGGTCACGCTGCTTTTCCGGGACTCGGTTGCGATGTAGGGATTGTCAGGCTGTAGAGAGCTCCTCGATCCTCTGGGCTGGCTCTGAGCAGACAGGTCCAAATGCCCGTTGGGAGTCATGGCGATGGAACACGCTTTCAACTCTGGGTTCGTGAAAAGGAAAACAAGAGAGGATGGTTAGGCACTGTCCAAGAATCTCCTGTATCCAATGGAAACCTTTGGCACAGTGAGACAGTCCTAAACCTGGCTTGACCCAGTCAAAGTCACAGTTTAAATGAGAAAGACTCAGATTCTAGTCTATGTTGGCTTACCAGACAACCTTACAAAAGTGATTAACACTGCTCCCTCACAATGTCCTGAGTTTGATTCCTGCCTTGGATCACCGTCCGTGTGGAGTTTGCACGTTGTCCCTGTGTCTGTGTGGGTTTCCTCTGGTCTCCTCTCACAGTCCAAAGATGTGCAGGTTAGGTGGATTGGCCATGCTAAATTGCCCCTTAGTGTCCAAAGATGAGCAGGTTACGGGGATTCGTGGAGTGAATACGCAGGGTTACAGGAAAGGCCTAAGGGTGATATTCCGTCAGAGAGTTAGTGCAGACTTGATGGGCCGAATGGCCTCTTTCTACACTGTAGGGATTCCATGGTTGTTTGGAAGGAGCATTCATGATGTGGTTTAATCAGTCCGGGAATCCTTCCAGGATCCCACAAAAGCTGGGTGTGAAGATACACTTGAATAGAAGTCCACATTGCCACTGGGAACAGTTTTCCCAAAGTTATTCATCAAAACCATTTGTAACATTACCATGGAAAACATCATTGGAAAACAGTTGTTCTGTCTCCTGTTACCTGATAAATAATGCATCTCTTTCAGCTTTTCGCAGTCTTCAAAATTAGTTGAAGTTCTTTCCTCCTCCGAGTCGGACTTGTTGGCATCTCCCTGGCAATGATGGAAGAAAATTAAACCCTGATTTGAGGTGAGGGGCAAACTCTCAGTCTCACCTTCTCAGTGAGACAGATTCAACCGCATTCCGAGGTGCTTTGAGTCAGAGCAAAGCTCCATCTACAGTTTCCTCGCCATGTGGTCTAACTCCAAGCAGAAGAGAGTGTCCCTTCACTCCAACCATTGGGACAGATTGGAGTCATTAGAACATAAGAACTAGGAGCAGGAGTCGGCCATCTGGCCCCTCGAGCCTGCTCCGCCGTTCAATAAGATCATGGCTGATCTTTTCATGGACTCAGCTCCACTTACCCACCCGCTCACCATAACCCTTAATTCCTTTACTGTTCAAAAATTTATCTATCCTTACCTTAAAAACACTCAATGAGGTAGCCTCAACTGCTTCACTGGGCAGGGAATTCCACAGATTCACAACCCTTTGGGTGAAGAAGTTCCTCCTCAACTCAGTCCTAAATCTGCTCCCCCTTATTTTGAGGCTTTGCCCCCTAGTTCTAGTTTCACCCGCCAGTGGAAACAACTTCCCTGCTTCTATCTTATCCATTCCCTTCATAATCTTATATGTTTCTATAAGATCTCCCCTCGTTCTTCTGAATTCCAGTGAATATAGCCCCAGTCTACTCAGTCTCTCCTCATAAGCCAACCCTTTCAACTCCAGAATCAATCTAGTGAATCTCCTCTGCACCCCCTCCAGTGCCAGTATATCCTTTCTCAAGTAAGGAGACCAAAACTGTACACAGTAACTCCAGGTGTGGCCTCACCAGCACCTTATACAGCTGCAACATAACCTCGCTGTTTTTAAACTCCATCCCTCTAGCAATGAAGGATAAAATTCCATTTGCCTTCTTAATTACCTGCAAACCAACTCCTTGAGATTCCTGCACAAGGACACCCAGATCCCTCTGCACAGCCGCATGCTGCAATTTTTTACCAAATCCAAATCCTTGCCAATGTTTATCCCTCAACTCAATCTCACTAAAAACAATTCACCCCGTTGCTGTTTGTGGGAGCTTATTGTATGCAGATCACATTCCATCACAGCAGTAATGACACTTCATAGGTTAGTTGTGAAGTGCTTTGGGATGTCCCCCGATAGTCCCAGGGTGGAAATGTCAATTACCAGGGGATGGGGGTTGAAGGTAAAAGGGGGGAAGTTTAAAGGAGGTGTGAGAGGCAGGTTTTTTCACACGGGGTGTGGGGGAGGTGTAAGTGCCTGGAATGCGCTGCCAGGGAAGGTGGTAGAAGGAGGTACAAGAGCAGTAGGTTTAGAACAGAGGGATATGGTCCACGGAAGTTTAGGGGGTTTTAGCTGAGTCGGGCAGCACGGTCGGTGCAGGCTTGGAGGGCCGAAGGGCCTGTTCCTGTGCTGTAATTTTCACCGCTCTTTGTTCAACGTTTAAGAGGCACCTTGACAGATACACGATAGGCCGGGATTAGAGGGATATAGACCCCGTATAGGCAAAAGGTAAAATCAAATTACTGCGGATGCTGGAATCTGAAACCAAGAGAGAAAATGCTGGAAAATCTCAGCAGGTCTGGCAGCGTCTGTAAGGAGAGAAAAGAGCTGACGTTTTGGGTCCAGTTGACCCTATAGCTTTGACAAAGGGTCATCTGGACTTGAAACGTCAGCTCTTTCCTCTCCTTACAGAGGCTGCCAGACCTGCTGAGATTTTCCAGCATTTTCTCTTTTAGAGGCAAAAGTTCTTTAGTTTAGAAAGGTATCCTGGGTCGGCACAGCCTTGGTGGGCCGAAGGGCCTGTTCCCGTGCTGTACTGTTCTTTGTGAAAGGTGCTATAGAAATGAATTCTATGTTGCCCATATAGAGTCTGTCTTGGGCAGTTGTTGCACTGTGTGCCCATGCCCAATAAAAATTGGGTTGCGAGTGCACAGATTGTTTTAAATTCATCCATGGGCATGGATGCCATGGGCTGGGCCATCATTTATTGCCCATCTCTAGCTGCCCTTGGAGGGCAGTTGAGAGTCAACCACATTGCTGTGGCTCTGGAGTCACATGTAGGCCAGACCGGGGTAAGGACAGCAGATTTCCTTCCCTAAAGGGGATATTAGTGACCCAGATGGGTTTTTCCGATAATCAAAAGATGCACCATAGTCAACATTCTTTCTGGTTGTATCACAGCTTGGTATGGGCTCCTGCTCTGCCCAAGACCGCAAGGAACTACCCAGGGTCATGAACGAAGCCCAGGTCATGAATGTAGCCCAATCCATCACACAAACCAGCCTCCCATCCATTGACTCTGTCTACACTTCCCGCTGCCTTGGCAAAGCAGCCAGAGTAATTAAGAACACCATGCACTTCGGACATTCTCTCTTCCACCTTCTTCCATCGGGAAAAAGGCACAAAAATCTGAGGACACGTACCAACTGACTCAAGAACAGCTTCTTCCCTGCTGCTGCCAGACTTTTGAATGGACCTACCTCGCATTAAGTTGATCTTTCTCTACACCCTCGCTGTGACTGTAATACTACATTCTGCACCGTCTCCTTTCCTTCTCTATGAACGGTATGCTTTGTCTGTATAGCGCGCAAGAAACAATACTTTTCACTGTATAATAATACATGTGACAATAATAAATCAAATCAATGGTTTCACGGTCATCAGTAGATTCTTAATTCCAGATATTTTTTATTGAATTCAAGTTCTACAGTCTGCCGTGGGGGGATTCGAACCCGGGTCCCCAGAACACTAACTGAGTATCTGGATTAATAGTCTAGCGATAATACCACTGGGCCATCCCCTCCCCTTTCACTTTGTGAAGGCGGTGGAGAGGGGAGATCTGAACACTCGGCCCCAGGGTGACCAGAGGTGAGGTGACAGAGTGTGAACCCACCCAGACCCTCAACTTTCCCGAGCGCCCACACGATGGTCAGCAAAGGAAAGGATTATGACCACTCACCTCTGCTTGGAAGCCCTCAACCAAGATGGCGACCAGGAGGTTAAAGAGCACGTAATTACCAAAAGTCATCAGGGCCACGAAGTACAGAGCAGCACAGGGTGAAGTGGAGGCCATTCCATTATAAAGCACCACGTTCCAGTCTTCCTGGGTCAGGATCTGTAACGCAAAGATTCAACTCTTGTCTTCAAGGCACACAGGGGATTGGTTAGATTAAGTATTCACAGTTCAGACATTTGGAAAAACATGCAACAAAAGGTGACTTGAAATACGGTCAATCAAACTTGGTCTTGTCAGACGTGCGAACGGCCTTTCACATAGTGCCCTCTGCCCTCACAGTGACCTTTCACCTGAAGCTGAGCCCCTAGCCATACAGGATTCACTCTCCGGAGGATTTGGCAGTGGCATTGTACCAGTGTGAAAGCTGGAAGCGACAGTGGGTGGGATTTGCGCCTGTATCTGTTGAATATATCAATGTAGCTCTGGTTTCAGTCAGATCCTTCCTCCGCACTGACTTCCAGGCTAACCGCAGACTCACAGAGAGGGAAGGTGGGGGAACTGGGCCAGAGACCTGCTCCTCCATCCAAATCATAGAAAGCCTACAGTGCAGAAGGAGGCCATTCAGCCCATCGAGCCTGCACCGACCACAATCCCACTCCAGGCACTATTCCCGTAACCGTACACATTTACCTCGCTTATCCCTCTAATCTACGCATCCCGGGCAATTTAGCACGGTCAACCAACCTAACCAGGACATCTTTCGGACTGTGGGAGGAAACCAGAGCGCCCGGAGGAAACCCACGCAGACACGGGGAGAACATGCAGACTCCACACAGACAGTGACCCCGAGCCAGGAATTGAACCCGGGTCCCTGACGCTGTGAGGAGCAGTGCTAACCCACCGTGCTGCCCCTAATGGCCTCCCTCTGCCCTGTAGGGGTTCTGCGATTGTATTTGTCAGTTTATGGGCAGGTTGGACAAAATAATTGCAAAGGTTGGTTGTGGGAAATTGGGAAGGAGTCGTTCCAGGGTAAGGAGGAGGGCGCGGAGGATGGGCCTTTTCCCTCTGAAATTTGGGTTTCTGAAGACAATCTTGTGAATTCACTCTGCAAAAGGATCCTTCATTTTAATCACTCTGTCATTGGTGGATGACCCTCCATCCGCTCGGTGGGGGGAGCTGGGACCCAGAATCTGAATTCTCTCCATAAAATCTGTGTGGTTACATTTCCTCCATTAGGAACCTCTCTAAAGCCCCACCTCCCTGACCACGCTTTTGGTTGTCTGGCCAAATTGTCTCTTTCCTTTGAAAATGGTCCCCGGATGCCTTCACTGAAGAGGTGACAGAAATCTGGTTTTGATCTCGATGCAGCGATAATGTGGAGATGCTGGTGTTGGACTGGGGTGGGCACAGTAAGAGGTCTCACAACACCGGCTTAAAGTCCAACAGGTTTATTTGGAAACTTGGGCTTTCGGAGCACTGCCCCTTCACCAGGTGATGATCAGGTGACGAGGGGGCAGTGTTCCAAAAGCTCGTGATTCCAAATAAACCTGTTGGACTTTAACCTGCTGTTGTGAGACCTCTTGATGCAGAGAGGAAGCCAGTGCCCAAATTGCTATCAGACACACGCCAGTGGAATCTTGCTCTGTGGAATTTCCCTGTGACCATTCAGGCTTGGGAAGTCCCTGCTATCCCCCCATCCTTTCAATGTCCTGCATTAGGTACTAACTCTCAACAGCTAGGGAAAGAATGATCTTTTGCCAATTGGAAAGGCGCAATGAACCCACCTGGCTGGAGCAGGAGACATGCTGGTCGAGAATCTCCAGCTTGGCATGGCCCGTGGTGACGGACGTGGCAAGCCAACGGGAGGTCCATGTACAGGTGAGATGGATTGGCCAGGCTAAATTGCCCCTTAGTGTCCAAAGATGTGTAGGTTAGGTGGATTGGCCAGGCTAAATTGCTCCTTACTGTCCAAAGATGTGCATGTTAGGTGGATTGGCCATGCTAAATTGCCCCTTAGTGTCCAAACATGTGCAGGTTAGGGTGGATTGGCCCTCCTCTCTCTCACCAAAACTCCCCAGAACCCATTTTCCATCTCCCCATCTGCCCCCTCTCCCCCCACACCCCCACCCTCACCACCCCAACCCCACCCCCTGAAACACATCCAGCCTTCTCTCTGCTTCCCCTTCACTCTCCCATTCGGCTGTCGGATACGGGAATACAGCTTGCTGCTGACCTTCCTACCGCCCGCTTGTCCTCCGGGCGAACACACCCTCTCCACCTTCCCAGGTCTCCCCGCCCATCCGCCTCGCCCGCTCGAGCCCACCCCGCACCTACCTGGAAAACCGTGACGATTGCCCAGAGCAGCGAGTCGAAGTTCTTCCTGTCGGGGACTGTGTCTCCGCCGTCAGTCTTCAGGCTGAACTTACAGCCAAAGATGTGCATTCCCAGGATGCTGGTGAGAAGGGGGAAAAAGCGCGTTAGAAGTTTGCTTTGCCAAGAAAGCTCCGCGCTGCTGAAGGGTTTGAAGATGAGAGTCAACCCCGTCTGTTCTCTTATTCATTGAGTTAAATTAAAGCATCGGATTCTCACTCCGTGATGTGTGCAGATGGGGTTCCTACAGCGAAAGTGATTTATTTTATTTTCCCTTCTAATCTTCGTATCCAACTATACATCAAAGCTGAACTTTGCCTGAACCTGATGTTTTAAAGCTTGAAGTTTATTTATTAGTCTCACAAGTCGGCTAACATTAACACTGTAAGGAAGTTAGTGTGAAAATCCCCTGGTCGCCACACTCCTGTTCGGGTACACGGAGGGAGAATTTAGCATGGCCAATGCACTCTAACCAGCACATCTTTCGGACTGTGGGAGGAAACTGGAGCACCTGGAGGAAACCCACGCAGACACGGGGAGAACGTGCAGACTTTATACAGACAGTGACCTAAGCCAGGAATCGAACCCAGGTCCCTGGAGCTGTGAGGCAGCAGTGCTAACCACTGTGCTGCCCACATGCGAGATTATATTCCTCCATTAGACAGTTTGTAGGGGTCTGATGCTGCTCTGCGTCTGACAAAGATGTGCAGTTAGGGGGATTGGCCGTATTAAATTGCCCCTTAGTGTCCAAAGATGTGTAGATTAGGGGGATTAATTAGTGCGGTCACTGTGTGGGGTTGAGTGGACGGAGAGTAGGTGGGATGCTTTTTAAGACAGTCAATGCAGACTCGATGGGCAGAACTGCCTCCTTCTGCACTGCAGGAATCCTATTATTAAAAACATCTGGTCATCATCACATTTCTGTTTGTGGGATCTTGCTGTGCGCAAACTGGCTGTTACATTTCCCACCTGAAAAGAGAGACTGCACCTCAAAACAATTTCAGTTGGCTGGAGGTCAGTAAAAGGCACTATAATAATGCGAGTTTGTCTTCGGAGGGGGAAATTTCTCGAGCGGTGTTTGGATTTGCCCGATGTCTCTGGGAAAGGTGTCAGCTGTTTTCTCCTCTTGGACATTGGAGGAGGTGGATGGAAACAGTGGAGAGATACAGAGGAGATGGGTTGGCATGGGGAGAATGAACGATGGTGCGACTCTTCGGATAATACATCCCACCCATTCGCCGATCAGTGCGGAGACAACCATGACTGAGATCTGAGAGCTTCAATTTTCTAGGTGTCCAGATCACCAACAACCTGTCCTGGACCCCCCATGCTGACACTATAGTTAAGAAAGACCCACCAATGCCTCTACTTTCTCAGAAATTTGGTATGTCAGCTACGACTCTGACCGACTTTTACAGATGCACCATAGAAAGCATTCTTTCTGGTTGTATCACAGCTTGGTATGGGCTCCTGCTCTGCCCAAGACCGCAAGGAACTACAAAAGGTTGTGACTGTAGCCCAATCCATCACACAAACCAGCCTCCCATCCATTGACTCTGTCTACACTTCCCACTGCCTCGGGAAAAGCAGCCAGCATAATCAAGGACCTCGTGCACTCTGGACATTCTCTCTTCCACCTTCTTCCGTCAGTAAAAAGACACAAAAGTCTGATGTCACGTACCAACTGACTCAAGAACAACTTCTTCCCTGCTGCCATCAGACTTTTGAAAGGACCAACCTCGTAGTAAGTTGATCTTTCTCTACATCTCACAATGACTGTAACATTGCACTCTCTCCTTTCCTTCTCTATGAATGGTATGCTTTGTCTGTATAGCACGCAAGAAACAATACTTTTCACTGTGTCCCAATACATGTGACAATAACAAATCAAATCAAGTCAAATAGGCTTCATACGATTGTATGGGCAGGAATGGGGCCAGCTAATCTCCCATTGACTATCCCACACCCACAGTGCTCAGAGAATCCCTTTCCCTCCCCCTCCTTCCAGCTGTGTAACCCTCTGGGGGAGGATTGCCACTGTACGGAATCAACCAGACCACGGAACGCAGATGTTCTGAGTGATGTTGAACGGGGCGGTGTTTGCAAACTCAAGGATTGCACCTGGTGCTACGTTTTTTTTAGCTGAACCGCGTTGGCCCCGGTAGCGTAATGGTTTCTGCCCCTTGGAGAAGTGTCCCGCGGGCCTGCGCCGATGAGACGGTGACGTGAGTTCAAGTCCTGCTGCGGCAGCTGGGGGCAATTTAAATTCCATTACCTAAACCAACCTGGAATGTAAAACTCTCCAATGCCCTTCCCCAGGGTAGAAAAATCAAGTATTAGGGGACGGAGGTTTAAGGTGTGTGGGGAGAAGTGTAGAGGAGATGTGAGAGGGAAGTTTTTTTTTATAGAGGGTGGTGAATGTCTGGAACTCGCTGCCCGGGGAGGGGGTGGGAGCAGATATGATAGCAACATTTAAGGGGCAACTGGGTGAGTGGATGAATAGGATGGGAATGTACGGGCTGTGTGTATGGTTTTAGTTTAGGTGGGCATCATGATCGGCACAGGCTTGGAGGGCTGAAGGGTCTGTTCCTGTGCTGTCCTGTTCCTTGTTCTTTGACCACAGGCCATGGAATTATCGGATTAATGTTCAAAACCCATCTGATTCATTAACATCCCTCGGGAAACGGATTGGAAATTGTCCAGGGCTCACAATCCAGCGACCCCCGAGGTTCTCAAATGGGAAACAGGGAATTGTAATTGTCCTCTTGTTTGATATTCAGCTCCAGTCAAGATGATAAAATAAGTAAGTGTTGATGCTGATCCCACAACAATCCTCCGCCTTCTGGAAGTCTTGGGGCAGCTTCAATCCATGAGCCAGAAGCTCCGGGTTTGAGTCCCACCCCAGGGCTTGATGGCCAAGGAAGGTGCGTCCATACCACGGCCAAACAGGTCGAGAATAACAACCTGTAAAACCCTTCCAATCACGCCAATGGCTGGCGGTAAGAGCAGGAGAGTCTCTGGCCAGCCACATTTGATGGGGAGTGGCACCCCTCGAGCTATAAGCCCCCCGACAGGCTACAGACCTGGTCTGGGAATAACTAAGTATGGAACAGACAAAAGACTGCCTTGGTGCCGTGCCACTGGGTGCAGGGAGAGAATTGGAATGGATTCTAATTGTACCAAATCCCCAGTGGGGAATATCTCTGCTGATTCAATCATTTGGTTTTATTCATAGGATGTGAGCATCGCTGGCTGGAGCTACATTTATTGCCCAGGTTGCCCTCGAACTGAGTGACTCACTCCATCATTCCAGAGTCAGCCACGTTGCTGTGGATCTGGAGTCGTGTACCATTAAATCACAGAACCTGTACAGTGCAAAAGAGGCCATGCAGTCCATCTCCCCCACCCCATCCCCATAACCCCACACATTTTCTATGGCTAATTCCCCTAACCTGCACATCTTTGGACATTAAGGGGCAATTTAGCATGGCCAATCCAGCTAACCTGCATGACTTTCAGACTGAGAGGGGAAACCAGAGCACCCAGAGAAAACCCATGCAGATACGGGGAGAACGTGCAAAACTCCACACAAACAGTGACCCAAGCTGCAAATCAAACCCAGGTTCCTGGTGCTGTGAGGCAGCAGTGCTAACCACTGTGCCACCGTGCCAGCCCCCAAGGTAGGTCAGATGAGGTAAGGATGGCAGATTTCCTTCCCTAAAGGACATTGGAGAACCAGATGGGTTTTTCCAACAATCGACAATGGTTTTGTGATCAATTCTTAATTCCATTTTTTTTATTGCAGTAGTGGGATTGAAACATTGGACAGCACTGCTGCCTCACAGTGCCTTGGTTCGATTCCAGCCTCGGGTCACTGTCTGTGTGCAGTCTGCACGTTCTCCCCGTGTCTGCGTGGGTTTCCTCTGGGTGCTCCAGTTTCCTCCCACAGTCCAAAGATGTGTGGGTTAGGTGGATTGGCCTAGTGGTATTATTGCTGGACTATTAATCCAGAAACTCAGCTAATGTTCTGGGGACCCGGGTTCGAATCCCGCCACAGCAGATGGTGGAATTTGAATTCAATAAAAAAAACTCGAATTAAGAATCTACTGAAACCATTGTCGGAAAAACCCATCTGGTTCACTAATGTCCCTTTAGGGAAGGAAATCTGCCGTCCTTACCCCGGTCTGGCCTACATGTGATTCCCAGAGCCACAGCAATGTGGGTGACTCTCAACTGCCCTCAGACAATTAGGGATGGGCAATAAATGTTGGCCCAGCCAGCGACGCCCATGTCCTACAAATGAATAGAAAGGAATTTGATTTATTTGAATTAAAACCCCAAAGGACAAAGCAAATTGCAGCACAGGACCAGGCCCTGCTCCCGTTTCCTGTGTGTCTAAGCATACGGATAACACTGGAATAGTTTAGGTTAGAGGGTCATTAGATTGGTTCCACTGGTTGGCGCAACATCGAGGGCCGAAGGGCCTGTACAGCGCTGGAATGTTCTAAGCGGTGACTCCGGGTTGTTCTCTCGGACGCTCCGCACTGACCTACCTGAAGATGAAGATGAAAAGCATCAGCAGCATGCAGAAGGTGGCGACGTTATCCATCGTCTTCATCAGAACCACAAGCTGGCGGCGCAGCGCTGGCATGAAGCGGACCAGCTTCAGCACCCGCAGGAGGCGGAAGGTCCGCAAGACCGAGAGGCCCCCGTCAGACTGACCGACGATCTCACAGACGCTGCGCCAGGAAAAGAGGAGGAGTTAAACAATTCGCCTGAACGTCGCCGGTTGCGAACGAGACGCTTCAAGAATCACACCAAGGGCTCAAAGAACCCGACGCGGGGCTTTACAGCCTCGCTCGTCCCGGAACCCGTAAAACCCCGCCCGAGGTCACCAGACCTTTCCGTCATCCGTCCCCCCCTCGCCCGCTCCGATTCCCACAGCGGGCAGGACAGTAACGTTCTGGCACCGGTGCCCCACCCGTCTGTCAGTCAGTACAGCCGGTGCTCTGTGACAGAGTCATGGGTTCAAACCCCGCTCTGGAGGCCCGAGTACAAAATCTAGGCTGACACAACCCGGGCCAGTGCTGAGGGAGTGCTGCACTGTCAGGGGTGCCGTCCCTCCGTTCAGACACAAAATCAAAGCCCCTCTGCCTCTCCAGCAGGCTCCTGTTTGGATAAAGAGCGGGGAGTTCTCCCCAGTGCTGATGGTGTCTGATTTTAGTGAAGTGTGTGTGACATTACCCGGGGAGACTCCCGATAGAACCGACAGGAAGTGTGGGTGCTGTGTAAGAGGGGTATGTGTTTGTCAATGAACGCTGATTAAAGGTGGGAAAGATTTATCCTCACCCCTGGCCTTCCGCACTAGAACTCAATGTCCTGATCAATTAGAACCTCACAATCACCATTGTTAAATTTGATTGGCTGGTCATTAGGTTTCTGGGATCTTGTTGTGCATCAACGGCTGTGCTTCCTACATCACTGCAGTACCTCAACTTCAAACATGCAAACTGGACGTAAAATGCGATGGATGCTGTGTACAGTGTATAAACACAGGATTTATTGAACCAGTTTAGCAGTTTGTGTGTGTGAGTGTGTGTGTGTGAGTGTGTGAGTGTGAGTGTGTGAGTGTATGTGTATGATTGTGAGTGTATGATTGTGAGTGTATGATTGTGAGTGTATGATTGTGAGTGTGTGAGTGTGAGTGCGTGAGTGTGAGTGTGTGAGTGTATGATTGTGAGTGTATGATTGTGAGTGTATGATTGTGAGTGTGTGAGTGTGAGTGTATGATTGTGAGTGTGTGAGTGTATGAGTGTGAGTGTATGATTGTGAGTGTATGATTGTGAGTGTGTGAGTGTGAGTGTATGATTGTGAGTGTGTGAGTGTATGAGTGTGAGTGTATGATTGTGAGTGTATGATTGTGAGTGTGTGAGTGTGAGTGTATGATTGTGAGTGTGTGAGTGTATGAGTGTGAGTGTATGATTGTGAGTGTATGATTGTGAGTGTGTGAGTGTGAGTGTATGATTGTGAGTGTATGATTGTGAGTGTATGATTGTGAGTGTGTGAGTGTGAGTGTATGAGTGTGAGTGTGTGAGTGTGAGTGTATGTTTGTGAGTGTATGATTGTGAGTGTATGATTGTGAGTGTGTGTGTGTGTGAGTGTGTGTGAGTGTATGAGTGTGAGTGTGAGTGTATGAGTGTATGAGTGTGTGTGTGTGTGTGCATGTGAGTAAGTGGAATGTAGTCGGGTGTGAGAGTGCTGTGTGCCGCTGGGGAGATTCCCATGTTGGGAGCGAGCGGGGAGAGTGTGCGATAATTAGAATCTAACAGATTAGAGTGAGGCAAACGGTGATTCCCGGTTTGAGGAAGTTCTTCCCAGATTCCCTCACTCGATACCACTAAATGACAGATTATCCGCTCATTACCATATGGCTGCCCGTGGGATCTTGCTGTGCACAAACTGACTCCTGTTGTTCTGACATCACAACAGTGAGTACACATCAAAAAGTGCCTCATTGGCTGTGACAGGGTTTGGGACATCCTGAGCTTACAGAAGGCGTCACAGGAACGCGACTTATTTTCCTGATCGCAATAGCGACAGGAATCAGGAACCCCTCCCCCAGCCTCTCTCCCACTCCCCCCATCCTCCCCCTCACCCACCCCCATCTCCATACATCCCCAGCGTCCCGCTTTCTGTCCTCCCCCACCACCCTGCCCTCAGCAACCCCCCCCAACTCCCACTCCCATACTCCCCCAACCCCCCATCCCCATACATCCCTGCACCCCCCTGACTCGCGCCCCCCCCCCCCCCCCCCGCAACCCCCCCCCTCCCCCCCCCCCCATCCTCCGCAACCCCCCCCCCCCCCCCCCCCCCCCCATCCTCCGCCCAATGTAGTCACCTTCACCATCCGGCACCTACCTGATGATGACAATGATACCATCAAAGATGTTGTAGGGATTCCTCAGGTAGCTGAAGAACCCAAAGGCGGTCAGCTTGAGAATCATTTCCAGGGCGAACATACTGGTGAAGACGATATTGCTGATCTCCAGCACGTTTGTGAGTTCCTCGGGCTGGAAGGAAGGAACAGAGACGGACAAGAGGTGAGGCAGCGTCTCTGCACCGACAACCTTCACTCACTGTGTCAGACCGAGCGTTGGACCAAGAGATTTATCCTGTAGGAGCGGCACGGTGACACAGTGGTTAGCACTGCTGCCTCACAGCGCCGGGGACCTGGGTTCGATTCCTGGCTTGGGTGACTATCTGCATGGGTTTGCACATTCTCCCCGTGTCTGCGTGGGTTTCCTCTGGGTGCTCCGGTTTCCTCCCACAGTCCAAAGATGTGCAGGTTAGGCCATGCTAAATTGCCCCTTAGTGTCAGGTGGACTAGCTAGGGTAAATACATGGGGGTTATGGGGATAGGGCCTGGGTGGGATTATGGTCAGTACAGTTTCAGTGGGCCGAATGGCCTCTTCCTGCCCCGTAGGGATTCTGTGATTCCAGGCTTGCAAGCAGCCTCGGAATTGTTGGGCTTTAATGAAAGCTGCTTCCTGAGACTCTCACCAGGAGATGGGGGGATGCCAACAGTTACTCTCAACCTGGTCACTGTGATGCATGTCTTTCCTCACTGCCTTATACAGAGATTGGGGAGGCGATGGCCTAGTGGTATTATCGCTAGACTATTAATCCAGAAACCCAGCTAATGTTCTGGGGACGTGGATCCGAATCCCGCCACGGCAGATGGTGGAATTTGAATTCATTGAAAAAAAAATCTGGAATTAAGAATCAACTGAGATCATGAAACCATTGTCAGAAAAAGCCGCCTAGTTCACTAAGATAAAAGCAAGCTACTGCGGACTCAGAATGTTGGCTCTATTCTCTCTGACAGCATCTGTGGAGATTATCCAGCATTTTCTGCTTTTGTTTCCATCTGGTCCGTTAATGAGTTTTAGGGAGGGAAATCTGCCACCTTTCCCTGGTCTGGCCTAGACAGGAACATCGGAATTAGGAGCAGAAGTCGGCAAATCCAGCCCTTCAAACTGCTCCGCCATTCAATCAGATCATGGCTGATCTCAAACCCACCTGTTCCCCCATATCCCTTTTTTTATTAGGAATATATCTAAATCAGTAAAAAATATCTGGAGTTAAGAATCCACTGATGACCTTGAAACCATTGTCGATTGTCAGTTAGCTGAATTATTTAAATCTCCCCCAGCGGCCAGGGTGGGTTTGAACCCTTCTCTCCAGATTGTGAGTCCAAAATTATAACCCCTGTGCCCCTGTTTCCTCCCACACTCCAAAGGTGTGCAGGTTAGGTGGATTGGCCATGCTAAATTGCCCAATGGAGTCCAAAGATATGTCCTTTAGGGTGATTACTCCTGGCACATGGCCCAATCCATCACACAAACCAGCCTCCCATCCCACTGACTCTGTCTACACTTCCTGCTGCCTTGGAAAAGCAGCCAGCATAATCAAGGACTCCACGCACCCCGGACATTCTCTCTTCCACCTTCTTCCATCAGGAGGTCAGGTACCAGCCAACTCAAGAACAGCTTCTTCCCTGCTGCTGTCAGACTTTTGAATGGACCTGTGTCACGTTAAGCTGATCTTTCTCTATATCCCAGTTATGACTGTCAACTACATTCTGCACTGTCTCCTTTCCTTCTCTATGAACAGTATGCTTTGTCTGTGTAGCGTGCAGGAAACAATACTTTTCACTGTATGTTAATACGTATGACGATAATAAATCAAATCAAAACCAAAAATATATGTGTGGGTTTATGGGGATGGGGAGTGAGCCTGGGTAAGATGCTCTTCTGGAGAGTCAGGGCTTATTCAATGGGCCAAATGGCCTTCTTGTGCACTGTGGGGACTCTATGGGTGTAAAAGGACCCAGGTTGCTCTCTGAGGAGGAACAGAGGAACGCTGCCAGGTGACATCGTCAGAAAGATGAGAATAAGCGCCCGTTCGTCATCTGCTACTTTGTGGGATCTTGCTGTGCACAGTCGAGCTGTCACGTTTAGCTGCAACGTCTGTGCTTCGCACTGACCAACGACGCTGGCAGACGTCCTGGGGACACGATGGGCGATCTATCTAAATGTTTGCTCACTCTGAGTTTGTCCCAAAGCGAAATGACGACAATCCGTTTCAGAACGAAGGGAGAAGGGAATACTCAGTGACTCAGTCAGATCACGGCTGGTTTGAGTTCCATTTCCCCGTCGCTTCATTGTTCTCCTCAGTACGAATAAAGGTCTCACGTCTGAGGAAGCTCCGACTGACCCTCCAGCACCTCCGCACACATGGGGACGGTCTCAACAGGGATCTTGGGTTCATGTCGCTCTATCTGTAACCCCCGTGACTTGCCTGGGTTTGCAAAACCTCACTTACTGTACTGTCTGGAGACAATACACATCTCTTTAAACTGTGATCAGTGCTCCTTCCACTCACATTATCAGCCACTTCAGGTCTTGAACAGCAGGTTAGGTGTAAGGATTCGCATTCTAATCAGTAATCTCTAAACTGTCTGTGCTTTATATGCTCTGTCTGAGGCCAGAACTCTCCATTCACCTGACGAAGGGACTAACCCCGAAAGCTTGTGAGTCTATTATCAAATAAATAGGTTGGACTAAAACCTGGTGTTGTCAGACTTTTTACTGTGTTTACGCCAGTCCAACGCCGGCATACCCACATCATGACCTCCAGCACCACCCAGCCTCCCACAGGAGGGAATTCCAGATATCCGGCACACTCTGTTCGAGAAATTACTTTATGATCTCATAGAATTTTAGAATCATTGAATCTCAGGAAGAGGCCATTCAGCCCGTCGAGCCTGCACTGATAACTATCCCAGCCAGGCCCTATCCCTGTAACCCCTTGTATCCCCGATTAATCCCCCTGACACTAAGGAGCAACTTAGCACGGCCAATCCACCTAAGCTGCACAACTTTGGGGTGTGGGAGGAAACCGGAGCGCCGGGAGGAAACCCACGCAGACACGGGGAGAATGTGCAGAGTCTACACAGACAGTGACCCGAGCCGGGAATTGAACCCAGGTCCCTGGCGCTGAAAGGCAGCAGTGCGAGTCCTGCGAGGATGGTCTCTGTCTCTCTCTCTCTGTTCCTGCTTCTTTGGATGTATTCTGTTGGATTTTCCCCTTCCAGATACACCCCGTCCCCACTCCACCCCCACATTTCAGACTCTCCCATCTCCAATAGGGAGGGGCGAGTGCGAGTTGGGTTTACGAAACCTGTCCCTGCGACACCCAATGTCTCTAGTCTTGTGCTGTCACTGCTGCCAACAGCTTCGATCATGAGCAAAGAAGCCCGGCAGGGTGTGGGGCGGCAGAGTGTGGGGCGGCAGAGTGTGGGGGCGGCAGAGCGCAGACTGGCAAATAGCAGCGGGACGGAGCACAGAGTGACAGAGGAACGGAGATAAAAGCCTAGGGCTGAAATTCTCCCATCCCATCCCTGGAATTTCAGCAGGCGGGTTTGGAGCGGTACAGCAGCACAGTGGTTAGCACCACTGCCTCACAGCGCCAAGGATCCGGGTTCGATTCCCGGCTTTGGGTCACTGTCTGTGCGGAGTCTGCACATTCTCCCCGTGTCTGCATGGGTTTCCTCCCACACTGTGCGGGTTAGGTGGATTGGCCATGCTAAAATTGCCCCGTCGTGTCAGGGGGATTAGCAGGGTAAATGCGTGGAGCTACGGGAATAGAGCCTGGGTCGGTACAGACTTGATGGACCGCATGGCCTCCTGTAAGATTCTATGATTCTAAGGATTACAGGCAACATGACAGTCGGGTGGGATGGTCCGGTTTTTCAACCAACACGGGTGTAGAATTCCGCCCTTAATTACGAAGCTGCGCATCCCAAAAAAAAACGGAAGCAACTCAGTGTGGAACGGAGCAAGATTCCGATGCCAAGCAAGTGCCACTTTAAAATGGCCCCTTAATTGCGCATCTGCTAAAATTTAGTTCTGAGCGACAACTCATTATAAATAGCATCAGTCGCAGTTGGAGGGAAAGAATTAATCCCCCATCGTAATGAAGGCAGATGATAAAAATATTCCACATTCCTGTCACAAATGTTAAAACACATCGGTTTTTAAAAAAAGGCAGCAGATGCTGACATCGGATTCTGGAGTTTATTTTTGTGTGTGTGTGTGTTTTTGTTATTCAAATGTAATTATGTATGTTAATAAGCTCCTTATCCAACTGAACATTAGTTCATTATTAAAAACCTCCTTGTCAATAGGATTATTCCCATCCTCACAATCGCCACCCCCCCTCCACCCCCTTTCGCCCACCCCCGCACCAATCTCCCACCCCTCCTCTCACAGCTGGGAGACTCCCCGAATACAGGAGCGTTGCGGGGGGTGGGGAGGGGAGGAGGGGGAGGTGAAATTAGTCACCATCTCACATCAGCGTCCTCTCTCTGTCTCTCTCTCCAAAAGCTCATCAAATTCTCATAAAATGCTGATTAACTGAACAATAAATCTTGGCTGCTTCACGTCGAATGAGTAATTGCCAGCACAAATTGTAACAAGTCCTCTGATACCCCTGCCTGGCTCTCTTTCTCTCTCTCTCTCTCTCTCGCTCTCTCCCCCTTCTCCACCGCCACCTCCCCAAAAACTCCCTCGTCATCTCCGAGTTTAATTATTCTGTTCGAGTACGGATGTCGGAACGTAGGCGAGAGAAGCCGGAGTAAGGAGCCAGCCCCTGCCGGAACGCCGCTCCAGCTGTTACCGACACCCAGCGCGGAAGGAGCCAGATCGGTTTGTCTCTCGGTGTCGTGCTCCAGAATTTACCCCCAAAGCTCGCCACCGCATAAGCACCTAAAAATTGAGCTTTTCTCACCCAATCGCAGAATCCCTACAGTGCAGAAGGAGGCCATTTGGCCCATCGAAACTGCGCCGACAACAATCCCACCCAGGAGCTATTCCCATACCCACGTGTTGACCCAACTAAACTCCCAGGTACTAAGGGGCAATTTAGCATGGCCAATCCACCCAATCTGCACATCTTTGGACACTAAGGGGCAATTTAGCATGGCCAATCCACCCAATCTGCACATCTTTGGACACTAAGGGGCAATTTAGCACGGCCAATCCACCCTAACCTACACATCTTTAGACACTAAGGAGCAATTTAGCATGGCCAATCCACCCAATCTGCACATCTTTGGACACTAAGGGGCAATTTAGCATGGCCAATCCACCCTAACCTACACATCTTTAGACACTAAGGAGCAATTTAGCATGGCCAATCCACCCAATCTGCACATCTTTGGACACTAAGGGGCAATTTAGCATGGCCAATCCACCTAACCTACACATCTTTAGACACTAAGGGGCAATTTAGCATGGCCAATCTACCCAACCCACATACCTTTGGAGTGTGGGAAGAAACCAGAGCACCCACGCGGACACAGGGAGAACGTGCAGACTTCACACAGACAGTGACCCAAGCCAGGAATTGAACCCAGGTCCCTGGCGCTGTGAGGCAGCACTAACCACTGCACCACTGTGGCACACTGCTGCCTCACAGCTTCATGGACCTGGGTTCAATTCCCAGCTTAGGTCACTGTTTGTGCGGGATCTGCATGTTCTCCCCATTTCTGCATGGGATTTCCTCTAGGTTCTAATGTTTCCTCCCACAGTCTGAAAGACATGCGGGTTAGGTGCACTGGCTGTGCTAAATTGCCCCTTAGTGTCCCAAGATGCTTAGAATAGAGGGATTAGTGGGGTAAATATGCCCCATAGTAAATTGTCCCTTAGTGTCAGGGGGATTAGGGTAAACATGTGGGGCTACAGGGATAGGGCCTGGGTGGGATTGTGGTCGGTGCAGACTCGATGGGCTGAATGGCTTCCTTCTGCACTGTTGGGTTCTATGATTCACGCAGCTAACACTAGCACATCGCCTGTTTGTTACTTTGTCTGTTTAAAGTGAAATTTACCTTCTTATTTGAAATATCATTTGTCCGTTAATTCACATTGGATTGGCATTGGTTCTGATCCACATTAAAAAGGAAAGTTACAAAAGGTGCGATCCTGTTTGCAATTCCTTCATTTGGGAATCGTTTGGTAATTTGGGTCCAGTGTCCACTTCAGTCAGTCTCTGGCCTTTCTCAGGGATGATGTGGCGATGCTGGTGTTGGACTGGGACAAACACAGTAAGAAGTCTCACAACTCCAGGTTAAAGTCCAACAGGTTTATTTGATAGTAACCTTCCACACACCTGATGAGGGAACACCGTTTCCGAAAGCTTGTGGGATTACTGTCAAATAAACTGGTTGGACTTTAACCTGGTGTTGTGAGACTTCTTACTTTCTCAGGGATGTCAGTGCTGGGAGGGTTGGGATTCGTTCTGAATACCTGGTGTAAGCCGTCGAGTACTCTCTGGTCGAATAGAATGTCGGTAAACACAGACTACTCTACTCTAAATAACATTACTGAGCAAGTTCCATCTCTCAGTGTCAATCCACTTACCCATATTGCACACAGGGATGAAACAGAAATGGTCAAGAGCTTCATGTTTTCAGGTGTCCAGATCACCAACAGCCTGCCCTGGTCCCCCCTTGCCAACACAAGAAAACCCACCAATGCCTCTACTTTCTAAAAATTTGGCATGTCAGCTACGACTCTCACCATCTTTTACAGATGCCCCATAGAAAGCGTTCTTTCTGGTTGTATCACAGCTTGGTATGGCTCCTGCTCTGCCCAAGACCACAAGAATCTACAAAGAGTCACGAACGAAGGCCAGACCATTACACAAACCAGCCTCCCATCCACTAGCTCACCCTAAGCCATTTCATCTCCTGGAGAAGGTAGAAAACTGGATGGAAGTCCAGAACAATTTGGATGAAAAACCTTGGAAATTCTTCCTTGGAAATTGCCTCAAGTTCAAAAGATTTATGGTTTGTATCGCAGGTTGCACCTTTCCGGTTGTGTCACAGCTTGGTATGGGCTCTTGCTCTGCCCAAGACGGCAAGAAATTACTAAGGGTCGTGAATGTAGCCCAATCCATCACACAAACCAGCCTCCCATCCATTGACTCTGTCTACACTTCCTGCTGCCTTGGTTAAAAGCAGCCAGCATAATCAAGGACCCCACGCACCCCGGACATTCTCTCTCCCATGGGGAAAAAGATACAAAAGTCTGAGGTCACGTACCAAAGGACTCAAGGACAGCTTCTTCCCTGCTGCTAACAGAATGGACTTACCTTGCATTAAGCTGATCTTTCTCTACACCCTAGCTATGACTATAATACTACATTCTGTACTCTCTCCTTTCCTTCTCTATGAACAGTTTGCTTTGTCTGTATGGCGCGCAAGAAATGATACTTTTCACTGCATACTAATACGTGTGACAATAATAAAACAAATCAAATCAAATAATTGACTTCACTTGTACTCTGAAAGCAAGATTACTAATTGAGTTCAGAATTAGGATAGTTTTCAATGTTATTTACCAGTTCCTGTGTTAATGTGACATTTTTTCCACTTTGCATACCAGCTCTCCTGTGACCTTGGAGTGAGAATGTAAATTTATTGCCAATTAGCTTAGTTCTACATGTTCACATTGAGGAAGAGCTGGATTAACATGCAACAAATTCATTTCACCCTCACAGCCACGGATAGGTCAGGTTTCTCCCTCATCTGTTGCCGTTGTATCTAAACCTGAGTGTCAGAGGTGAGATGCTGGCGTTTCGCACATTTAATTGGAATTAACCCTTCCATCCACTTGGAAAACTGACCTATCACCGAGCGGCAGAGATCCCATTTGGAAGGAGAGCAGTAGGGATTTCCCCCATGGTGCCGGCGCCAATATTTGCCCTTCGGCACGGTGGCACAGTGGGATAGCACTGCTGCCTCAGTACCAGGGACCCAGGTTCAATTCCCAGCTGGGGTCACTGCCTGTGCGGAGTTTGTACGTTGTCCCCATGTCTGCATGGGTTTTCTTCCACACTCTAAATATGTGTAGGTTAGGGGGATTGGCCATGCTAAATTGACCCTAATGTTAGGGGGATTCGCAGGGTAAATATGTGGGGTTATGGAGATAGGGCTTGGGTAGGATTGTTGTCAGTGCAGACTCGATGGGCCAAATGGCCTCCTTCTGCCCTGTGGGGATTCTATGATTGTAATTAACAACCCGAAAAACACACAGGTTGGAATCTTGCTGCCGTTTGTGTCGGTGGGATCTTATGGTAGCGCTGATGGCGCTCCCCTTGCCACGGGTCTCCCGGCAACGAGAGGTGCGTCCAACAGCAAACCCCGGTGACAATGGTGGGACTCTGACACCCTGGCGCAGAGAGGGAGGAAAATCCCACCTGTGATCATACTGCTGTTTGTGGGATCTTACTGTGCACATCACGACACTTAAAAAATCCGTCAGCCGTTAAACTGCAGGGAAATCGCGAGGGTGTCAAATAAAGCTTCTACTTTCTGTGAAACTAAATAATTACCGCATGGACTGAGAAACACTGAGGCAAAAGGCTGCAGCATTGTCTGGGGGGCCACTACACACTGATTACAGAGAGCTTTAAAATTAAACACTTTGAACATGTTCCACTGGTGTATTTTTGCATCCGCTGTCCTGTGTCTAAGGCTCGGTTCATATCAATTGATTCTAATCCACTTATTGAATGAACGCAGAAGGAAGTTTAAACTCATGTCAGAGAGGTGAGTGGGTCCTTTCGTTTCCTGCTATCTCTCTCTGGAGTTGATGATGTCAACTTTCCCATGGTGCACCGTGTCATGTGACCTTGGGTCATGGCTAATGTCATTGGAAAGGCCATATCACCGATCGTTAAGTGCACCATCCAATGAGAATCCAGCGAATTACACACCCTTCCTCAGGATTAAAGAACATTCCATGAATGTCCAACCACCTGAAAATGTCAACTTAACATCAAGAGTGCCCCTTGGCTCAAAACGCCAATATTCGTGAGGTTTACTCAAGAAAGACTGCAGCAGAGATCGAATGTATCCACAAAGGACCTGGGTCTGTCACTCTCTGGCTAGTTAGACACAAGAGGAAGTGCGACGGGTTTGGACTCGATCCACAGTGCCAAATTGAGAAACCCGCGCTGGATCATCGCTGAAATCCTTCAGCAATCTCCCCTCAGCATTCAGAGTGTATTGTTTGGTGGGTGGCACAGTGGTTAGTGCTGCTGCCTCACAGTGCCAGGGTCCCGGGTTCGATTCCCGGCTTGGGTCACTATCTGTGTGGAATCTGCACGTTCTCCCCGTGTCTGTGTGGGTTTCTTCCGGGTGCTCCAGTTTCCTCCCACACTCCAAAGATGTGCAGGTTGGGTGGATTGGCCACGCTAAATTGCCCCTTAATGTCCAAATGTGTGTACATTAGGTGGACTGGCCATGCTAATTTGCCCCTTGGTCTCCCAAGGTGTGCCGGTTAGGTGAGCCTCTGGGTGGGATGCTCTTTCGGAGAGTCAGTGCATTCTAGATGGGCTGATTGGCCTCTTTCTGCACTGTGGGGATTGTATGATTTCGTAGAATCATGGAATCTACGACTCAAAGACAGACCCTTCAGCCCAAACTGCTTCATGCTGACCCAAATACCCATCTAAGCAAACTCCATTTGCCTGCATTTGGCCCAACCGTATCATAGAAATGTTATGATATTTGATTTGACTTTTGCGTCTACCACACAGGAAGGAAAAGAGACTCTCTCCCTTTTCCCCACGAAACCTAATTGAAAAGCTGCCGTCAGGGACTCTGATCTCAAACTGTTGTCAATGAGACGAGGTGAGGAAATGGAACCAACAGATTTCACTCATTAGATTTGCAGGCTCTTGAAGTGTGGCAACAACAACTCGGCAGTCGGCAAGAACATCCACATGTTACCCGGAAAGCCAAAAGCCTGAGACGCGGCGAGGTAGAAAACTCAGCACCGGTGCCACCTGTCGTCTACTTTCACACTGCTCATCGGAGGCGAGTGCCAGACAGGGCACTGGTGGGGGAGGGGGCGTGAGCCCCATCAAGGCAAACTCAAGCCAAGCTTGGGTGGCAGTCTGGCCCCCTCCCCCCCCCCCCCACCGTATCAGAAGCCCCGGTGCCCCTTCAGAGGGGCGGCGGCACAGTGGTCGGCGCTTGCTGCCTCACAGCGCCAGGGGCCCGGGTTCAATTCCAGCCTTGGGTCACTGTCTGCACGTTCTCCCCATGTCTGCGTGGGTTTCCTCCGGGTGCTCCTCCCACGCTCCAAAGATGTGCGGGTTAGGTTGATTTTTCATGCTAAATTGACCCAGCAGGGTAAAAATGTGAGGTTATGGGGATAGGGCCTGGGGGGGTTTGTGGTCAGTGCAGATGCAATGGGCTGAATGGCCTGAATGGCCCTCTTCTGCATTGTAGGGATTGTATGAATGTCAGTGTACAGTCTAAACTGACACTCCCAGTGCAGTATTGCAGGATTACTGCGCTGTCGGAGGTGTTGTCTTTCGGGTGAAATGCTAAACTAAGCTCCCATCTGGCTGGGTATGAGAACAGTGTCTACAGTCTAAGAGTATCTCATTGACCATAAAGCACTTTGTAATGTCCTGGGATGCTGGAAGGTTTCCTTCGAGTCTCTCTTGTCTTTCTTAGTCAAAAGACAGAGCACGGGAGGGAGAAGGGCTCTGGAAGATGTGAAAGGGCTCAGAAACCGAGAGCCGGGGGAGGGGTGGCGTGGAGCGGCAGGGTATTTGAGGTTCAGGTTGGGGTCACTCATGGCTGAACCCACCTCCACGGCCCTGAGATTGCCTCACCCAGTCCAACAGCCTCTCCTGCCTCCACAACTTTAATAACTGAGAAAAGCAAAGTTCTAAAACAAGAAGGAAAATTAAATTAACTCAAATAATTATCCAACCCCCACCCCACCATCACCACCACCGTGTATTTTCTCCCAGGGCAGTGCTCTCTCCTGGAGATTCCAGGGCATCATAAAAAATGTGCAGGTTGGGTGGATTGAATATATCCGCTACAACTCTCACCAACGTGGACCATAGAAAGCATTCTTTCTGGTTGTATCACAGCTTGGTCTGGGCTCCTGCTCTGCCCAAGAATGCAAGGAACTACAAAAGATCATAAACGAAGCCCAATCCATCACACAAACCAGCCTCCCATCCATTGACTCTGTCTACACTTCCCGCTGCCTCGGCAAAGCAGCCAGCATAATTAAGGACCCCACGCACCCCGGACATTCTCTCTTCCACCTTCTTCCATCGGGAAAAAGATAAAAAGTCTAAGGATACGTACCACCCAACTCAAGAACAGTTTCTTCCCTGCTGCCATCAAAGCTGATCTTACTCTACACCCTAGCTATGACTGTAACACTACATTCTACACCCTCTCGTTTCCTTCTGTATAGCGTGCAAGAAACAATACTTTTCACTGTATGTTGGTACATGCGACAATAATAAATCAAATCTAAAATCAAAGTAAATTGCCCCTTAGTGTCCAAGGATGTGTAGGTTAGGAGGAGTAGCCTTTGTAAATGTGCCGAGTTACGGGGCTTTGGGCCTTTGTAAGATGCTCTTTTAAAGAGTTTGTGTAGAGTTAATGGGCTGAAGGGCCTCCTTCCACACCGTCGGGGTTCTATTAGAGGGCTGGCATCTGTTGGACGATGAGTTTGGACTGTAGGAACAAGACCTTCTCAATGAGTTACAGTCGCTGCCATCACTCCAGCACCCACAGTGCACTCAGCGGATAACACAGGCCAGGAAATTTAAAAGCAGCTTGGAAACAGAGTGTGTGACGCTGAGAATATCGGTGGCTTCACTCAGATGCTGCTTGACGCCCACTTGCTCTCAATCCATCGAGCTCTGGGCATATCACGTTTGTCACAAATCCTGGAGATGACCAGGCACAAAACACGGAGTGGATTCTCACTCCATAGCATGGTTAACACTGCTGCCTCACCGCACCAGGGACCCGGGTTCGATTCCCGGCTTGGGTCAGTGTCTGTGTGGAGTTTGCACCTTGTCCCCATGTCTGCCTGGGTTTCCTCCGGGTGCTCCGGTTTCCTCCCACACTCCAAAGATATGCAGGTTAGGGTGACTGGCCATGCTAAATTGCCCCTTAGTGACCCTAGATGTGTAGGTTAGAGGGACTGGCCTTGCTAAATTGCCTTAGTGTCCAAAGATGTGTAGGTTAGGTGGATTTGCCATGGTAAATGTGAAGGGTTGCGGGTCTAGGAAGAGAGATGAGCTTGGCTGGGATGTTCTTTCAGAGATTCAGTGCAGACTTGATGGATGGAATGGCCTCCTACTGCACTGCAGGGATTCTATTTATTCTACGTTTGATAAAATAATTACAGAGGTGACAATGTGTGAATGATAGGATGGCACGATGGCACAGTGGGTTAGCATTGCCTTTTCACAGCACCAGGGTCCTGGGTTCGATTCCCGGCTTGGGTCACTGTCTGTGCGGAGTCTGCACATTCTCCCCGTGTCTGCGTGGGTTTCCTCCGGGTGCTCCGGTTTCCTCCCACAGTCCAAAGATGTGCGGGTTAGGTGGATTGGCTGTGTTAAATTGCTCCTTAGTGTCAGGGATACCAGCTAGGGGTAAATGTGTGGGGCTTCAGGGATTGGGGGCTGGCTGGGATTGCGGTCAGTGCAGACTCGATGGGTTGAGTGGCCTCCTTCTGCACTGTGGGGATTTTATTCTACTCTATAGAATCACGAATATAAGAAATTGCAGCCATTCAGCCCCTGGAGCCTGTTTCACTGTTCAATAATATCACAGCTGATCTTCTGGGCCACTGCCATCTTCCTACCCTGTCACCATCTCTGGATCCCTTCACTATCCAAAAATCTGTCACTCTCCATCTTGAACTCATCCAAGACTGAGTGTCTCTGCGTTGGAATGTTCCGAAGATTCACCACCCTCTGTGTGAAGAAGTTCCTCCTCATCTCAGACTTAAGTGGCCTCCCTCCCCCGCCCCCTCTCCTGGGGCTGTGCCGCCATGTTCTAAAACTTCTGGCCAAGATTAAAGCAGTCTCGAGGCACCTATCCCATCATGCCCCTTAAAGAACCCATCTGGTTCACTAATGTCCCTTTAGGGGAGGAACTCTGCCAGCCTTACCCGGTCTGGCCCGCACGTGACTCCAGAGCCACAGCTGACTCTTAAATGCCCTGAGAGATGGGCAAGAGAAACATGGAAAAGCTACAGCACGATACAGGCCCTTCGGCCCACAAAGTAGTGCCGAACATGTCCCATAAATGCTAACCCAGCCAGCGACGTCCATATCCCATGGACAAATATAAAAGAAGTAGTTTATACACTTCAGGGACATCACCCTTCTGAATTGTAGGGAATGTATTTGCAATCTGCACGTCTCCCCGGGAGGCATGTTAGCCAATCTCACACAGTTCATACTGTCAATGGAAAATGAATCTAAATATACATACATTACTGAACCGCTGCTGCTAACAACAAACTGTTCACCCGACATATTCCGCTGTTTAAAAGTCTCGTTGTGCCCAATTATGGGCAGTTTGCAAAGCACTTATTATTTTGAAAAAGTTGGGTGACATTTCAGGAAACCAAGCTCCGATTTGAACTCAAGGTTGGGGGGCTACGGGTGGGGGCAGGAGCGGGGTCGGGGTGGAGTCTAAACACTCCAGACGGCGAAGACGTGACTTCCAAGGAGATTCCCATTTATGTCCCATCAGACCCTGCCCAGTCTCCTGCCAAATCCCAACGGGACGCGTGTCAGCTGGTCCGTCGGGAGAGTGAGAATGCGGTCGCTGGGATATGAGGAAAGAGACCATTGCTGAGGGGGGGGCTTGAAGGATAAGTCAACAACAACATTATGCACTTGGGTAGTGCCTTTAAGATGCCAAGACAGAAGCAGTCTGTGCCCAGATGCGACAAGATCCAGGCTTGAGTTAATAGGTGGCGAGTAACATGCACGCCACACAAATGCCAGGCAATGACCATCACCAATAAGAGACACTCTAACCACCGCCCCTTAACATTCAATGGTGTAACCATCACTGAACCCCCCAGTGTCAACATCCTTGGGGTTACATTGACCATAAACTCAATTGGACTCACTGCATAAACACAGTGGCTACAAGAGCAGATCAGAGGCTGGGAATCCTGCGGAGAGCAATTCACCTCCTGACTCCCCAAAGCCTGTCCACCATCTACAAGGCACGAGTCAGGAGTGTGATGGAATACTCCCCATTTGCCTGGAATGGTGCAGCTCCAACAACATTCAAGCAGCTCAACACCATCCAGGACAAAGCAGCCCCGCTCGACTGGCACCCCATCCACTACCGACGCTCAGTAGCAGCAGTGTGTACCTTCTACAAGATGCACTGCAGCAATTCACCAAAGATCCTTAGACAGCACCTTCCAAACCCACTTCCATCTAGAAGGACAAGGGCAGCAGATACATGGGGAACACCACCACCTGCAAGTTCCCCTCCAAGCCACTCACCATCCTGGTTGGGAAATATATCGGCTGTTCCTTCACTGTCACTGGGTCAAAATCCTGGAATTCCCTCCCTAACAGCATTGTGAGTGTACCTACACCACATGGACTGCAGCGATTCAAGAAGGCAGCTCACCACCACTTTCTCAAGGGGCAACTAGGGATGGGTAATAAATGCTGGCCCAGGCAACGACCCCCATGACCCACAAATGAATGAAAAAAAACATCCTAACTGTTTCACAGGGACTGTAATCAAACTTAAATGGATCTCACTCCAATCAAAGGAAAAAACAGATTAGACAGGGTGAACAAATGTTTGGTGATGGAGAAGGGCCTTAATGGTGGAAAGGGAGGGACAAGGTTAGATAAAATCCAAACAGGGGACCTTGGCATCTGAGGGCACAGCTGCCAATGTCAGGGTGAAGGTTGGGAGTGAAGATGCCAGAGTGAGGAGAAAGGAGTGAGTAGGAGAGGGGGAGCCGGAGTGGTTTAAAACGATAGTGAGGATCCAGCCCAGGTCTCATTGACTAATGTTACATAGAACAATTATTGCTTGCTATGATTTGTCTCACCATAGGTTGCTGAGTTCAGGCACCAGCCTACGGAGGTGCTGGTTACTTATGGAACTTAATCCAGACACTAGTTAGACCTCAGCTGGAATATTGTGTACAGTTCTGGGTGTCACACTGCAGGGCAGCATGGTGGTACAATGGTTAACGCTGCTGCCTCACAGTGCCAGAGACCAGAGTTTGATTGCCAGCTTGGGTCACTGTCTATGTGGAGTTTGCACGTTCTCCCCGTGTCTGCATGGGTTTCCTCCGGGTGCTCCGGTTCCCACCCACACTCCAAAGATGTGTGGGTTAGGTGGACTGGCCGTGCTAATATTGCCCCTTAGTGTCAGGGGAGCTGGCAGGGTAAATATGTGGGGTTATGGGAATAGAACCTGGGTGGGGCTGTTGTCCGTGCAGACACAATGGGCCGAATGGCCTCCTTCTGCACTGTAGATTCTATGATTTGAATAGAAACCATGTGCAGGGGATATGGGGGGGGAAGGCAAGGGAACGACACTGAGTCATGATGCTTGATTGGAGGCTGGTACAGATACGGTGGGCTGTGATCTCCTTCCTGCCTCTGATGGTTTAGTATTTTGAACACATACACATTAAGGAGTGTCAGGACAGGGGCCATCCCCAGGCTCCCACTCACTCTGAGCCTGACCTGCTGAATACCGTTAACATTTTGGGATTCTTCCATTGCCATTTAAGAAGGGAGTTAAAAGTCAACCACATTGCTGGCGACAGATTTCCAGGACATTAATGAACCAGATGAGTTGTTCGGACGGTTGACAATAGTTTTGTGGTCATTATTACAGGCTTTTAATTCCAGATTTATTTCACCATCTGCTGTGGTTGGATTCGAACCCAGGTCCCCAAGAGCGGTACCCTGGATCTCTAATCCAATAAAATTATCACTATGGCACTCTCTCCCCTTGAGGTGGTGGTGGTGAGCTGCCTTCTTGAACCCACTGCAGTCCATGAGGTGTAGGTACACCCACACTGCTGTTAGGAAGGGGGTTTCTGACCCAGTGAGAGTCAAGGAACGCTACGAGAGCGGATGAACGAACACCACTCGACAATCGCCAGGCAGGAGTGTTCCCTTCCGATCGGGGAACATTTCAGCGGTCACGGGCATTCAGCATCTGATCTTCGGGTAAGCGTTCTCCAAGGCGGCCTTCACAACAATGCAGAGTCGCTGAGCAGAGACTGATAGCCAAGTTCTGCAAACATGAGGACGGCCTCAACCGGGATCTTGGGTTCATGTCACACTATCTGTCACCCCCACAACTTGCCTGGGCTTGCAACATCTCACTAACTGTCCTGTCTGGAGATAATACACATCTCTTTAACCTGTGCTTAACCCTCTCTCTACTCACATTGTCGGCACCTGTAAAGACTCACATTTCATTATCCTGTAATTGTATCTGTGTCTTTATATACGCCCTGTTTGTGAACCAAATCCTGCACTCACCTGATGAAGAAGCAGCGCTCCGAAAGCTCGTGCTACCAAATAAACCTGATGGACTTTAACCTGGTGCAAGACTTCTTACTGAGTCAAGGACCAGCTGATGTATTTCCAAGTCAGGATGACTGAGATTGAGGGGTGATCCTATAGAGGTGTATAAGATCACGGGAGGCATGGATAGGGCAAATGCGCTCCGTCTTTTTTCCAGGATTTGGGAATAGCGAACTAGGGGACATAGGTTTAAGTTAAGAGGCGAACGAATTAATGGGAACCTGAGGAGCAATGTGGAACTCTATGCTCAATGCATCACCGATTGGCTCCCTCTCAGGTCAAGAGAGGACCCTGATTGTTACAGCCAAGATAGTCAACTCACTCACACCCACAAACACAGAAAACGCTGGAAAATCTCAGCAACTCTGACAGCATCTTGGGGGAGAGAATTGAGCCAATGTTTCAATCCTGGATGGTCCTCTGTCAGCGCCAAAAGCTAAGAGATAGTCACCTCACTGCCGGGCATTAGTGGGTAATGGTTGTCAACTCCGACTGGAAGTATTCCTGAAGCTTCATTGAATCACAGAAACCCTACAGTGCAGAAGGAGGAGACCATTTGGCCCATCGAGTCTGCACCGACCACAATCACACCCAGGTCCTATCCTTGTAACCCCACATATGTGCCCTTGTTAATCCCCCTGGCACTAAGGGGCAATTTAGCACGGCCAATCCACCGAACCCGCACATCTTTGGATTGTGGGAGGAAACCGGAGCACCCGGAGGAAACCCACTCAGACACGGGGAGAACGTGCAGACTCCTCACAGACAGTGACCCAAGGCTGGAGTTGAACCCGGGTCCCTGGCACTGTGAGGCAGCAGCGCTAACCACCATGCTACCTCATTGTTGGACCTTCAGCAAGCCATCTTATCTCCCAACGTTATAAAGAGATAAAGGTAAAACATTCAAAGAAAATGATAAAAGACACACTTGGGCAGAATTCTTTTAATGCCACCTAGCCATTTCATGCTGGGTTTGATCCTGACAAGAGTCAATAGATTTAGTGTTAAATTCCAGGAGACTCCCAGCTACCCTGGAGGATTGGCGACCCCCCCCCCCACAATTGTGGGAGTGAACCATAGAATCCTTACAGTGCAGACAGAGGCCACTCAGTCCATCGAGTCTTCACTGACTCTCTGAAAGAGCAACTCACCCAGGCCTCCCCCAAGTGCCTCATCCCCAAACCTCAGGTCCTAGCCCTCGACCGTGGGAGGTTTAGCCCCGCTGCGCAGTCCCAGCCTCCAGTTGATCCCGATTGTCGACCTCTGTGTCTGGGTGGGATGCTGAGATGAGGTGGGGGTGGGGGTGGGGGTGGGGGTGGGGGGTGGGGGCGGGTTAAGCACATTCAGGGAAAGAAGAAAGTCAGCCCCCTGTTCCTTTGTTCCTCTCTGCTGACCGATCGACTGTGTAGGGCCGAGAGCGAGTAAAGAGAAATGTGGAGGAAACAAAAATAAATGCTCCTTAAATGTCACAGTCCTGAGTGACCTTTTGAAATAACTAGTCTAAAGATAGTTGGTTCGATCACCCGTTAACTGCTTCAGCACCGAAAGCCTGTACGATTCAGCAAAGTCCCCCATCATTCTTCCCAACTGCACATCTTATCATCCAGTCCCAGTAACCCCTCCAGTTCCCACTCCCCTTCCCAATACCAGTCGCCCTCGCTCCCATCTCAGCTCAAGCCTCAATGTCCTCTTTAGAAGAACCTTAGCAGCCCTGAGGGGCAGAGAAGGCTAAAGGGACGCTCCTTTAAAACAGAGATGAGGAGGAATTCCTTCAGCCAGAGGGTGGTAAATCTGTGGAACTCTCTGCCACAGAAGGCTGTGGAGGCCAGGTCACTGAGTGTCTTTAAGACGGAGATAGATAGGTTCTTGATTAATAAAGGGATCTCCATAACTTCACATACTTGCCCCGCTAGCTACCCCGACACTAAAAAGCAATTTAGCATGGCTAATACCCCTAGCCTGGGTGTCTTTCGGACTGTGGGAGGAAACCGGAGCACCCAGAGGAAACCCACGCAGACATGGGGAAAACATGCAGGCAACACACAGACAGCCACCCGAGGCCAGAATCGAACCCTGGTGCTGTGAGGCAGCGGTGCTAACCAATGTGCCACCTCCACACTTGACTTTGGGGCAGCATGGTGGCACTGCGGCCTCACAACACCAGGGACCCACGTTCGAGTCCGGCCTCGGGTCACTGTCTGTGTGGAGCCTGCACATTCTCCCCGTGTCTGCGTGGGTTTCCTCCGGGTGCTCTGGTTTCCTCTCACACTCCAAAGATGTGTGGGTTGGGTGGATTGATCATGTCGGGGGACAAGGAGTGTAAATAAGGGAGGTTATGAGGATAGGACCTCAGTGCAGGCACAAAGGGCCAAGTGGCCTCTTTCTGCACTGTAGATTCTATAACCATTCTAAAGCCCTCCTGGCTGGTTTGAAGCTCTTTCTAAGCTTGAACTTATTGAAAACTCTGCACTAACGTGCACCCATGGGTGCTCCCTTGCAAACATGGACATCCAGTCTGCGAAATGTCTCAATTTTAAAATTTCCATCCGTCTTCACAAATCTTTCCCGGGTCTCGATCATCTCCCACAAACAGTGACGATGGTTCAAAACTACCTCGCTAGCTGTGAAGCAGTTTGAGACTTGCAAGGCATCATATAAACGCAAATATTTGTCGTTAACCTTTTCCAGCTCAACAACCCTCCTCCAACTCCAAACCTGGCCTCCAATTTTAATGTATTTGATAGTAAGTAAACTGGTTGGACTTTAACCTGGTGAGACTTCTTACTGTGTTTACCCAAGTCCAACCCCGGCATCTCCACATCTTGTCTCAATTTTAACCCATAAGACATAGAAACAGAATTAGGCCACTCGGCCAATCGAGTCTGCTCCACCATTCAATCATGGCTGATATTTTTCTCATCCCCATTCTCCTGCCTTTTCCCCATAACCCCTGATCCCCTTATTAATCAGGAACCTATCTATCTCTGTCTTAAAGACACTCAGTGACCCGACCTCCACAGCCTTCTGCGGCAAAGAGTTCCACAGATTCCCCACTCTCTGGCTGAAGAAATTCCTCCTCATCTCTGTTTTAAAGGATCGTCCCAGGACAGGTTGTTGGTGACCTGGACACCTAAAAACTTGAAATCCAAAAGCATACAGAGTCCAAACACCTGGATAATGAAGTTCAAACTTGTCAGAGTTGCTATCTAAATGCAGGTTGTTGCTGTTGTTACAGGTTTCAATTCTTGATGGTTACACAAAATTGTTCAGATGCAGTCAGCATTCTTGGTGTTGACTGTGGGCCAATCTTTCATGACATATTGCCCTAATTTAATACACACTCCAAACTTCTGAGAATAATGGAACAATGCCTCCACCAAAGGAGCAGGGATTTGACTGAAGGGTGAAGGATGCTTTAATTATCACCAACAGTCAGTCCCCGGCCATTTTCCCATTAATGTTGGTCTCCTCCATCGGCCTGTTCTCAATCAAGCAGAGTAATCAATTCGGGATTCTCCTTCACAGTCTGTACGGCTACCAGGTATAACTGAAGCTAGCAGGATAAAAGGCTTAATCTCTCTCTGTTGAGGACACGCACACAATCCATGTCTGGGAGATCAAAGTGTTAATCCCCTAGGGGAGAGGATCTCTCTGTCCCCGCTGTCCATCAGCAGAAACACACATTGCCACTGCTCCGAACTCGATTAGAAAGCCGAGCCCCTGGCCTATCTCCTTCGAAAAAAATCATCACCACCAATTCCGCAGGGAACGATTCAGCAAGGGAGGTCTGCGCCCTGGAATTCCCAATCCTGGCCTTGCTGTCGGAGGGACAGCAACAGTAACAATTTGCATTTATATAGCAACTCTGACATCGACTCTGTCTACACTTCCCGCTGCCTCGGCAAAGCAGCCAGTATAATTAAGGACCCCACGCACCCCGGACATTCTCTCTTCCGCCTTCTTCCGTCGGGATAAAGATACAAAAGTCTGAGGTCACGTACCGACCGACTCAAGAACAGCTTCTTCCCTGCTGCTGTCAGACTTTTGAATGGACCTACCTCGCATTAAGTTGATCTTTCTCTACACCCTCGCTATGACTGTAACACTACATTCTGCACCCTCTCCTTTCCTTCTCTATGAACGGTCTGTATAGCGTGCAAGAAACAACACTTTTCACCGCGTGTTAATACATGTGACAATAATAACTCAAATCAAAAATGTGCTGTTTACAAAAGGTTTCGGAACAAACAGACATCTCAGCCATGGTTCCTGCCTCTAAACCAGAAGGTCCATGGGTTGGAGATTCCCTGTCCAGGAGCTTCACTTGCTCCTTGTGCAGTACCGAGGGACTGCAGCACTGTCAGAGGTGTCAGGAGACGTGAAGCTGAGGCTTCTATCTGTTCTGAGTTGGCCAATGTTTTGAAGGAAGAGCAGAGGAAGTTTCCCCTGGTACCCTGACCAATATTTATCCCTCGCATAATGGCACTAAAATAAACTGAATGAATGACCCAGTCACCATCATCCCATTGCTGCCTGTGGGATCTTGCTGTACACCAATTGACTGCTGCGTTTCCTGCATGAGGGCAGTGAAGGTGTATAAGAGAGGGGTACATTTCACTGGTCGTGAGTCACTTTGGGAAATCCGAAGGGGCTATATAAATGCACAATCTTTCTCTCTTGTTAAGGGGGCACAGCGGTTAGCACTGCTGCCTCACAGCGCCAGGGACCCGGGTTCGATTCCCGGCTTGGGTCACTGTCTGTGCAGAGTCTGCACATTCTCCTGTGTCTGCGTGGGTTTCCTCCGGTTTCCTCCCACAGTCTGAAAGATGTGCTGGTTTGGGTGTGTTGGCCAGGCTAAATTCTCCCTCAGTGTAACCCGAACAGGCGCCGGAGTGTGGCAACGAGGGGATTTTTACAGTAACTTCATTGCAGTGTTAATGTGAGCCTGCTTTTGACACTAATAAATAAACTGTAAAAATAATACAACCATTGAAGAGGCTCTCAGGTGGAAAACTGTACGGACCCTCCCCTTGGCAGGATCTTCTATCCCTGTCCAAGTCATTGGAGTTTTGGACGGTTCGCATCCCCGGTCCCCTCCCTCTACCCTCACCCCTCCTCCCTCTCCCTCCACACATTGCGACGGGACTGCAAAGCTCTGTCCCAAGTCTGGGTGAAGAAATTTCTCCTCGTCTCAGTTCTAAAAGGTTTACCCCTTATCCTCAAACTATGACCCCCTAGTTCTGGACTTCCCCCCACCATCTGGAACATTCCAAATCCACCCTGTCTAACCCTGTTAGAATTTTATAAGTTTCTATGAGACCCCCTCTCACTCTTCTAAACTCCAGTGAATATAATCCTAACCAACTTAGTCTCTCCTCATATGACAGACCTGCCATCCCAGGAATCAGCCTGGTAAACCTTCACTGTACTCCCTCTATAGCAAGGACATCCTTCCTCAGATAAAGACACCAAAATTGCGCATAATACTCCAGGTGTGGCCTCACCAACACCCTGTACAATTATAGAATAATACTCATAGAAGCTTACAACATGGAAACAGGCCCTTCGGCCCAACTTGTCTATGCTGCTCATTTTTAACCCCTAAGCTAGTCCCAATTGCCCCCATTTGACCCATATCCCTCTATACCCATCTTACCCATGTAACTGTTTAAACACTTTTTAAAAGACAAAATTGTATCCGCCTCTACTACTGCCTCTGGCAGCTTGTTCCAGACACTCACCACCCTCTGTGTGAAAGAATTGCACCTCTGGCCCCTTTTGTATCTCTCCCCTCTCACCTTAAACCTATGCCCCCTAGTTTTAGACTCCCCTACCTTTGGGAAAAGATATTGACTATCTACCTGATCTGTGCCCCTCATTATTTTATAGACTTCTATAAGATCACCCCTCAGCCTTCTACGCTTCAGAGAAAAAAGTCCCAGTCTATCCAGCCTCTCCTTATAACTCAATCCATCAAATCCCAGGAGCATCCTAGAAATGCAGAGGAGGTTTACTAGGCTGATACCGGAGTTGAGGGGATTGAGCTATGAGGAGAGGCTGAATAAACTAGGCTTGTACTCGTTAGAGTTTAGAAGAATGAGGGGAGATCTCATTGAGACGTATAAGATGATGAATGGGATGGATAGGATAGAGGTGGAGAGACTCTTCCCGCTCAAAAAAGACAGTAGGACTAGGGGGCACAGCCTCAAGATAAAGGGGAGGCGGTTTAGAACGGAGTTGAGGAGGAATTTCTTCACTCAAAGGGTGGTGAATCTCTGGAATTCTCTGCCCGTTGAAGTGGTGGAGGCTGCCTCGCTAAATATTTTTAAGAAGCAGGTTGATGGGTTCTTGATAAGAGAGGGGATTAAGGGTTATGGGGAGAGGGCGGGAAAGTGGAACTGAGCCACAACAGATCAGCCATGATCTTGTTGAATGGCGGGGCAGGCTCGAGGGGCTAGATGGCCTACTCCTGCTCCTATTTCTTAAGTTCTTATGTTCTTATGTTCTTAATCTTCTCTGTACTCTTTCTAGTTTAATAATATCCTTTCTATAATAATTTGCCTGCCTAGGGCCCATATCCCTCAAACCATCAAGTCCCGGTAGCATCCTAGTAAATCTTTTCTGCGCTCTTTCTAGTTTAATAATACCCTTTCTATAATAGGGTGACCAGAACTGTACACAGTATTCCAAGTGTGGCCTTACCAATGTCTTGTGCAACTTTAATAAGACGTCCCAATTCCTGTATTCAACGTTCTGACCGATGAAACCAAGCATGCTGAATGCCTTCTCCACCACTCTGTCCACCTGTGACTCCACTTTCAAGGAGCTATGAACCTGTACCCCTAGATCTCTTAGTTCTGTAACTCTCCCCAACGCCCTACCATTAACTGAGTAAGTCCTGCCCTGGTCCAATCGATCAAAATGCATCACCTCGCATTTATCTAAATTAAACTCCAGCTGCCATTCGTCAGCCCAATTGATCAAGATCCCGTTGCAATCGGAGATAACTTTCTTCACTGCCCACCATGCCACCGATCTCAGTGTCACCTGCAAGCTTACTAACCATGCCCCCTAAATTCTCATCCAAATCATTAACATAAATGACAAGTAACAGTGGGCCCAGCACCAATCCCTGAGGCACACCACTTTTAATTGAACATCAACCCAGGTGGGCCACATATTTGGAACGGTACCTGTTCATGGTGCTCGATGCCCATGCTAATGGTGTTGATTAAGATGGCCATCATGATGCCGCGGTTGAAGTACTTGCTCTCCACGATGTTGGTCAGTTTGCACCGCACCTCGCCCCACATCTCGGCATACCACCTCGCCTCCGGCCTCCCCGACTCGCCCTCTTTCGCCCAGACCACCGCCGTGCCAGCCTCTGCGTCGCCCGCGTCCGAGGCTTTGGCGGCTGGGCCCAGCTCACCGCCGTGGCACTGCGGGCAGTGACTGGGGTCGGAGGTCAAGCTCAGGACGATGGGCTGGACGAGGGCGCGTGGCGTGTACTCCAGGTTGTCTGTCGCGTGGCGGTGGTGGAGCTCTGCGGAGAAGGAGACGGGAGCCATGAAGGAGGGGAGGAGGGGGGAGCCCAGGGAGGAAGAGAAATATATAAATTAAAGAATGAATTAACAGCAGGCTGACCCTCAGATCATCTCACCTGCACCCAGATCACAACCAAATATCATTTTCCTTTATTTTTAAAAAGTGGAGTTTATTTAATAGTGTCACAAATAGGCTTATATTAACACTGCAAAGAAGTGACTGTGAAAATCCCCTCGTCGCACACTCCTGTTTGGGTACACTGAGGGAGGATTTAGCACGGCCAATACACTCTAACCAGGACGCCTTTTGGACTGTGGGAGGAAACCAGAGCACCCGGAGGAAACCCACGCAGAATTGGGGAGAACATGCAGACTTCGCACAGACAGTGACCCAAATCGGGAATCGAACCCGGGTGCCTGGCGCTGTGAGGCAGCAGTGCTAACCACTCTGCCACCCCTTATTCCTTCTCCTGCAAAAGACCTTACACTTCCATCGCAACCTCAGGACATCCTACAGCACTTCTGCAGCCAATAAAATACGTCTCAAGCGCAGTTGCTTTGTAACGTAGGCAGCGCGGCAGGCAATGTGCACACAGCAAGATCCCACAGGTAATAATGGGAGATCATAATTAAAATCATGAGGGGTGTGGATAGGGTGAACAGTTGGAAGCTTTCTCCCAGGGCACAAATGACAATTACAAGGGGGCACAAGTTCAAGGTAAGTGGGGGGGGGAACGGTTCAGTAGGGATGTGCAGGGGAAGTTTCTTTTACAGAGGGTGGTGGGGCCTGGAATGCACTGCCAAGTGATGTGGTTGACAGAGATACGTTGGCAACAGTTAAGACTTATCTGGATAGGCGTATGAATGGACGGGGAATAGAGGGAGACAGGCGGTTGGTTGGATAGGTAAATGTGATCGGTGCAGGCTTGATGGACCAAAAGGCCTGTTCCTATGCTGTACCGTTCTTTGTTCCATCATCTGTTGGTGCCACGTTGGTTGAAGGATGAATATTGGTTGACGCGCTGGCAGAACATCCCTGCCCATCTTTGAGATAGTGTCATGGGATCGTCTCTGTTCACTTGACACCCCAAACCTCAGACACTGGCTTTCAAACATCAACTCAACAATGGGGGTGGCACAGTGGGTTAGCACTGCTGCCTCACAGCACCAGGGACTCAGGTTCAATTCCTGGCTTGGGTCACTGTGTGTGGATTCTGCACATTCTCCCCACGTCTGCGTGGGTTTCCTCCACGTGCTCCAGTTTCTCCCACAGTCTGAAAGACGCACTGGTTAGGGTGCATTGGCCGTGCTAAATTCTCCCTCACTGTACCAGGACAGACGATTAGGGGATTTTCACTGTCACTTTATTGTAGTGTTAATGTAAGTCTTTTGTGGCATTAATAAATAAACTTTAAAATTACCAATACCAGCTTTTATTCAGTCAGTCATAGAATCCCAACAGTGCAGAAGGAGGCTATTCGGCTCATTCAGCCTGCCCTGACCACAATCCCACCCAGGCCCTATTCCTATAACACCATGTATTCACCCTAGCTAATCCCCTTGATTTAGCATGGCCAATCCACCAAACTGCACATCAGTCCAGTAACATAACCACTGCATCCATTAACGGTGGGATTATTAGATGGAGTGTTTACACGGTAACCTTCACTGTTACATCAGAAAACGTGGCCAATCTCTCTTCTACTTGGGAAGGAAATCTGCCCCCGTTACCTGGCCTGGCCTACACGTGACTCCAGACCCACACTGACACCAGTCTTGCCGGAGATCTTCTTTCCTTGAAGGCCCAAAGCCGGTGCACAGGTTGGACCAGCAGACTGGTTAACGCTCCTTCCTCAAGAGCGCCAGGGGCCCAGGTTCAATTCTAGCCTGGGGTGAGTCTGTCTGTGCGGAGTCTGCACATTCTCCCTGTGTCTGCATGGGTTTCCTCAGGGTGCTCTGGTTTCCTCCCACGGTCCAAAGATGTGCAGGTTAGGTGGATTGGCCGTGCTAAATTGCCCCTTAGTGTCAGGGGGGAATTAAGAAGGTAAATAACGTGGGGGTTACAGGGATAGGACAGGACTGGGTGGGATTGTTGTCGGCGCAGACTCAATGGTCTCCTTCTGCACTGTAGGGATTCTATGATTCTCTCACTGGGCAAACCCAAATCTACCTCCTTGCTTGCTCCAAAAATTTAATCCAATTCATGTTACCCCATAAAGCACACAAACAAGATCCAAGCTGACAAGGTGTGGCATTTCACCCCAACTTGGGCTTAATCTGACACTCGATCTTAGCTAAAGGGCAGTCTTGCCAGAGGTGCCACACCTCAAATCAATGGGGGGTAGTTTAGGGGTGACCATAACCCATCAGTGCCTTACCTGCCTTAATTAAACACAGATTAGAATCCACCCAACCCGCACATCTTTGGACTACGGGAGGAAACCAGAGCACCCAGAAGAAACCCATGCAGACCATAAGATATAGGAGCAGAATTAGGCCATTCAGCCCATCAAATCTGCTCCACCATTCAATCATGGCTGATATTTTTCTCATCCCCATTCTCCCACCTTCTTCCCATAATTCCTGATCCCCTTATTGATCAAGAACCTATCTATCTCTGTCTTAAAGACACTCAATGACCTGGCCTCCACAGCCCTTGGTGGCAAAGTGTTTCTTCAGGAGTCTCCAAAATGCAGCTAATGAAACAACAACAAAAACTTATAAATCAAAGCAATGGTTGAATAAAGAAATATCATGCCTCCAAACTTGGGACCTCACCCTGGATCATTCCAAACTCCTCATACCTTGCCACAGTTCCTTATTTATAGTGAATCAGTTGGTCAGCTGACTATTACACCACTCTGTGATTGGTTCCATGTTTTACTGGTTCAGCTGACCCTTACAGCTTGTTCCCATTGGTCACATTACATCTAATACAAAATTTGGCAGAGATTACATTCTAAAAATGAGTTCCACAGATTCCCCACTCTCTGGATGAAGAAATTCCTCCTCATCTCTGTTTTAAAGGATCGTCCCTTTAGCCTGAGGTTGTGCCCTCTGGTTCTAGTTTCTCCTACTAGTGGAAACATCCTCTCCACGTCTGCTCTCAATAAGATTTCCTCCCCCTCATTCTTCTAAACTCCAATGGGTACAGAGCCAGAGTCCTCAACCATTCCTCATACGACAAGCTCTTCATTCCAGGGATCATTCTTGTGAACCTCCTCTGGACCCTTTCTAAGGACAGCACATCCTTCCTTAGATACGGGGCCCAAAACTGCTCGCGATACTCCAAATGGGGTCTGACCAGAGCCTTACACAGCCTCAGCAGTACAGTCCCTGTTCTCGTTTTCAAGCCCTCTAGAAACGAATGCTAACATTGCATTTGCTTTCCTGTTAACCTGAAGAGAGTTCTTTTGTGCTTCAGATTTCCAAAGCCTTTCCCCATTTAGAGAATAGTCTACGCCTCTAGTCTCCCCACCAAAGTGCGTAACCTCACACTTTCCCAAGTCGTACTCCAGAACACGGACAGAACGTGCAAACTCCAGACAGACAGACAGTCTCCCGAGGTGGAATCGAGCCCCACCACTGCGCAGCCATGCTGCCCTGCCATTAACTGGCCACGTCTAACTGAGCCAGGGCGAGAAGCAAATCGAATTGGGGAGAGTCAAATAATAAAAAAAATCTGAAGGACTCAGTGTCGAGGATGTTTAGGTTTGAGAGATTCCTGGTCTCTTTGAAGGAATCATGGGAAATGAGAAGATGGCAGGAGGAGAGAATTATGGGAAGTGGGAAGCCAATGGGAGGGCAGGAAGATGGCGTTGAATTTGGGAAACGGCCACGCTGATTTGGCGGAACAGGCTGGAGAGGTCACACTGCGGGGTCCCGCTCTTATTTCTAATCTCCTCCTGATATCAGGAGGAGTCTCGGTGTTGAAGGAGAGAGGGAGATTTGCTCGGTCTCGCAGCCAGGGGGTTGGGAGACCCTGGGGGCCCAAGACACATGTGGATGAAAGGGAAATGGAGATGAATTGACTTCACAACACTGACAGCACATCAAAGGCCAGGCCCTGTGTGTGGGATGTTTTGCAGTCTGTCTGAAGGAGGTGTTGAGGAAATCTGTGTCAGAATAAAGTAGCAGGGTGTCGAATCCTTTACGAGTCTCTGTATCCTCGGGCTGTATTTGCGGACACCCCCAAGAGTTGGTGCTGCAAAGGTCAGGAAATTCTCCTCTTAAATTTGCATTGCTACCTCTTCGGAATCTCACTGAGCAAGAGGAGGCCATTTGGCCCCTCGAGCCTGTACCAGCTCTGTTTAATATTCTCCCTCCTCCTGTTCTGTAATCCTCCAAATGTCTTGTTCTCCTGTATTTCCTCTAACAGATCACAAAAAAAAATCTGCTTCCCCCTCCTGTCCACTCCCAGTTGTCATTTGCTGTGTCAACACTATTCTCCAGTCAATCTCTCTCCTGTTATTCTGTGCCACTCTCTCTGTCTGGCTTACTCGGACCTCTCTTATTTCTGTCCAACAAATGACCCACTTTCTAAAGCTAAATTTGATGTTAGTTTCATCACTATCCACTAACTAACTAAATCACATCGAAACATAGAAGCAGGAGGAGGCCATTCTGCCCTTCCAGCCCCTGCTCCGCCATTCATTTTGATCATGGCTGATCATCAAATTCAATATCCCGATCCCCCCCTTCCCCCCATATCCCTTGATCCCTTTAGCCCCAAGAGCCAAATATAATTTCTTCTTGAAATCAGACAATATTTTGGCCTCAACTACTTTCTGTGGGAGTGAATTCCACACATTCACCACCCTCTGGGTGAAGAAATTTGTCCTCACCTCAATCCTAAAAAGTTGACCCCTTATCCTCAAACTATGACCTCAGTTAGCATGGTGGTTAGCACTGCTGCCTCACAGCGCCAGGGACCTGGGTTCAACTCCGGCCTCGGGTGAATGTGTGGAGGGTGCACGTTCTCCCTGTTTCTGTGAGGGTTTCCTCCGGGTGCTCCAGTTTCCTCCCACAGTCCAGAGATGCGCAGGTTGGGTGGATTGGCCATGCTAAATTGTCCCTTAGTGTCTCAAGATGTGTGGATTACGTGGATTGGCCATGCTAAATTATCCCTTAGTGTCCAAAGATGTGCAGATTAGGTGGATTAGCCATGCTAAATTGTCCCTTAGTGTCCAAAGATGTGCAGATTAGGTGGATTGGCCATGCTAAATTGTCCCTTAGTGTCCAAAGATGTGTAGGTTAGGGTGGATTGACCATGCTAAATTGTCCCTTAGCGTCCAAAGATGTGCAGGTTAGGGTGGATTGGCCATGCTAAATTGCGGCTCTGTGTCAGGAGGATGATTAGGGTGAACATGAGGGGTTATGGGGATGGGGCCTGGGTGGGATTGCGGTCGGTGCAGATTCGAAGGGCCGAGGGGCTTTCTTCTGCGCTGCAGGGATTCAATGATTGGGTCTGGGCGACCCTCACCATTGGGAATATGTTGGTGTTCTCTCCTCCTGCCTGACGCCCGCCCCCCCGGCCCCGTTGCAAGCCCACTTTGCTTTTGATTTGAATTGTACAGATCCGCCTCTGACGTTTCCGCGGTTGGAGTTGATGAGTTTGCCGTTCCAATGGAGGCACTTGATCCAAACACAACACGATTCCACATCGATACACACACTGGCCTCGGTTAAACCTACATAAAAAAAACCCGCATTGGACAAAAGGACCCAGCTGTACAGAAGAGATTGAGTGCCTGAAAATGTCACTCTCCATAAATATTCCACTGTCTGTTATTTCAGAAGGACATCAGTGGACAACGGTAATGATTAGTCGAGTTGTTTGCTGAAACCAGGATGTATTTATATAACTCACTTCTGGCTGATAGCTTCAGTCTGTGCCACAGGAAACTGGCAGCACAGTTCAACGATTTTCTGGAGCTTAATGGTCTCTCGCGCTGTCAACCATGGTTCCCTGGGTAGCACTCTTTGAGTCAAAGGTCACAGGTTCAAAAGCCACACTTGAGCAGAAAATCAAAGTTGACAGTCCCACTGTGGTACTAATGGAATACAGCATTGTCAGAGGGTCAGTGCTAGGGAGTGCCACACTGTCAGAGGGTCAGTGCTGAGGGAGTGCCGCACTGTCAGAGGGTCAGTGCTGAGGGAGTGCTGCACTGTCAGAGGGTCAGTGCTGAGGGAGTGCTGCACTGTCAGAGGGTCAGTGCTGAGGGAGTGCCGCACTGTCAGAGGGTCAGTGCTGAGGGAGTGCCACACTGTCAGAGTCAGTACTGAGGGAGTGCCACACTGTCAGAGGGTTAGCACTGAGGGAGTGCCGCACTGTCAGAGGGTTAGCACTGAGGGAGTACCGCACTGTCAGAGAGTCAGTGCTGAGGGAGTGCCGCACTGTCAGAGGGTCAGTGCTGAGGGAGTGCCGCACTGTCAGAGGGTCAGTGCTGAGGGAGTGCCGCACTGTCAGAGGGTCAGTGCTGAGGGAGTGCCGCACTGTCAGAGGGTCAGTGCTGAGGGAGTGCCGCACTGTCAGAGGGTCAGTGTTGAGGGAGTACCGTACTGTCAGAGGGTCAGTGCTGAGGGAGTGCCGCACTGTCAGAGGGTCAGTGCTGAGGGAGTGCCGCACTGTCAGAGGGTCAGTGTTGAGGGAGTACCGTACTGTCAGAGGGTCAGTGCTGAGGGAGTGCCGCACTGTCAGAGGGTCAGTGCTGAGGGAGTGCCGCACTGTCAGGGGGTCAATGCTGAGGGAGTGCCGCACTGTCAGAGGGTCAGTGCTGAGGGAGTGCCGCACTGTCAGAGGGTCAGTACTGAGGGAGTGCCGCACTGTCAGAGGGTCAGTATTGTCAGTACAGTAGAGATCCGGTCAGTACTTCTAAAAAGAAAGGAGACTGTTCTTAAATGCTTTTAAAAGTGTGGTAGTTACATGTACACACACACACACACGCACACACACACACACACGCACACACACACGCACACACACACGCACACACGCACGCACACACACACACACACACACACACACACACTCAGACAGACAGACACAGAGACACACGCACACACAGACTCACAGACAGACATACACAAACACACATGCACGCACAGAGACACGCACTCAGCCACACACAAACACATAGACACACTTTTGATGTCTTTAAGTTTTATACCTGTGTATGTCTGTTCTCATGTCCCGAGTGTTAATAAATGAATTTGTAAAGTGCTTCCTCAACCCCTGTGAGTGATTGGTGCCTTGTGCCTGGTGAGGAAGCCCAAACTTTTATATCATTATAATAACACAGACTGCTTTCCCTCCAATACGACAGTGATCACATTTCAGAAACATTTCACTGGCCATGAGGCGCTGCGGGAAATCCTGAGGTAACAAAACCTGCTCCAGAATTGACCTAACAGATTTGCCAGACATTGAGTAAGGTTCCCTGGGTTGCACCCACCCCCTCCCCAGATAAGGTTCCCCAGGGTGCACTCTTCCGTCCCCTGATACAGTTCCCCGGGGCACACCCTCCCCTCCCTGGACACGGTTCCCCAAGGTCCGCCCTCCCCTCCCCGGATAAGGTTCCCCAGACCGTGCTCTCCCCTCCCCGGATAAGGTTCCCCGGGGCGTGCCTCCCCTCCCCGGATTACCTACCGCACTCGTGGCAGAGGCCGAGATCGGTGCTTCCTCCCCGGTTGCCCTGGAAACGGGTGTGGATGCTGGCGTAGAGGCCCACGGTCCGCCGTTTGGCCTTACGCAGGATGTGACACACGTACTGGAAGATCTCCTCGTAGCAGTCTCCGGGCTCGGCGAAACTGGCCACGGTGCTGGAGGAGAGGTACAGGGCTCGCTGCTCCTGCATCAGCTGGTGTTCCCGCTGCTTGGTCTCCGAGAACTGGGTCGCTATGACAACCAAGCACAGGTTAATCATGAAAAACGAACCTACCTGAGGGAGAGAAGGAGAGGGACCGTGAATAGGGTTCCCCGGCCATCCCACCCCAGCACTTCCCAGAACCAGCCCAATGTAGGCCTACCTGTGGCACCCATAAATAAACCTGAACTATCTCCTGATAAGACCAGGCCGTGGGTGGCACAAGAAGAAATTCCTCCTCATCTCAGTGTTAAATTGGCGCCCCTTCATTCTGAGACTCTTCCCTCTGGTCCCAGACTCTCCCATGAGGAGAGACATCCACTGGATCCAACTTTGCCTGAAAACACTCCTTCAGAACTCTCTGGGATGTTTTACTGGGATTAGTGCACTATATCAATGCAAGTTGTTATTGTAATCAGTTGTTCAGATATGTAGCTCTTCACCCCCACGCCTCCCCACCCCTCCCGCCCCCCCCTCCGACCTATCCTTCCCCCCTCGCCTCGCCCCGGTCACTCTCCACACATCTGGCAACTTCCAATTATGACAAAAAGTTACCGACTTGACGCGTACCAACATTGTTTCTCTACAGGAAATTTCTAGGACGTCACAGAAACACATTGTCCAGGACACCATGGCGGCACAGTGCCTAGCACGGCCACCTCACAGCGCCAGGGACCCAGGTTCGATTCCCGGCTTGGGTCACTGTCTGTGTGGAGTTTGCACGTTCTCCCCCGTGCCTGCGTGGGTTTCCTCCAGATGCTCCAGTTTCCTCCCACGTTCCAAAAGGCGTGCTGGTTAGGGTGCATTGACCATACTAAATTCTCCCTCACTGTACCCGAACAGGAGTGTGGAGACTCGGAGATTTCCACAGTAACTTCATTGCAGTGTTAGTGTAAGCCTACTTGTGACATTGATAAATAAACTCTACCAGTCATTCTCTCATTGCTATTTGTGGGATCTTGCTGCGTATGAATTACTTGCCGCACTTCCTACAACAGTGACTATTGTGTGGAGTTTGCACATTCTCCCCGTGTCTGCGTGGGTTTCCTCCAGGTGCTCCGGTTTCCTCCCATAGTCCAAAGATGTGCGGGTTAGGTTGATTGGCAATGCTAAAACTTGCCCCTTAGTATCCTAAGTTGCAGAGGTTAGAGGGATTAGTGGATAAATACATAGGGATATGGGGGTAGGGCCTGGTTGGGATTGTGGTCGGTGCAGACTCGATGGGCCGAATGGCCTCTTTCAGCAACTGTAGCATTCTATAGAATAGGAGTAGGCCATTTGGCCCCTCGTGTCTGCTCTGCCATTCCACAGGATTACGGATGATCTGATATTCCTCAAATCCTCTTTCCTGCCCTTTCCCCGTAGCCCTTGATTCCCTTCCTGATCAAAAATCTATCTCAGCCTTAAATATACACAGGGACTCTGTCCCCTCCCCTCTGTGGCAAAGAGTTCTCAACCCTCAGAGAAGAAATTCCTCCTCGGCTCAGTGTTAAATTGGTGCCCCTTCATTCTGAGACTCTGCCCTCTGGACCAGACTTCCCCCCGAGGGGAGACATCCACTGTCTCCAATGCTGCCTGAAAACACTCCTTCGAAACGCTTTGGGATGTTTCACTGGGATTAGCACGCTATATGAATGTAAGTTGTTGTTGTTGTAACTCTACCACAGACATGTAGCTCTTCACCCACCACCTACCCTCCGACACCTGTCCGTGGGTTGCACGGCCAATCCATCTAACCCGCACGACTGCGGGACTAAACTGGAGCACCCAGAGGAAACCCACACAGACACGGGGAGAATGTGCAGACTCCACACAGACAGTGACCCAAGCTGGGAATTGAACCCAGGTCTCTGGCGCTGTGAGGCAGCAGTGCTAACCCACTGTGCCACCCTGCCATCTATCTAAGGGAAAGCTTGATATTTGCGATGTAATTCGACAGCGATTAACATCATGGTGGGGTGGCCATGTATGTGCAGTTGGGGGAGTGGGTTGGGGGGGAACTAGCCATTCGGTATCTGTTTGATGAATCTGTCTGGTGAGGAACTTACCTCATTCCAGGAGCTGACACGGAGTTTTACAGAATATATTCTGGAATGTAAAAGGAAGGCTCAGCATCTGAAAGGACACCTGTCAACTAATCGGCTTGTCACCGCTGTGTGAAACCGGAGTGGAAGCTGCTTATCAGAGACAGCAGCCAGTGTGGAAGCTGCTTCTGAATGAGGAACCTGGGAGAGAGAAGTGTGTGTGTGTGTGTGTGTGTGTGAGTGTGTGTGTGTGTGTGTGTGTGTGTGTGTGTGTGTGTGGGTGTTTGTGTGTGTGTTGTGAGTGTGTGAAGGTGTTTGTGTGAGGGTCTGTGTGTGTGTATGTGTGTGTGAGTGCGTGTGTATGTATGTGAGTGTGTGTGTGTGAGTGTGTGTTTGAGTATGTGAGTGAGTGTGTGTGGGAGTGTGTGTGTGGGAGTGTGTGTGTGGGAGTGTGTGCGAGTGTGTGTGTGAATGTGCGAATGTGTGTGTGTGCGTGCATGTGTGTGAGTATGTGTGTGTGAGTGTGTATGTGTGTGTGTGAATGTATATGAGTGTGTGTGTGTATGTGTTTGAGTATGTGAGTGTGTGTGTGAGTGTGCGTGTGTGTGTATGTGTGAGTGTGTGTGTGAATGTCTGTGAGTGTGCGTGGGTGTGTATGTGTGAGTATGTATGTGTGTGTGTTTGTATGTGTGTGTATGTGTGAGTGTGTGTGTGTGTGTTTGTATGTGTGTGTATGTGTGAGTATGTGTGTGTGTGTGTTTGTATGTGTGTGTATGTGTGAGTATGTGTGTGTGTGTGTACACAGACTTGCGCAAGGTTCCACATTAGAAGCTATGCTGATGTTAATAAATAGCTCACTTCCACTCGTCGAGATGTAAGTGTGATACAGCACAGGAGGGAACATACAAGACCTCTCCAACTGAGATATATTCCACTGCAGAGGAAAGGTGGTAACACAGCGGCACGGTGGCACAGGGGTTAGCACTGCTGCCTCACAGCACCAGGGACCTGAGTTCGATTCAGGCCTCAGGTGACTGTGTGGAGTTTGCACATTCTCCCTGTGTCAGCGTGGGTTTCCTCAGGTTCTCCAGTTTCCTCCCACTGTCCAAAGATGTGTTCTGTTAATTGGGCCATGATAAATTGCCCCTCAGTGTCGGGAGATTAGTGTGCAGTTTTGGTCTCCTTATTTGAGAGAGGATGTGAAGGCATTGGAGGCGGTTCAGAGAAAGTTCACCAGATTGAGTCCAGGGATGAGGGGTTTATTTTACGAGGAGAGATTGAGCCAGAGAGAATGATATCCCAGCATATACCCCGTCCAATCCTTGCATATCTTAAACAAAAACAGAAAATTCTGGGAGCATTCTGCAGCTCGGTCAGTAACTGGAGAGAGATAACCAGGTGAATATTTCCAATCATTGTTGACAAAGGTTCATTGACCTGAAACATTTCCGTCTTAACTCTCTCCACTGACCCTGCCAAACCGGCACCAGTTTTCCATCAGTTTCTGCTTTTATTTCAGATTTCCAATATCTTGCTCTCATTTGTAGGAACATAGGAACAGGAATAGGCCCTCGAGCCTGGTCCACACTTCAATGTGGTCATGGCTGATCAGACACCTCAATGCCTTTTACCCCACACTCTCCCCATAACCAGTGACGTTGCTGTTAATCAGAGAGCTATCAGTCTCTGCTTTAAGTATAGACAGAAAGAAGTCTCACAACACCAGCTTAAAGTCCAACAGGTTTACTTGCACCAAATGCCACAAGCTTTCGGAGTAGGCTTTAAGTATAGAGATTCATAGCATGGAACAAAGCCCTTTGGCACAACTCGTCCATGCCACCCTGATTTCCTGAACTGAACTAGTCCCATTTAGACTCATAGAGTCACTGAGGTTTACAGCATGGAAATAGGCTCTTCAGTCCAACTTGTCCATGCCGCCCTTTTCTTTAAAACCCCAAAGCTAGTCCCAGTTGCCCGCATTTGGCCCATATCCCTCTATACCCATCTTATACATGTAACTGTCTAAAAGACAAAATTGTACCAGCCTCTACAGAGTTGTTCCAGACACTCACCACCCTCTGAATTGCTCCCTGGATCCTTTTATATCTCTCTGCTCTCACCTTAAAGCTATGCCCTCTAGTTTTAGACTCCTCTACCTTTGGGAAAAGATATTGACTATCTAGCTGATCTGTGTCCCTCATTATTTTATAGACCTCTGTAAGATCACCCCTCAGCCTTCTACGCTCCAGAGAAAAAAGTCTCAGTCTAGCCAGCCTTTCCTTATAACTCAATCCATCAAATCCCAGGAGCATCCTAGAAATCTTCTCTGTACTCTTTCTAGTTTAATAATATCCTTTCTATAATAATTTGCCTGCCTAGGGCCCATATGCCTCTAAACCTTTCCCATCCATATACTCATCCAAATGTCTTTTAAATGTTGGAATTGTACCCTTTTTAAAATTTATTAGTGTCACAAATAGACTTACATTAACACTGCAATTAAGTTACTGTAAAAATCCCCAAGTCACCACACTCCAGCGCCTGTTCGGGTACACTGAGGGAGAATTTAGCACGGCCAATGCATCCTAAACAGCACATCTTACAGACTCTAGGAAGGAAGCTGGGGCACCCAGAGGAAACCCACACAGGCACAGGGAGAATGTACAGACTCTACACAGACCCAATGACCCAAGCCGGGAATCGAACCCACAGTGAGGCAGCAGTGCTAACCACTGTGCCAGCCTACACAAGACCTCACTATTGCTGTGTTCAATATACAATTAAACTTCATTGTTCTGGTGTAAATGCAGAAGAAATTAATTTATCTCATGTAGCAATTCTGTCAATGATGAAGGAGCTGTGAGCTGAAACTGAGCAGCAGCAGAGAATTTTCTAGAATTGATGAATGGCAGCCCAGGTTAAATGAAAGGCAGAGAGCAGATTGGAATGGAGTGTTGGCGCTTCCTCTGATAAGATGGTTGGCAATCTACAATCTGATTAGTTTTTCTTATTTGTTATTCTTTCGTAAATTAGATTTTTAAAATTCCTTTCTTTTTTCCATTTTCCTTTTGAGGACAGAGAGACGTGACCTTATTTTAAACCTCATTGGCAACTTTCCAAATGTCCAAACACGTCCCACACCCCCATTGCGGAGAAGAAGTCTAAATATTCCAGAATATTACACTGCCAGCGAACTCTCTCGAGAGGTGGTAAGGTGGGGCCAGCAACACGGAGCCAACAAGGGTGGGGCCAACAAGGGTGGGGCCAACAAGGGTGGGGCCAACAAGGGTGGGGCTAACAAGGCAAGTACTAATATTATCATAGAATCCTACTGTGCAGAAGGAGGCCACTTGGCCCATTGAGCATGCACTGACCACAATCCCACTCAAGCCCTATCCCCATAATCTGATGCATTTACCCTAGCTAGTCCCCCTGACACTAAGGGGCAACTCAGCACGGCCAATGCACCCTAACCAGCACATCTTTCAGAGTGTGGGAAGAAACCAGAGCACCCAGAGGAAACCCACGCAGCTACGGGGAGAACGTGCAGACTCCCCACAGACAGAGTGACCTGAGGCCGGAATTGAACCTGGGTCCCTGGTACCTTAAGGCAGCAGTGCCAATCGCTGTGCCACCATGCCACCCCTTAACAAGGTAGGTGTGAGCAAGGCTGGGGTGGGGGAGGGGGGGGGGGCGGCAAGGAGGTTGGGGGGGGGGTGGGAGGTGGAGTGTGGGAAGACGGGGGGAGTGGGGAGGTGGGGAGGTGGCGGGGTGGGGACGTGGGGAGATGGGGGGTGGGATTAGGGGGCGGGGAGGCAGGGGGATGAGGATTGAAGAGGTAGGAGGTGGGGAGGAGGGTGTTGGGGAGGTGGGGAGGTGGGGGATGGGTGGTGGGGAGGGGAGGCCTGGGGGGCGGTGGTGGAGATGTGGGATGACGTTAGCAATTAGTGTGGTAATGTCGGGATTATTACGTATCGAAGTCCCACAGGCAGCAAATGCCATTGGTGACCAACCAGCAGGTGTTAGTTTGTTGTCTCAGGAAATTTGCCGCTCCCTCACGCACTGCAGCCCCAGATCATTCTTCCCCAGTCCAGCCAGCAGCTCAAAGACAACATCCTCATCCCTGGGTTCGAATCCCTCCATCTCCACCACCCCCACCACCCCCCCCGACCCCCATCTCTGTAATCTCCTCCCGCGCCATAGCTCTCCGAGCTCCCTGCATTCCTCTCCGGAATATCACACATCCCGGAATTCCTTCACCACCATCGGGGTACCTCTCACCAGCTGCCTGGGCCCCAAATCCCTCCATTCATCTCCCAACTTCCTGATCCTCATCAAAGACATTCCAGAAAACCGGCACCTGTCTCCATATCTCTGAGCGATGTTGGGAATGTTGTTGGATACACATTCCTGTCAGGGAATTGGCCGTGTTAAAGCTGCGTTATAAATCCAGTGGGATTTGGCCTGGGGAGAGGGTGAGGGAGCACTGAGAGGAGCTGACAGCAGTATAACTCTGATTCGGTGCCCTGTCCCAGCGGAGCTCTGTCCGGTCCAGGTACTTACTATGATCAGCAAGATAAAATAAATGAAATTGTAGAATGAGTGTGCGTCCATCACATAGTACATAATCTCCACCCAGCCTTCCAGTGTGATCACCTGCCAAAGGAAATAGAGAATCGTTAGCACCCAGCACCAACCCACTGACCCCTCCCACTGACCCCCCTACTGACCCCTCCCACTGATCTATCCCACTGACCCCTCCCACTGACCCCCCTACTGACCCCTCCACTGACCCCTCCCACTGGCCCCTCCCACTGATCCCCCCACTAACCCCTCCCACTGATCCCCCCACTAACCCCTCCCACTGACCCCCCCACTGACCCCCCCTACTAACGCCCCCACTGACCCCTCTACTGACCCTCCACTGACCCCTCCCACTGATCTATCCCACTGACCCCTCCACTGACCCCTCCCACTGAGCCCCCTACTGACCCCTCCCACTGACCCCCCTACTGACCCCTCCCACTGATCTATCCCACTGACCCCTCCCACTGATCTATCCCACTAACCCCTCCCACTGACCCCCCCACTAACCCCCCCTATTAACGCCCCCACTGACCCCTCTACTGACCCTCCACTGACCCCTCCCACTGATCTATCCCACTGACCCCTCCACTGACCCCTCCCACTGATCCCCCTACTGGCCCCTCCCACTGATCCCCCTACTGGCCCCTCCCACTGATCCCCCCACTAACCCCTCCCACTGATCCCCCCACTAACCCCTCCCACTGATCCCCCCACTAACCCCTCCCACTGACCCCCCCACTGACCCCCCCTACTAACGCCCCCACTGACCCCTCTACTGACCCTCCACTGACCCCCCCCACCGACACCTCCACTGACCCTCCCACTGACTCCCCACCGACCCTTTGCCTACTGACTCCTCCCACTGCCCCCCCCCGACCCCACTGAACCCTTCCCCACCGACCCTCCCCCACTAACCCCTCCTCCACTGACCTGTCCCCCACTGGTCCCTCCCACTGACGCTTCCTTCCCACTGACCACTCTTCCCCACTGACACCTCCCCAAGGCGGTGAGAAGGGGTGGGGAGAGTGTTGGGTGTGGGGGGTGAGAAGGGGGTGGGGGGAGGGGTGGGGATGGGGAGGGGGTGGGAAGGGGATGGGTAGAAGGTGGGGGTGGGGAGACGGTGGCAGGGGGTGAGGGTGGTGAGGGGGTGGGACTGGGGGTGGGGGTGGGGTTGGGGTGAGGGTGGGGAGGGGATATCACACTTTGGGGGTTCAGGCCGCTGGTCCGGCAGCGATCTGGTTCGCCGTGTACCTGAAAAATGACGATCCAAGCGTAGACAATGTTGTCAAAGTTGATGGCGCCCTTGTGGGGGTTCCTGTCGCCGGTTTGGCAGGCGGTGTAATAGCGGTTCCAGTTGACACAGCCTCCAGTCACGTTCAGCTCCTGGCCCAGAGCGGCGTAATAGTAATAATCATCCTTGTCCAAACAGCACTCGTGCCCATTGTCCCTCAGGGCGGGGATCTCGTGACAGCCCATAATCCCATTGTCTCCGGATAGTGAGCAGATGAAGGGGGTCTCATCATCCTTCTCAGGATGGTAGTACTGAGGCAGCGAGAGCCCATTGTACCTGGAAGCAAATATAGACACGGTCAGTTAGACATCTCAAATTGAAGAAGATATTTCTTTATTCATTTGCGGGACTTGGGTGCCGCTGGCTGGCCAGCATTTATTGCCCATCCCTATTTGGGTAGCACAATGACACAGTGGTTAGCACAGCTGCCTCACAGCGCCAGGGACCCAGGTTCGATTCCGGGTTTGGGTCACTGTCTGTGTGGAGTCTGCACATTCCCACTGTGTCTGTGTGGGTTTCCTCCGGGTGCTCCGGTTTCCTCCCACAGTCCAAAAGGCGTGCTGGTTAGGGTGCATTGGCCATGCTAAATTCTCCGTCAGTGTACACGAACTGGTACCAGAGTGTGGCGACTAGGGGATTTTCACAGTAACTTCATTGCAGTGTCAATGTGACACTAATAAATAAACTTTATAAATAGCTGTTTTTGAACTGAGTCTCACTCGGCCATTTCAGAGGGCAGTTGAGAGTCAACCACATTGCTGTGGCTCTGGAGTCACATGTAGGCCAGACCGGGTAAGGACGGCAGATTTCCTTCCCTGGAGGATGTTAGTGAACCAGATGGGTTTTTCCGGCAATGGATTCATGGTCATCAGTAGATTCTTAATTCCAAATATTTTTTATTGAATTCAAATTTCACCATCTGCCGTGGTGGGATTCGAACCCGGGTCCCCAGAACATTAGCTGAGTTCCTGGATTAATAGTCCAGTGATAATACCACTGGGCCATCACCTCTCCATTAGAGATGCTAAAGGGCATTGGCAGGGTAGATGTGGAGAAGATGTTTCCTCTTGTGGGGCAATGTAGACCGAGAGGCCATAGTTTTAGGATGGGGGGGGTGGGGGGCGCAGATTTAAAACAGGGCGACGGAGAAATTACATCACTCAATGGGTGGTGAATCTGCAGAACTCACTCCCCCAGAGTAGGGTGGATGCCGGGAGATTGAGTAAATTTGAGGAGATAGACAGCTTTTTAATGAGTAACGGGGTTGAAGAGATGTGGAGAACCAGCAGGAAGGTGGAGTTGAGGCCAAGGTAAGATCAGGCGTGATCATATAGAATGGCAGAGCAAGCCTAAGGGGCTGAATGGCCTACTCCTGCTCCTAGCCCTCAGGTTCTTATGTCAGAGAATCATTGGATGCCTGTAAATGTGGTAGGGCCTATGTAGAGATTAGGCAGGAAGAAGGGGCTGGGCACGGTGACACAGAGGTTAGCGCTGCTGCCTGGACGTGGGTACAATTCCAGAATGGGTGACTGTATAGAGTCTGCACATTCTCCCTGTGTCTGTGTGGGTTTCCCCTGGGTGCTCCAGTTTTCCCCCACAGTTCAAGGATGTGTAGATTAGGTGGATTTGCCATGATAAATTGCCCCATAGTATCAGGGAGACTAGCTAAGATAAATACATGGGGTTATGAGAACCACAGAATCCTGTTCTGTCACTGTCTGTGTGGAGTCTGCATGTTCTCCCCGTGTCTGCAGGGGTTTCCTCCAGGTGCTCTGGTTTCCTCCCACAGTCCACAGATATGCAGTTTAGGTGGATTGGCTATCTAAGTTGCCCCTTAGTATCCTAGGGGCACAGGTTTAAGGTGCGAGGGGTAAGGTTTAAAGGAGGTGTACGAGGCAAGTTTTTTACACAGAGGGTGCCTGGAACTCGCTGCTGGGGTGGGCAGTGGAAGCAGATACAATACTGAGTTTTAAGGGGCATCTTGACAAATCCATGAATAGGATGGGAATAGAGGGATATGGTCCCTGGAAGGGTAGGGGGTTTTAGTTAAATCGGGCAGCATGGTTGGCACAGGCTTGGAGGGCCGAAGGGCCTGTTCCAGTGCTGGAATTTTCTTTGTTCTTTGTCCCAAGATGTGCAGGTTAAGGGGATTAGCGGGGTAAATACATGGGGTTACGGGGATAGGGCCTGAGTGGGATAACCCTTTGGAAAGTCAGTGTAGACTTAATGGCCTCAGACTGCACTGTCAGGGTCCGATGGGAGAGATGGTGTCAAGTAGGAGGGAGATATTCACAGTGTAAAAGCATCAACTCAATGTTCTGTCCAGCAGCCTAATCAGATTTTATTTCAGATTTCCAGTAACTGCGGTATTCCACTTCTATTGGACTTGCGTGGGAGTCGGGGGGAGGAAATGATGAGTCTTGTATTCAAACAGTGTTTAAAGCTTATTTATTAGTCACAAGTAGGCTTACATTAACGCTGCAATGAAGTTACTGTGAAAATCCCCTAATTGCCACACTCCGGCACCTGTTTGGGTACACTGAGGGAGAATTTAGCACGGCCAATGCATCTAACCAGCACGTCTTTCAGACTGTGAGAGGAAACTGGAGCGCCCGGAGGAAACCCACACAGACACGGGGAGAATGTGCAAACTCCACACAGACCAAGCCGGGAATCGAACCCGGGTCCCTGGCGCTGTGGGGCATCAGTGCTGACCACCGTGCCACCCCAATGCTTAAAGGGTGCAGAGAATGTGGAAAGATGTGCGGGTTAGGTAGATTGGCCATGCTAAAATTGTCCCTTAGTGTGCTAGGATGCTTAGGTTAGAGGGATTAGCGGATAAAATATGTGGGGATATGGGGGTAGGGCCTGGGTGGGATTGTGGTCAGTGCAGACTCGATGGGCCGAAGGGCCTCTTTCTGCACTGTAGGGTTTCTATGACTCTATGGAAAGGTAAAACAGAAAGCAGAGCAGTGAGAATGTGAGGGTCCAGTAACCAAAGTTACAGTGATTACAAACAGCGAGTTCGTGTCTACTCCCGGGTTGGGATTAGGATTAGGATTTACTTCCCATTTTCACCTTGACTAAACTCTCTGAATTATTTACAGAGCTAATGATTTTCAAAACACTCTCATTAATCACCCAGCACCGTGCAACTGAAATTCAAGGAGCACCTCGTTCCTGACAGGGCGCATAAATTATAATTTAGAAAGAAAAGGATTAATGCAATTAAAACAGCTGTGTTACACGCTTGTTCCCAAGACAACGCTATCTCTGCGTGTAAGTGTGTGTCCGAGATCACCCTGTCCTGTCCAAAGGTGGCAATGAATTACGTGTTGAAGCATTTACCCCACGCACCCCGGACATTCTCTCTTCCACCTTCTTCCGTTGGGAAAAAGATCCAAAAGCCTGGGATCAACCGACTCAAGAACAGCTTCTTCCCTGCTGCTGTCAGACTTTTGAATGGACCTACCTCGCACTAAGTTGATCTTTCTCTACACCCTCGCTGTGACTATAACACTACATTCTGCACCCTCTCCTTTCCTTCTCCCCGATGTACTCTATGAACGGTATGCTTTGCCTGTATAAAAGCAAAATACTGCGGATGCTGGAATCTGAAACAAAAATAGGTCTGTGAGGAGAGAATAGAGCCAATGTTTCAAGTCTAGATGACCCTTCATCAGAGCTGTCTGTGTAGCATGCAACAAGCGGCATGGTGGCACAGTGGGTTAGCACTGCTGCCTCACAGCACCAGGGAGGGGGATTCGATTCCCGGCTCAGGTCACCGTCTGTGCGGAGTCTGCACATTCTCCCCGTGTCCGCGTGGGTTTCCTCCATGTGCTCCGGTTTCCTCCCACAGTCCAAAGATGCGCGGGTTAGGTGGATTGTCCGTGCTAAGTGGCCCCTTAGTGTGAGGGGGGACTAGCTAGGGCAAATGCATGGGGTTAGGGGGATAGGGCCCGGGTGGGATTGTGGTCGGTACAGACTTGCTGGGCCGAATGGCCTCCTTCTGCACTGTAGGGTTCTATGACACAATACATTTCACCGTATACCAATACGTGCGACAATATAAATCAAATTACCCGGCCCTGCTCTCTGCAGTCAGAATCTCAGGGCTGCGAGTGTGAACTGGAATGTCCAAAACCTGCTTTAATGTGTTGTGTTTCTTTTCATCTCTGGGTAATGAGCAAGAAGTCAGCACATCAAAGGACACAGAAGCTGCCAAAGAAACAATCAGAGCTGACAAGCAGAGGCTTGCTGATATCAATCGGTGGCCTGTGTTCTGGCCTTATCTCTAACATTAACATATGCTGAACTGTCAGTTCAAACACAGCCAGCGGGAGTCTGTACACGTTTCAACACTGACTTCATCCTGTATGCTGCACAGCTACTGACCGAACTGTCAAACCCGGTCAAATAGCCCAGCACAATGGCTCCACTCCTCTGGCCAGGGGACTGCCTCCCTGAGCAGCAAGGGGTGTGCAGGGCAAGGGTAAGGAGGAGGGGAATCAGGAGTAAGGTGGGGGAGAGAGAGAGATAAGGATAGAAGGCACAGAGAGAGAGGAGAGAGGGATTAGTGGGTATAGTATGTGGGGATATGGGGGCAGGGCCTGGGTGGGATTGTGGTCGGTGCAGACTCGATGGGCCGAAGGGCCTCTTTCTGCACTGTAGGGTTTCTATGATTCTATGATCTATGAAAGCATAGAGAGGGAAAGTATACAGAGAGAGAGAGAGAGGCACAATTTAGGGCTCATAGAAAGGAAGAGAGATAGATAGGCAAAGAAACAGTCACAAGCAGAGAGGGAAAGGGGGACTGAGAGAGGGCACAGTGTGAGACCCCCAGTCCTCCTGACAATCTGCACAATGTACAGCTCACACACTCACACGCTCACACATATACACAAAGGTGTGTACCACACACACACACAGGTGCATTAGCACACACAGACAGACAGACAGACACATACATATACAGGTGTGCACGCACACACATGCGTACACACTTACAGGTATGCGCGTGCACACACACATGCAGGCACACACACAGATGTGTGCACACACTGTCACACTCACACACAGATGCATATGCATACACACACACACACGTGCATTAGCACACACACACACACACAAAGACGTGTGCACATAGGTGTGCACACACACACACTCACACACACACACTCTCACACACAGTGAAACACTCACAGTGTTAAGTTTTCTTCCAGGAAGCAGCGATTCCGAAGCAGACCCGCCCACAGCTGCACACCGATGATTCCAAATATAAAAAAGACAAAAAAGCAAAGCAGCAGAACATTGCCGAGCATTGGGAGTGTGTCCAGTAACAGATTGACCAGGATCCTCATACCTACACAAAACACAGAGAGAGACACAGAGTCAGCCAGTCAATCCAGAGTGTGGGAGGATAGTGGCACAGCCCCCGGGAGTAACTCTCTCCCTCTCTCCCAGTCCCATTGGCTCCATCACCCCCTCCCCCAGCAAATCAAACTCATATTCCCTCACCTCGCTTTCACATTCTTGCTCCTTTATTCCCCGGGAATCCATTCCTGCAAACCCCAAACCCTCCCCTCCTGGGACCCCATGCTCACTCTCTCCCCCAGCACTCACTCCCAACCCCTCCCTCCACCTCCTCATTCAACTCAGTGCTTCCTCACTCCTTTCCCTCAAACCTCTCCCCATTCCCTCGATTCATAGGATCCCCACAGTGCAGAAGGAGGCCATTCTGCCCATCAAGCCTGCACTGACAACAATCCCACCCAGGCCCTCTCCCTGTAACCCCAGGTATTTCTCCTGCCAATCCCCCTGACACTGACGGGCAATTTAGCATGGCCAATCCACCCTAACCTGCACATCTTAGGGCACTAAGGGGGAACTTAGCAAAGCCAATTCCCCTTACCCTGCACACCTTGGGAGGAAACTGGAGCACCCCGAGGAAACCCACGCAGACACGGGGGAGAATGTGCAAACTCCGTACAGACAGTCACCCGAGACCGGAATCGAACCCGGGTCCCTGGCGCTGTGAGGCAGCAGCGCTAACCCACTGTGCCAACGCGCCACCTGTCCCTTCACTCTCACTCTGAGCGGCTCCCCTGACAATAGACAGGAACAGATTTGGCAGGGGTATATGTTGAGAGAGGTGAAACAGGTGAGAGGAGGGTGCTTGTGATGTGCTGAAAACACTAATTTGGAAAATAAATTAGGTTAAGAGAAATTGAAAGTCGACTAATTGGAAGATAATGGCGTGTTTAGTGTGAAAATAGGTAAAGTAATTAGGCTGGAGATTAGTATGAGCACTGTGTACTCAGATGCTTCAGAATGTACTCATAAAATGTGAGGCAGTTCCCCAGTTCCCTTAATGAAGATGTATTCCATTAAAGGTCTCTTGGCACTTCATTCTGTACCATGAGCTAGATTGCTGCTGTTTTATTCCGATTAATGTAACAAGTGATATTATAGACTGGCAGCTCTCGCATGACTGAGGCTGCAGGTTCAGGTAGCAGACGGCACCGACACAGTGGGAGCAAAGCTACTGCGTCGTTACAGCACAGGCAGAGGCCATTTGGCCCATCGTGTCTGTGCCGGCTCGCTGAGTGAGCAACTCAAACTGTTCCATCCCTTCCCGCCATCTTCTCCCCCCGTAACCCTGCGCACTCTTCCTTTGCAGTCTAATCCTCTTTTTTAAGTGTCACAAGTAAGGCTTACATTAACACCGCAGTGAAGTTACTGTGAGAATCCCCCAGTCGCCACACTCCGGCACCTGTACGGGTGCACCGAGGGAGAATTTAGCATGGCCAATGCACCCTAACCAGCACATCTTTGGACTGTGAGAGGAAACCAAGGCACCGGAAGAAACCCACGCAGACACGGGGAGAATGTGCAAAATCCACACAGACAGTGACCCAAGCCGGCAATCAAACCTGTGTTCCTGGCGCTTTCAGGCAGCAGTGCTAACCACTATCTCACGCAGTGCCCTCCAGATTAAGGGGAGGCAAAGGCCATTTGATATTATCACTGGACTATTAATCCAGAAGCTCAGCTAATGTTCTGGGGACTCGGGTTCAAATCCCACCACGGCAGATGGTGAAATTTGAATTCAATAAAATATATCTGGAATTAAGAGTTTACTGATGACCCTGAAACCATTGTTGGAAAAACCCATCAGGTTCACTAATGTCCCTGTAGGGAAGGAAATCTGCCGTCCTTACCCGGTCTGGCCTACATGTGACTCCAGAGCCACAGCAGTGGGGTTGATTCTCAACTGCCCTCTGAAATGACTGAGTGAGACACTCAGTTCATGGACAATTAGGGATGGGTAATAAATGCTGGCCCAGCCAGCGATGCCCGTGTCCCACAAATGAATATTGAAAAATTCTAACCACTGGCTGCATTAAAATGTTGCAGTTCATACCACCTTCACTTCTTTTACTAATGACTTTAAATCTGTGCCCTCTCATTTTCACAAAGGGAACAGTTTCTCTCTGTCCAGCCCCTTCAAGATTTTGAACATCTCTATCGCATCTCCTCTCCAAGAAGAACAGTCCCAAACTCTCCAATCTATCATCATCGCTGAAGTTTCTCATCCCTGGGAGCACTGTCTCCACACACACACACACACACACACACACACTGTACCCTATCCAACTCCCCAATCTCACACACACACACACACACTGTACCCTATCCAACTCCCCACCCTCACACACACACACACCCCCACACACACACCCACACACACACACACAAACTGTACCCCATCCAGCTCCCCACCCTCACACACACACACACCCTCACACACACCCTCACACACACACAGGCACACTCACACTCCACCCTACTGAACTTCTCACCCTCTCACTGGGCTTGGTTCTCCACAGGGGTTGCTGACGTTAATGTTATCTGCCTCCTGGATATTTGTCTGTTCTCAACTCCAAGTTCTGTCTGCCCAATTTCTCTGCTTGGTTTGCCCATCCACAATTTGTTTACTCCGCACTTTGTAGTTACAACTGACTCATTGCCTTGTCTCTTGTCTGCCTTTTCACAACCTGATGCTGATGACCTTTGAATTCTATTTAGTGTTTAACGCCTCTTTCCTGTAATTCAAATCCATTTCCAACCTATTAAACCCATTAGCAAGGGTTGAGGGACTTCAGTTTTGTGGAGAGGGTGTCAGAGCTGGGATTGTTCTCCTGAGAGCAGAGAAGGTCAAAGGGCGATCACGTTGGAGATGTTCAAAATTCCGATGGACTTTTCTCTGACCTAAGGATTATTAACCAAAGGACAACGATTGAAGATAAGTGGCAACTGTTGTGGTCTGGACCGAAGGAATGTTCTGGAAACAAATTCAACAGTAACTTCCAAATGGAATTGGGTAAGTATTTGAAAGGGGAATGACTGGAAGGTTGTACACAGTAGGAAGTCTCACAACACCAGGTTAAAGTTCAACAAGTTTATGTGATAGTAAACCCACAAGCTTTCGGAACGCTGGTTCTTCCACACACCTGATGAAGGAGCAGTGTTTCTGAAAGCTTCTGTGTTTACTATCAAATAAACCTGTTGGGCTTTAACCTGGTGTTGTGAGACTCCTTACTGTGTTTACCCCAGTCCAACGCCGGCATCTCCACATCATGTCCACCCGAAGATTGTGACCAGAGGTTAATTGAGCATTGGGTAAGTACTGAGGGGTGAAGTTATCAAGGTGAGTAGATGGAGCGAAGATATAAATCAGCTCTCATGTCAACAAAACGAAGGAGATAGTCATCAACTTCAGGAAGCATAATGGAGAACATGCCTCTGTCTATGTCAATAGGGATGAAGTAGAAATGGTTGAGGGCTTCAAGTTTTTAGGTGTCCAAATCACTAATAACCTAGTTTCCCCATCCCCAGTGCCAACACTATAGTTAAGAAAGCCCCCCAACACCTCTATTTTCTCAGAAAACGAAGGAAATTTGGCATGTCAACTACGACTCTCACCAACTTTTACAGATGCACCATAGAAAGCATTCTTTCTGCGTGTATCACAGCTTGGTATGGGCTCCTGCTCTGCCCAAGACCGCAAGGAACTAGAAAGGGTCGTGAACGTAGCCCAGTCCATCACGCAAACCAGCCTCCCATCCATTGACTCTGTCCACACTTCCCGCTGCCTCGGAAAAGCCGCCAGCAAAATCAAGGACCCCACGTGTTGTTCCTTCCACCTTCTTCCGTTGGGAAAAAGTCTGAGGTCACATACCAACTGATTCAAGAACAGCTTCTTCCATGCTGCCATCAGACTTTTGAATGGACTTACCTCACATTAAGTTGATCTTTCTCTACAGTCTAGCTATGACTGTAACACTACATTCTGCGCTCTCTCCTTTCCTTCTCTATGAACGGTATGCTTTGTCTGTACAGTGCGAAAGAAACATTGCTTTTCACTGTATACCAACGACCAAAGGGTGACTGGTGATGATTTAACCTGAGGGTCAGCACACCTCAGGCGAGGGGTCAAGGTCGAGAAGGTGGAGCCTTCAGGAATAACATCAGCCAGGATGGGAATGGAACCCACACTGTTGGCATAGCCCTGCATCAGTAACCAGCTGTCCAACCAACTGAGCTAAACCAAAAGCAAAGAGAAAACGCTGGAAAATCTCAGCAGTTCTGCCAGCATCTGTAAGGAGAGAAAAGAGCTGACGTTTCGAGTCCAGGCGACCCTTTGTCAAAGCTAAAAGGCACAGAAAGTGAGAGATATTTAAACTGCAGGGGGAGGGAATGAAAGATAAGTCATAGCCACAGAAAGCAGGGGAAAGACTGCTAATGGCAGCCTGTAGAGCGAATAAAGGGTGCGAATGGCCAAACGGCAGAGAAATCAGAGGGTAAACTGTGACAGATGAAGATGTGGGGGGAGGAGGGGGAATGGGTGGGAGAGAGATAAAATTGAGATAAAGGGGGAAAAGGGGGGCAAAGGGGAAGAAAAGGGGAGATAAAATAGGGGAAAGGATGGGGAGGGGAAAAGATAAAGAAAGACAGCAAAGAAATAAAAGGAAGAGAACAGTTAAAAATTAAATAAAATAGAATGGAAACAAAGGGGTCGAGGTGGGATAGAGCGAATCATCTGAAGTTGTTAAACTGACCCCCCCAAACTGGATTAACAGCAAGTTACTGCAGATGCTGGAATCTGAAACAAAAACACAAAATGCTGGAAAATCTCAACAGGTCCGACAGTGTCTGTGGAGACAGAGAATAGAGGCAACATTTCAAGTCTGGATGATCTATCATCAGGGTTCCGATGAAGGGTCATCCAGACTTGAAACGCTGGCTCCAACAGGATGGGGTAAGCATGGTAAGTAGTCTCACAACACCAGGTTGAAGTCCAACAGGTTTATTTGGAATCACGAGCTTTCGGAGCACCGCTCTGCCATATTGGAAAGCGTGCACCGTGTACTTCCTGATTACACTCACTTGATGAAGGAGCAGCGCTCTGAAAGCTCGTGATTCCAAATAAACCTGTTGGACTTTAACCAGGTGTTGTGAGATTTCCAACATGATTGGCAGCTCGAAATGATACAGCATAGAAGGGGGCCATTTGGCCCATCTTGTCCGTGCTGGGATACTGCGCTCAAGTCCTAGAGCGGGACTTGAACCCGCAACCTTCTGAGTTGGAGATGAACCTCTAGGCCATGGCTGACACAAACCAACCAGCTCCAGCCCCTGAACAGGGTCCTCCTGCCTGTCACTTGCCTAACTTTGAGCACACTGGCCTTCCCGAGTTCCTAGAATCGGGATTCTTTTGTCTTTGGACTTCATTTGAACTCGTGATATTTTGGAGAATGCGCGACACGTGATGCAGGTTCCCTCCCGTCGATCCGTCATATTGGAGTGCTGGGAGACGATCACTTCCCATTGTCAATTGCGCAGCGAGGGTTGGGAAGCCCCCTGCTGAGAGAAGGGGAGCATGCTGCTCCGCCATATTGGAATGTGTGCACCATGTCCCTCCCGACGACACGCCACCAAACAGATTTCACAGTCTCCCACCTCCAGGAACAAAGGAGCCCTGTTGCATTGCCAGGTTGAATTCTGGGCTTAAATTGCATGATGCTGTGTCTCTCAATGCTCCTGACAGGGTTGGAGGAATCCTGTTGTGCCTCCATATTGGTCTCTCATCTCTTCCATATTGCAAAAAACAGAGTGTTTCCAAGATTTATTTGTTCAGATGAATTTGGAAATGAGAATTTTAAAAAAAAAAAATTCATTTGTGGGACATGGGTGTCGCTGGCTGGGCCAGCATTTATTGCCCATCCCTAGTTGCCCTTGGAGGGCAGTTGAGAGTCAACCACATTGCTGTGGCTCTGGAGTCACATGTAGGCCAGACCGGGTAAGGACAGCAGATTTGTGCACAGTGGTTAGTGCTGCTGCCTCACAGCCCCAGGCACCCGGGTTCAATTCCCGGCTTGGGTCACTGTCGGTGGGGAGTTTGCACATTCTCCCCGTGTCTGCATGGGTTTCCTCTGGGTGCCCTGGTTTCCTCCCACAATCCAAAGAGGTGTGGGTTAGATTGGAGGAAACCCATGCAGACAGAGGGAAAACTCTGAACAAACAGTGACCCAAGTGAACCCTGGTCCCTGGCACCGTGAGGCAGCAATGCTAACCACTGTGCCACCGTGCTGTCCTCAGAGGCAGAAGTCCCTTCACCCAAAATCCCTTTATTTACAACTCTGACAACAGCATACAGACGGGTTTCCATTAGCAGCCTACACTCAGAGTTCCAGAGGAACTGGCACGCCTGGTTAAGTACAAAGCAAGAAGTTCCCTGATCGGCCTGTCAATTTGGCCCTTAATCCGGGAGTTCAGGTTTTAACAGGTCCACCTCAATTACCTGATTAAAGTCAATATAGGTGCATAACCCTAACCTTAGAGGAAGATGGTAGGGAGGCAATGGCCTAGTGATATTATCGCTAGACTATTAATCCAGAAAATCAGCCAAAGCTCTGGGGACCCGGGTTCAAATCCTGACACGGCAGATGGTGGAATTTGAATTCAATAAAAAAATCTGGAATTAAAAATCTACTGATGACCCATTGTCGGAAAAACCCATCTGGTTCACTAATGTCCTTCAGGGAAGGAAATCTGCCGTCCTTACCCGGTCTGGCCTACATGTGACTCCAGAGCCACAGCAATGTGGTTGATTCTCAACTGCCCTCCAAGGGCAGCTAGGGATGGGCAATAAATCCTGTCCCAGCCAGCGACGCCCATGAATGAATAAAAAAAAAGAATTTCTTCATCATAGGCTTGTGGAAATTCTGGAATTCTTCTTCAAGTCTGAATGGTTGAGTGGTTTCAAGACAGGGATGGGTATATTTTGAATAAAAGGATAAGGGGACACGGGGAACAGGTGGGGAGGTGGATTTGAGACCGGGGAGAGATCAGCCATGATCTGATTGAATGGAAGAGCAGCTCGAAGGACTGAACGTGCCGATGTCTGTTCCCAATTTCTATGTTCCTGCATTTCTATGTTTCAAGAGTCAGTGGATGCTGGAATTCAACTGAGTCTTACAAGGTGGAGATGGATTGATTGTTGGATAAGGGTTCTGAGAAGGAGGGAGAAAAGTCAAGGGAATGAAGCTGAGTTTCCGATCAGTTATAATCTGAACAGAGGAATGGGTTTGAGGGTGACTCGACTCCTTATTTTCCAACTCTTCAATGAAACAAACAAGCTCTATCCGCCATGAGGAATAGGCACCCACGCTGGTGCAGGTAATAAACCGAAGGCTTGGATTGTGGGGGTTAATCGAGATGAATTCTGTTGGGTAACCCGCCCGCCATGGAATTGGCACATGGGCAGGAAAACAGCACCGCCATGTGGGAGAAACCTCAAGCAGCAGCACTTGTGTTAGTTCAGCACCATGGACAGCATCCAGTAATCAAATGACCAGAATCTGCACCTGGATGGGCACATAGAATTCTTACACTACAGAAAGAGGCCATTCGGCCCACCAAGTCTGTCCCAACCACAATCCCACCCAAACCTTATCCCCATAACCCTATGCATTTACCCTAGCTAGTCCCCCTAACACTAAAGGGAAATTTAGCTTGGCCAATTCACCTGACCGGCTGATCTTTGGACAGTGGGAGGAAACTGGAGCACCCGGAGGAAATCCCACGCAGACATGGGGAGAATGTACAAACTCCACACAGACAGTGACTCAATCAAACCTGGGTCCCTGGCGCTGTGAGGCAGCAGTGCTAACCACTGTGCCACTGTGCCACCTCCTGCTCTTCCTAAGACCAGGAGAAACTACAAAAGGTTGTGAATGTAGCCCAGTCCATCACACAAACCAGCCTCCCATCCATTGATTCTGTCTATGCTTCCCGCTGCCTCGGCAAAGCAGCCGGCATAATTAAGGACCCCACGCACCCCGGACATTCTCTCTTCCACCTTCTTCCATCGGGAAAAATATATAAAAGCCTGAGGTCATGTACCAACCGATTCAAGAACAGCTTCTTCACTGCTGCCATTAGACTTTTAAATGGACTTATCTTGCATTAAGCTGATCTTTCTCTACATCCTAGCTACGATTGCAACACTGGATTCTGCACCTTCTCCTTTACTTCTCCCCTTTGTACTCTGTGAACAGTATGCTTTCTCTGTATAGCGTGCAAGAAACAATACTTTTCACTGAATCCCAATACATGTGACAATAATAAATCAAAGCAAATATTAAGCTGATCTTTCTCTACATTCCAGCTATGACTGTAACACTGCATTCTGCACCTTCTCCTTTACTTCTCCCCTTTGAATTCTATGAACAGTATGCTTTCACTGTATAGCACTCAAGAAACAATACTGCTCACTATATCCCAATACATGTGACAATAATAAATCAATAACAGTGTGATGTCTTGGCATCATGATGTAAGTGTGGTAACTCTATAAGATGGTCACAAACAGACCTAATCAAGAATTCAGAAGAAATTCTCCTTACTAGTGTAAGGAGTGGTAAGAATCAGGAACTGGTGATGCAAGAAGCAGTCTAGGGGAGTGGCGTTGATGCTTTTAGAAGGAATATAAGTAAACAATGAGTGAGGAGGGAATAGAAGGAGTAGTTGATAGGATGAGATAAAGGTTGCAAAGTCCAGTTAGGTTGGACGGAGGATAAAGCCAGCACAGATCAGTTGGGTTGAATGGTAAGTTTTTTGTGCTGTAGACTCTGTAACTGCATCACACTGTGCACACAGAGAACAGTGCATTAAAAAGTCATCCTGACTCAGAATGTTAAGTCTGTTTCCCTCTCCTGCTGAGACATTCCAGCACTTTCTGTTTTTAGCTCGGCTGGTTTTGAGCTTTTGTGTCAGGATGAAAAAGAATTGACAGAACATAAACAGGCCATTCAGCCCAACAGGTCTGTGCTGGTATTTATACCCCACCTGAGCTTCCTTTCTTTTTCTTTCTTCAGGATCTGGGCACCGCTGGCAAGGCCAGCATTTATTATCCATCCCTAGTTGGTGGCACAGCGGCACAGTGGTTAGAACTGGCTGCCCGTTCACTGAGCTAAAAGGGTCAACACACCAAAGTGAATGATAAACAAAATCTAACTCTCTGTCTCAAAAAAAGAAAATGCTGGAGAAATGCTATGGCTGTCATTGTGGCACAGTGGTTAGCACTGCTGCCTCACAGTGATAGGGATCCTGGGTTCGATTCCAGGCTCGGGTCACTGTCTATGTGGGAGTCTGCAAATTCTCCCCGTGTCTGCGTGGGTTTCCTCCGGGTGCTCCGGCTTCCTCCCACAGTCCGAAAGGCGTGCTGGTTAGGGTGCATTGGCCGTGTTAAATTCTCCCATGAAGTACCCAAACAGGTGCTGGAGCGTGGCAACTAGGGGATTTTCACAGGGACTTCATTGCAATGTCAGTGTAAGTGTGATGACTTCAGCGAGGCTAATGAGGTTGGCTTGCTAGAATATGAACTATCTGAGTCCTAACTGATGGTTAAATCAGGGAGCTCATGCTCCCTATTTAAAGCAGGTGTGTCAGACACCCAGCCTGCTCCATTCAGCAGGGAGCAACTGGAGAGCTGGCTGTGGACAGATATATGGAGTAGATAAAGTAACTTGGTGATGGGACTTCTGCCTCCGTAGAGTTATTACAGTAAGCCGACGTGATACTAATAAATTAAATAAACTTGCTCTTGGACTGAATGGTTCACTAGACCATTTCAGAGTGCAGCTGAGAGTCACCCACATTGCTGTGGCTCTGGAGTCACATGTAGGCCAGACCGGGTAAGGACGGCAGATTTCCTCCCCTAAAGGGAACCAGATGGGTTTTTGCACCAATTGATTTTAATTTCATGATCACCATTACTGAGACTAGTTTTATAATTCCAGATTTTTAAGATGATTTTAAATTGCACGGTTGCCGTGGTGGGATTTGAACCCATTGGCCAGGGGGTCTCTGGATTTACAAGTCTAGTGACAGGAATTTAATTGGCAGAGAAAGACGGATCTGTGCTGGCATGATGTAGTTTAACACTACCTCGGGGGCATCCTCCTCAGGGCACCAGTGTACACATTGCTCATTTCAGCTGTCACGTTGAGGTACGGAGGTAAATGATGGATTCCACCTCTGGACAACATCATGCAACACAAACAATGGAACGGTACAGCAAATATGCTTTGTAAAACAACACACTTGCAGAGTTTCAGGATGGCGCGGTGGCCCAGTGGTTAGCACTGCCGCCTCACAGTGCCAGGTTCGATTCCCGGCTTGGATCACTGTCTGTACAGAGTCTGCACGCTCTCCCCGTGTCTGCGTGGGTTTCCTCCAGGTGCTCCGGTTTCCTCCCACAGTCCCAAAGACATGCAGATGAGATGCATTGCCTCCAGTTTCCTCCCGCACTCCAAAGATGTGCGGGTTAGGTGGATTGGCCGTGCTAAATTGTCCCTTTGGGTCAGAGGGACTAGCAGGGTAAATATGTGAGGTTACAGAGATAGGGCTTGGGTGGGATTGCTGTGGGTGCAGGCCCGATGGGCCAAATGGCCTCCTCCTGCACTGTAGGGATTCTATGATTGGCCATTGTAAATTCTCCCTCAGTGTACTGAACAGGCGCTGGAATGTGGCAATTAGGGGATTTGCACAGTAACTTCATTGCAGTGTGAGTGTAAGCCTTACTTGTGACACTAACGAATAAATGGCCTATTTCTGCTTTTAGTTTTTATGTTTCAAGAGTTGATCTGAGTCCGTAGCTCTCTGAGGTAGAGCATTCTTGAAGATTTACAACCTTTTAAGTGCACGATCTAGGCTAACGCTCCCGAGTTGCAGTACTGAAGGAGTGCGGTACAGGGGATGGTTACTGTCTTTCCGACATTACCAGCTGGGTGTCTGATTTTGCCTGTTGCTGGGCTGATGCTGTGCGCAAAATAGACATCATTTAAATGGAAGCGACCGCTCTGCTACAGGGCGGTTAATTGCGAAATGTTTGGCGACATTTTGCGGCGATGGGCTATAAATATTACTTTACATTAACGTTTCAGGCGCGTACAATCACCATCACTCCATGTGACATACACAGACGAGATAAATTACAAGTATTTGCTTCCTCACTTTAAACTGGGACTGTGATCAAAAGCTCCGTAAGATTGCAGTGGCAGTCACTGCAAAAAAGGGAAGTGGCTGATTTATTCTGTAACGGCTCCGCCGTGCACCATTTCATCACTGACCTTCCAGCCAGCAACAGCAGCTCTCGAATGGACAGATCTTGTTCCTGTCCCCAGGGTCCCCCAGTGACGCTGAGGGACAGTAATGTGGTGTAGTGTTGAATGAATCTTGCTGCAGGCACTGTACCTGGGTCTTCTGGCTTCTACAAGTTTATTTATTAGCGTCACAGGTAGGCTTACATTAACACTGTACGTAGTCTCACATCACCAGGTTAAAGTCCAACAGGTTTACTTCGTAGCACGAGCTTTTGCAGCGTTGCTCCTTCAGCAGGTGAGAGACTTGTGCTCTCAAATAAACCTGGTTGGACTTCAAGCTGGTGTTGTGAGGCTACATACTGTGCCCACCCCAGTCCAACACCGGCAACTCCACATCATACATTAACACTGCAATGAAGTTACTGTGAAAATCCCCTAGTCGCCACACTCCGGCACCTGCTCGGGTACACTGAGGGAGAATTTAGCATGGCCAATGGCACCTAACCTGCACATCTTTTGGATTGTGGGAGGAAACCGGAGCACCCAGAGGAAACCCACGCAGACACGGGGAGAATGTGCAGACTCCGCACAGACAGTGACCCAAGCCACGAATTGAACCCAGGTCCCTGGCACTGTAAGGCAGCAGTGCTAACCACTGTGCCATCATGACTGCCCCTAGTGTTTCTCCTGCATTTTCTGTTTTTGTTACAGGGAGTTAAATTTTGTCCGTCATTTATTTAGACATGTCGACCCTTTTAGCATTGTAAACGGGCAAATATCATGCGCATAAAGTGCAATGATACTGAGAGCTGGTTCTCAGCTTTATTCATTGAATGGTTGGCTACCAAATCCCCTTATTCAGATCATGTTTATCTGCTGGATATCAGTGGAAACTTGAGCAGACTCTTCTGACAAGATGGAGCTCCCTTATCTTTCTTCAACAGGACTATCTAATGGTTCAGAGTGTAAGCACTCATTAAATCTGATATTATCACCTCGGGCCACACACAGAATTTTTGAATCCATATTAATAACTGTATGTGGAGCATTCTGATGCCATTGACTGCCAATTCTCCAGATACCTTCCGATGAATACATGACAGATCCAATCTTGCGAACATCCCGATTGATTTTTCATCCCGGTTCCATTGTAAACTCAATCACAGCCTTGGCTCGTTAGATGGTGCATTTGAGTCCCACTCCAAGAAACTTACTGTAAAGTTTGAGTACAAAATCTAGCTTGACAATCCTCATGCTGTACTGAGGGCGTGCTGCATTGGCAGAGGAGCTTTCTGATAAGTTATAGAGTCATAGAGCCCTACAGCACAGAGACAGGCCCTTCAGCCCAAACAATCCACACCGGTCAAAGTGCCCATCTGAGCTAACCCTATTTGCCTGCATTTGGTCCATATCCCTCTAAACCTTTCCTCTCCACGTATCTGTCCAAATGCCTTTTAAATATTGCCAATGTCTCTGCCTCAACCACTTCCTCTGGCAGCTCATTCCACACACGTACCACCCTTTGTGTACAAAGGTTGCTCCTCAGGTTCCCATTCATTTTTTCCCCCTTTTAACTTAAACCTACGCCCTCTAGTCCTCGATTCCCAACCCTGGGGAAAAGACAGAGTGCATTCACCCCATCCATGCCTCTCATGATCTTTTACACCTCTTATAAGATCACCCCTCAGTCTCCTGCGCTCCAAAGAAAAAGCCTGTCCAATCTCTCTCTCTTTAACTCAGTCCCTCGAGTTCTGGCAACATCCTTGTAAATCCTTCTGCACACTCTCCAGTTTAATAACATCCTTCCTGCAGCAAAGCAACCAAAACTGAACACAATACTCCAAGCATGACTCCACCAACGTCCTGTACAATTTTACAATTGTTACACCGAGGTCCTGACTGTTCTCTTGGATTTGAAATATCTCACTGTATTATGGATGGCTTCGTGGTTAGCACTGCTGCCTGTCAGTGCCAAGGACATAGGTTCGATTCTGGCCTCAGTTCACTGTCTGTGCGAAGTCTGCACATTCTCCCCATGTCTGCGTGGGTTTCCTCTGAGTTCTCCGGTTTTCTCCCACACTTCAAAGATTTGTAGGTTAGGTGGATTGGCCATGCTAAATTGGCTCTTAGTGATCCAAAGATGTGCAGGTTGGGTGGATTGGCCATGCTAAATTGCCCTTGAGAAGGTGGTGGTGAGCTGCCTTCTTGAATCGCTGCAGTCCACGTGCTGTAATAACCCAGGCCATTTTCCCATAACCCCACATATTTACTCTGCCAATTCCCCCGGACACTAAGGGGCAATTTAGCATGGCCAGTCCACCTGACCTGCACGGTGACACAGTGGTTAGCACTGCTGTTTGATTCGATTCCCAACTTGGGTCATTGTCTGTGTGAAGTATGCATGTTCTCCCCGTGTCTGTGTGGGTTTCCTCCGGGTGCTCCAATTTTCTCCCACAGTCTGAAAGACGTGCTGGTTAGGGTGCATTGGCCGTGCTAAATTCTCCTTCAGTGTACCCGAACAGGCGCCAGAATATGGCGACTAGGGGATTTTCACAGTAACTACATTGCAGCATTTATGTAAGCTGACTTATGGTACTGATAAATAAATAAACAATTGGGACACTAAGGAGCAATTTAGCATGGCCAATCCACCCAACCTGCACATCTTTGGATACTAAGAGGCAATTTAGCATGACAAATCCACCTAACCTGCACATCTTGGATCACTCTGGGGCAATTTAGCATGGCCAATCCACCTAACCTGAACATCTTTAAACACTAAGGGACAATTTAGCATGGCCAATCCATCTAAAATGTACATCTTTGGCGTGTGGGAGGGAGCCGGAGCACCCGGAGGAAACCCACACAGACACGGGGACAACATGCAGATTCCACACAGATAGTGAGCCCGGCTGGGAATCGAACCCGGGTCCCTGGCGCTGTGAGACAGCGGTGCTAATCACTGTGCCACCATGGCACCCATGTATTGAAATGTTGGTCAGAGGACAGGCATGGAGATGCAACTGGACTTTATTATAATCAAACAACCGGCTCACTGTCAAAATCAGTTTTGCAGAGAGGGATTTTGAGACAGGGTTTGGAAACAAGGCCAACGCAGGGGAGACGTGTTGTTACATGAAGGTAGGTTTTTGATGGATTTAACTACGCAAATACATTTCATTTGTAAACCAGCTCTTAATTACCACTTCAAAAGGGAATGATCAAACTGTTTACCTTGCTCCAAATATTAAATGACACGTGTATCCGCACAAGTGTAAAAATAGCCCAACGAATACAAATCCCGTCTTGTCTATATGCAAATTGTTACATTACACTTCAAACAAAAATACTAAAAAAAAACATGAATTATTTACAATATAGAGAGCATCTCGTCAGCAGCGCAACACAAAATTATCACACAAGTCAGGTTGCCTGTAATCTCTGACTAACTTTAGCAATCACACTTCAAGCAGAACCAAAAGGGAAGCTAACGATTTCATCTCAAACCCCACACAGAAAAAAGAATCGCTGGTTCCTTTCACCCCAGTCTGCGATCTCCCTGCCACCGAGAAGCAATTCAGCTCTCACTGACCCCACCCCAGCCCAGCCTGAGGGAGATATGACTTCACCTCATTAGCTGAATAGCGGAAGCGTAGAATCTACAGCGCAGGAAGAGGCCACTCAGACCATGGAGTCAGCACCGATTCTCCGAAACAGCATCCCACCCAGGCACTCCCCGTAACCCAATGCATTTACTTTTGCTAATCCACCTAACCTGCACACTTTTGAACACTAAGGAGCAATTTAGCATGGCCAATCCACCTAACCTGCACATCTTTGGACACTGAGGGGCAATTTAGCATGGCCAATCCACCTAACCTGCACATCTTTGGACACTAAGGGGCACATTTTTAAAATCAAAGCACTTCTTGAACTGAGGCCAGTGTTGATCAGAGGTGATGGTGGAATGGGATGGTATATATTCGAATGCAGGTGCCTGAGCTTTGGATGGGGTTGGGAGGGGTGGTGGAAGGTGGGGGTGGAGTGGAAGGTGGGGTTGGGTTGGAAGGTGGAGGCTGTGTGGCGTTCACACCCTCTACCTTCCCTCACCCCCAGGTAGGGATGGGGGGGTGCTGACCCCTGGGACCACTGGGGGAGTCGAGTTGGAGAGTAAGGAAGGAATGGAGGAGGATCTCAGCGATAGATAATGGGAGAGGCTGTGTCTAGGACAGGTCATGTTACAGAGCTGCGTATCAGACACTTACTCGGAACCCGGTTGATGGCTTTTAGCGGCCTCAGGACGCGAACTGTCCGGATCGCGGAGAGACTGACGTTCTGCAAATCCAGCGAGTACTCCACCATTCTGTGAGAGAGACAGAACAGGACACAAGATCAGCACACGCACTTTCCCCGCGGGGAGAGAGACTTGCCTTTCCACAACACCCTTCACAAGCTCAGGACAGCTCCAAGTGTTGTACGACCAATGGAAATCCACATGTCATGCAGTCAGTGTCATGATAGGCCATTTCTACACAGCAAGATCCCACAAACAGCGATGTAGTCAGCAATCTGTCTGAAAGGGTGCTGAAAGCAGATTCAATCGGAACTTTCAAAAAGGGGATTGGGTAAATCCTTGGAGGGAACAAAAATATGAGGGGGCTGTGGGGAAAGCAAGTGGGATTAGAACATAACATAAAAACTAGGAGCAGGAGTCGGCCATCTGGCCCCTCGAGCCTGCTCCGCCATTCAATAAGATCGTGGCTGATCTTTTCATGGACTCAGCTCCACTTACCCGCCCGCTCACCATAACCCTTAATTCCTTTACTGTTCAAAAATTTATCTATCCTTGCTTTAAAAACATTCAATGAGGTAGCCTCAACTGGGCAGGGAATTCCACAGATTCACAACCCTTTGGGTGAAGAAGTTCCTCCTCAACTCAGTCCTAAATCTGCTCCCCCTTATTTTGAGACCATGCCCCCTAGTTCTAGTTTCACCCACCAGTGGAAACAACTTCCCTGCTTCTATCTTATCTATTCCCTTCATAATCTGATATGTTTCGATAAGATCTCCTCTCATTCTTCTGAATTCCAATGAGTATAGCCCCGGTCTACTCAGTCTCTCCTCATAAGCCAACCCTCTCAACTCCGGAATCAACCTAGTGAATCTCCTCTGCACCCCCTCCAGTGCCAGTATATCCTTTCTCAAGTAAGGAGACCAAAACTGTACACAAAACTGTAATTAATTGCATAGCTCTTTCAAAGAGCTGGCACAGATGCAATGGGCTGAATGGCCTCTTGCTGTGCTGTATGATCTGAAGTGTAAGCCTTTTAAACTTTGTACAATTTGGATATTTTTGCTATTTAGAAGTTCTGCCCTTGGCTCACTTTCTAAAACCTATCCAACCTCTCACCAACATTCCACTCACTACAGAAACACATCTAATTGTCCCCTGAACTTGGCTTTAACTGAACAGCTGCAGTTACATGTTCACCAATAACTCCCAAACCTTTTCAGTGCCACTTTCCCCCAGCTTCTCTTTCCAGTTGGAGTGTCAGGTCTGCAACACTGGGCAGCACAGTGGCATGGTGGTTAGAGCTGCTGCCTCATAGTGCCGGGGACCCGGGTTCAATTCCAGCCCTGGGTCACTGTCTGTGTGGAGTTTGTACATTCTCACTGTATCTATGTGGGTTTCCTCCCACAGTCCAAAGATGTGCAGGTTAGGTGGATTGGCTGTGCTAAATTGCCCCCTACTGTCCAATTGCCCCTAGGTGGATTGGGGGCAGGGGGTGGGGCGGTGAGGGAGAGAGAAGGACTTTGTTTTATAAGCGTCTCTGACAATGCAGTTCCCTCTGTGCAGTATCTCAGAGTCTCCAGTTCCGTACTGAATGAGGCAGAAGAGTCTTACCCACCGAGACACAGCGGACAGCCAGCGTTAAGACAAAACAACAGATGCTGCCCGATAACAAGTTGTTTAGCAGGTTGTCTTCCCTGTTGGAAGATGTGTGGGAGTCACAGCCTCAGAGTAAAGGGACAGCCCTTTAGAACCGAGATGGGGAGGAATTTCTTCAGCCAGAGGGTGGGGAGTCTGGAACTCATTGTCACAGAGGAGGCCGGGTCAGGGATAGATAGGCTCCTGATTGGTAAGGAGGTCAAAGGTTACGGGAAAAAGGCAGGATTTGATTTGGTTTATTATTGTCACATGTATTAGTATACAGTGAAAAGTACTGTTTCTTGCATGCTATCCTACAGTGCAGAAGGAGGTCATTCAGGCCATTTGAGTCTGCACTGACCACTATCTCACCCAGGCCCCATCCCCTTGATCCCATTCATTTACCCTAGATAGTCCCCCTGACACTAAGGGGCAATTTAGCATGGCCAATCCACCTAACCCTCACCTCTTTGGACACTAAGGGGCAATTTAGCATGGCCAATCCACCTAACCCTCACCTCTTTGGACACTAAGGGGCAATTTAGCAAGTGTGATCCATCTGACTCACGCATCTTTGGACACCTAGGGGCAATTTAGCATGGCCAATCCATCTGACCCACACATCTTTAGATACTAAGGGGCAATTTACCATGGCAAATCCCCAAACCTACTTTGGGTTGTGACATTACTGCTCGTGGGGGGTTTGTTGTGAGCACATTAGCTGCCACACACGTTATATTCGAACAGTGACTGGATTTCAAAAGGACTTCGGAATGGTCTGAGACTATGAAAGGTGCTGTAGAAATGAAATTCTTCCTTATTTAAATTGTACAAATGCCATTGCTATTTGGAACATGACGACAGCTCAGTTCCACCAGAACTCCACACACAAGAACTAGAAGCAGGAGAGGCCATTCAAACTTCCTTCGAGCCTGTCCCACCATTCAATATCATCATGGCTGATCTATGCCGGTCTCAGCTCCTTCTCTGTGCCATTTTCCCCATCGTCCTCTATTCCTCGGTCTATCAAATATTTATCCAGCTCCACTTTAAATACTTCTAATGCTCCAGCCTCCAGCACTCTTCGGGGCAGAGAATTCCAGAGATTTACCACTCTCTGTGAGGAGAAATTTCTGCACAGTTCAGTTTGAAATGACTGGCCCTTTATCCTGTAGCGATGTCCACTTCTTCCAGACTCTCCCACTGGTGAAGACATCTCACCATCTCCCCTGTCAACCCCCCTCAGGATCTGATATAAATGAATAAGGTCACCCCCCCCTCACTCTTCTAAACTCCAAGGCATACAGAGCCAGACTATTTAGTCTCTCTTGATAGGACAGTTCTCTCATCCCAGGAATTAGCCTGGTGAATCTCCTGTGGACTGCCTCCAGTGTTACTATATCTGCCTTTCGGTAAGGGGATCAAAACTGTGCGCATTATTCCAGGTGAGGCCTCACCAGTACCCTGTACAATTGCAACAAAACCTCCTTATTTTTAAACTCCAATCCCTTTGCAAAAAGGCCAAAATGCCGTTAGCCTTCTTAACGACTTGTTGGACCTGTCCGCTAGCTTTTTGTGATTCATGCACTAGAACACCCAGATTCCTCTGCACTTCAATCACCTGCAGTCTCTCTCTGTTTAGATAATAATCTGCCTTCTGACTCCTCCTATCAAAGTGCGCGAGGTCACACTTCCCCCACTAACTGTCCTGGTTTGGGACAGTTCACACCTCTTTAACCTGTGACTATTCCTCTCTCCACCCGCACGGTCTGTAGCTGTAAAGACTTGCGTTCCAACCATAATCTTGCAATTGTGCCTTTGTCCATATATGTCCTGTTTGTGAAAGCCACTTCTCCATCCACCTGATGAAGGAGCAGCGCTCTGAAAGCTCGCGATTCCAAATAAACCTGTTGGACTTCAATCTGGTGCTGTGAGACTTCTTACTGTGCCCATCCCAGTCCAACACCGGCATCTCCACATCTCCACACGTTGAACTCAGCTATTTGGCAGGTTTTTACCCAGTCACCCAATCCATCTGTATCCCGCTGATATCCTCACAACCTGCCCTTAACATCTATCTTTGTATCACCTTCTTTGTGATGTCAGTGCTGCCTCCCAGAGACAGAATTGGTTTGATTTGTGAGGTTAATATTCAATCACTCATTGGAAGCGAGGACTGTCTGCCGGGAAGGGTACTTGAGACCAGCAGGGGTAGGGGAGGAGAAACCTCCCAAAACTTTCATCTTCAGGAGGGAATACTGTGGGGGGTTTGTTTTTGGCAAGTTGGGAGAGAGGCAAAGCATTTAAACCACTTTTATCCTCATCAACTTTCAGTGGCGCACAAAGAAAGGTGCTTAGATTTCAGATCATGGGCTGGCTTCTCGAGGGAGTCTTTACCAACACAATGACAGGGCCTCAGATGCTCTGTATAAGGTCACCTTCATCCTGATACCTGAATGCATGCACTCGGATCACAGCTGCCTGATCTATCGGCCCAGTTCACGCCTCAGATCCGACATGCCAGCCGACTCTGCCGCCTTGGGGGTGGGTGGGTGGGGGGGAGCGGGGAGCGGGCAGTGCACAGAGTTCCTCATCCCGCCAATAAACCACTGCCAATCAGCCAAGGTGGGTGGCACAACCCGCTGTCTCTAAAGGGTTAAACAAAACTCCCAGGGCACACCGAGAGGCAGCAGGCATCCCGAGGTGCAGAGGGACCTGGGGGTCTTTGTGCACGAGTCGCAAAAACCCAGTCTGCAGGTGCAGCAGGTGATCAAGAAGGTGAATGGAATGCTGGCCTTTATAGCGAGGGGGATAGAATATAAAAGCAGGGAGGTCTTGCTGCAACTGTACAGGGTTCTGGTGAGGCCGCAGCTGGAGTACTGTGTGCAGTTTTGGTCGCCACACTTGCGCAAGGATATATTGGCCTTGGAGGGAGTGCAGAGGAGGTTCACTAGGCTGATACCGGAGATGAGGGGGTTGGACTATGAAGAGAGACTAAATAGTCTAGGTCTGTACTCGTTGGAGTTTAGAAAGATGAGGGGGGATCTTATAGAGATGTATAAGATAATGAAGGGATGGATAGGGTAGAGGTAGAGAGATTCTTCCTGCTTAGAAAGGATAGCAGGACTAGAGGGAAGATAAGTGGGGGGCCAGTTTAGATCAGAGTTGAGGAGGAACTTCTTCACTCAAAGGGTGGTGAATCTCTGGAATTCTCTGCCCGGTGAAGTGGTGGAGGCTACCTCACTAAATATATTTAAGTCGCGGGTAGATAGGTTTTTGGTAGGCAAGGGAATTAAGGGTTATGGGGAGAAAGCGGGAAAGTGGAACTGATCCACTTCAGATCAGCCATGATCTTATTGAATGGCGGGGCAGGCTCGAAGGGCTAGATGGCCTACTCCTGCTCCTATTTCTTATGTTCTTATGTCTCTGAAGGAGTTAAAAGATGGAGATGTGAACATTGCACAAGGAAGGAAACCGGACAAACCACAATGCACCAAGGTTCAATGAATAGCTGAGCTGGTAGTGACTGGGTAACAGAAACACGTCAGCATGCCCAGAACGGAATGGAGCAGATTAGTTATGTGTAAACAATTGGGTAGAGGATAGTGAATAAAGAGTGTGTGACTTTGTGATTGGTGAATGCAAATCAACTTTAATCTGCATTGCATTATAAGAATGATGGATTGTAGTTGATCTGGGAGCTTATACACTATCCAGCCTGGGAGTAACTCCCAGCTGTACGCTTGGATAAACTGATGAAATCTGAGTCTGGTCTGGTCTCTGAGGGATCAGAGAATCCTGGACCAACCCCCACCCTGCCCCCCCCCCCCCCCCCCCACCCCACCCCCCCCACCCGCTCCCCCCACTCTCAATCTCAAATTCTCACCACCCTCTGTCCCTGTGACTTTCAGAGTCCCAACAGTGAAGAAGGAGGTAATTCGGCCCATCGGGCCTGCACCGACTCTCCAACAGAGTATCATAGACAGGTCCTATCCCTGTAGCCTCACATGCCTACTCTGCTAATCCACCTAACTTGCACATTTTTGGACACTAAGGGGCAATTTAGCATGGCCAATCCGCCTAACCTACACATCTTTGGACAATAATGGTCAATTTAGCATGGCCAATCCACCTAAAATGTACATCTTTGCCATGTGGGAAGGAGCTGGAGCACCTGGAGGAAACCCATGCAGACACGGGGAGAATGTGCAAACTCCATGCACCCAGTCACCTGACACTGGAACTGAATCCAGGTCCCTGGTGCTGTGAGGCAGCAGTGTTAACTGTGCCACTGACTAAAAAGTCGAACCCAGGACGTTTAGAGGTGAGAATGCTACCCACTGGAGAGACCTCCTAAAATGGGCACCAATCCTATCGTTCCTCCAAAAAAAAAGTATCTGGAATTAAGAATCTACTGATGACCATGAATCCATTGTTGGAAAAACCCATCTGGGTCACTAATGTCCTTTAGGGAAGGAAATCTGCTGTCCTTACCCGATCTGGCCTACATGTGACTCCAGAGCCACAGCAATGTGGTTGACTCTCAACTGCCCTCCAAGGGCAACAAGGGATGGGCAATAAATGCTGACCCAGCCAGCGACACCCATGTCCCACAAATAAATTAAAAAAAACCTCCCACCCACCTCAGCTTCAGATTGTTGAAAATATTCGGGATTGGGCGATGGGGCGGTGACCCACAGAGGACAACTCCATGAGAAACCCAGATAAGCTATTCAACTGTGGCAGCATCACGGCCAAGCCTCTCCAGGGTACCAGCTTCAGGCAGCGAGCGGACTTTGCAATCAGGGCAGAGGGGCTGGCCAGTGATAGGGGGGCTGGAACCCAGGCTGATTCGTAATCCCTCTTTTGTTCGTTTCCCTGTCACTGCTCCACCTCCCCTCAACCAGCATCCGCTCAGACTGTGCGCGAGGGAGAAACGCAATGTGTATTTATATATAGTCAATGCTGACAAACTGCTTCCGCCTGGAAATGTGTGAATCATCTATCTCTCCTTGCCAACTCCGAGAGGTACTCAGTATAAAGCTACCAGAATCCTGCATCTCGCTTCTGCCTGTCATCAACTCAATCTCTCCATCATTCCCTCCACGTTCCGAGATTTCCCATAGGATCCCTACAGTGCAGAAAGAGGCCATTCGGCCCATCGGGTCTGCACCGACCACAGTCCCACCTCCAGCCGTCACCCAACACATTTACCCTGCCAATCCCTCCCCAACACTAGGGTCAACTTAGCACGGCCAATCATCCTAACCCGCACATCCGGAGCACCCGGAGGAAACCCAGAGGGAGGTGAATTGTCACTCCCACAGAAAGTAGTTGAGGCCAAAATGCTGCCTGATCCCAAGAAGAATTGGGCAGCACGGTGGCACAGTGGTTAGCGCTGCTGCCTCACAGCACCGGGACCCGGGTTCAATTCCAGCCTCGGGTCACTGTCTGTGTGGAGTTTGCTCATTCTCCACGTGTCTGTGTGGGTATCCTCCGGGTGCTCCGGTTTCCTCCCACAGTCCGAAAGACGGTGGGTTGTATGGGTTGGCCATGCTAAATTGCCCCTCAGTGTCAGGGGGACCTGCAGGGTAAATATGTGGGATTACAAGGATAGGGCCTGAGTGGAATTGTTGTCAGTGCAGACTAAATGCCCTCCTTTTGCACTGTAAGGATTTTATGAGTCTAAGAAATTAGGTATAGATCTTGGGGCTAAAGGGATATGGTGGGGATAGGGGGGGATATTGGATTTGATGATCAGCCATGATCAAAATGAATGGCGGAGCAGCATCGAAGGGCTGAATGGCCTCCTCCTGCTTCTATTTTTTATGACTGAGATGATGAGAGGGAGGGGGGGGTTTTGTCTGGAGAAGAAGCACCACGGTCCTGATGGGCCGAATGGCCGGTCCCTGAGCCACAGGCCTGACAAAACCTCCCCCCACCCCCACCCCACGATCGCACTGGTGTCTGGTTATAGCAACGTTCATTCAAGATGACACCAAATCTACAACTGGCCCCAGCAGAATGAGTTGACTCTCTCCCTGCACCTTGCCTCGCATAAACAGGCTGGCTGTCAACAAAGCTAAATTGTCCCAGTGATTGCCTCAATTATCCTTATTAATACCGCAGTTATTAAACACAACATGACACCTGTGAGACAGGATTTAACAGCTTGATTCTACAACAGGTTTCATTGAAGTGAAGAGGTCAGATGACCTTGTCACTTCTCCTCCTGGAGAAGCATGTCTGAGTTCCATAGCGAGCAGGGAAATCGCTGCCTTTCTACAGCAATGTTGGAGCCTGCCATGGAACCCTGCCTCTGTGCTGCTTTCATCTGAACCTACGGGCTGTTTCCCTCTCAGGCTGATGCCTGCGAAGCATGCTGCTGTCTCAAACAATCAACGTGTCTAAGGGCTGCTGCTTGGAAGAGCACAGAAGTTCCTTGTAAATCAAAGCAGGCTGACAAGAAACCTAGTAACGGTCCCTTTGGCGCTTGAGTTTCTACTGACAAGAACCCAAGAAAGGGCAGAGGAGAATTGAGGCCGACATCTGCAGCGATTGTCATGTACAATCTTTCAGAAATTGCAAAGTGGATTTCCAGCATCCTTCCCGACTCATAAACATTCTGCGCCGTTTTCCCGGAGCCTGGTTGACCCTGTCTTGGGGCGTGGGCGCGTGGATTGCCCCTTGGGTCTGGTTGTCAACTCTGATGGGGTGGGCTTCATCATTGGGTTTCCCTCATTAGAACACAGAACAGTACAGCACAGTACAGGCCCTTCGGCCCCTTGATGTTGTGTCGAGCTATGTCCGAGCTGATTCATTTTGGTAGGACAAATTTGAATGGGGATTACAGGATCACCGGCAGGGTTCTGAGGAATGTGGAGGAACAGAGAGATCTTGGGGTTCATATCCACAGATCTCTGGAGGTAGCCACTCAAGTGGGTAGAGCCGTGAAGAAGGCTTATAGTGTGTTAGCGTTTATTAACAGGGGGTTTGAGTTTAAGAGCCGTGGGGTTATGCTGCAACTATACAGGACCTTGGTGAGACCACATTTGGAATATTGTGTGCAGTTCTGGTCACCTCACTATAAGAAGGATGTGGAAGCATTGGAGAGAGTGCAGAGGAGATTTACCAGGATGCTGCCTGGTTTGGAGGTTAGGTCTTATGAGGAAAGGTTGAGGGAGCTGGGGCTTTTCTCTTTAGAGCGAAGGAGGATGAGAGGCGACTTAAGAAGTTCATAAAATGACGAGAGGGATTGATAGAGTGGACGTGCAAAGACTATTTTCTCGGGTGGATGTAGCTGTTACAAGGGGCACAACTTTAAGGTCCATGGCATTGGCCGCACTAAATTCTCCCTCATTGTACCCGAACAGGCACCGGAGTGTGGCTACTAGGGGATTTTCACAATAACTTCATTGCAGTGTTAATGTAAGCCTACTCGTGACAATAATAAATAAGTAAAACTCTCGAGAATTGATTTGATTTCTTATTGTCACACGTACAGGGTTGCAGCGAGAAGTATTGTTTCTTACGCGCTATACAGCCAAAGCATACTGTTCATGGTGTACATAGGGGAGAAGGAAAGGAGACAGTGCAGAGTGTAGTGTTACAGTCACAGCTAGGGTATAGAGAAAGATCAACTTAATGCGAGGTAGGTCCATTCAAAAGTCTGACAGCAGCAGGGAAGAAGCTGTTCTTGAGTCGGTCGGTATGTGACCTCAGGCTTTTGTATCTTTTTCCCGACGGAAGAAGGTGGAAGAGAGAATGTCCCGGGTGCGTGAAAGAACAAAGAAAACTACAGCACAGGAACAAGACCTTCGGCCCTCCAAGCCTGTACCGACTATGCTTCCCGGCTAAACTAAAGCCCCCTAAAAGGAACATCTTGTCAAAGTTTTGCATCTTGCACTCATCAGGACAAGTACAAGAATGCTAACTTTCAAACAATGACAGCAATTTATACTGCAGGAGAAAGGAATGCACTCTATGTGGGGTCCTTGGTTTATGCTGCCTGCTTTTCTGGGGGATCTAAGGGGCAAACTAACATGATAAATCTACCTGACCTGCATATCTTTGGACACTAAGGAACAATTTAGCATGGCCAATCCACTGAACCTGCGCAACTTTAGACACTAAGGTAAAATTTAACATAGCAAATCCACCTAACCTGCACACCTTTGGACTGTGGGGGTAAACTGAAGCACCCGGAGAAAACCCATGCAGACACGAGGAGAATGTGCAAACCCGGGTTCAATTCCCGACTCGGGTCACTGTCTATGTGAAGTTTGCACATTCTTCCGTGTCTGCATGGGTTTCCTCCCAGGAGCTTGGCTCCCCCCACAGTCCAAAAATCTGTAGATTAGGTGCATTGGCCACGCTAAATTCTCCCTCAATGTAGCCGAACAGGCGCCAGAATGTGGCGACTAGGGGATTTTCACAGTAACTTCATTGCACTGTTAATGTAAACCTACATGTGGCACTAATAAATAAACATTAGAAATCTGCCATCTTTACCCGGTCTGGCCTACACGTGACTCCAGAGCCACAGCAATGTACTTGACAGAGGGTGGTGAGTGTCTGGAACGAGCTGCCAGAGGCAGTAGTAGAGGCGGGTACAATTTTGTCTTTTAAAAAGCATTTAGACAATTACATGGGCAAGATGGGTATAGAGAGATGTGGGCCAAATGCAGACAACTGGGAGTAGCTTAGGGGTTTAAAATAAAAAGGACAGCATGGACAAGTTGGGCTGAAGGGCCAGTTTCCGTGCTGTAAACCTCTTTGACTCTATGACTCTAAAATGCCTCGGGCAGCTAGGGATGGGCAATAAATGCTAGCCTGCCAGCTGTGCCCACATCTCATGAACCAATATCTAAAAATCCCCAGGGTGACACTGGAGAGCTGGCAACACCAGTCCTAACTCTTGGCCTCGATTAACAGGGTTTAATGTAAGTGCATCACATCAGAGTCAACCTGGATATTGGGTAGTCAACTGGCCCACTTTGGTGGTGGTGGTGGGTGGAAGAGGGGGGGGTTCCCAATCAGGCTGTCCATCCCCTTCCTCTCCCTCCCTCTCCTTGGCCACCCTGTCCAACCCCCGCAACGTGGACTCCAGCCCCAAGCCAGAGAAAAAGCAGAGGTTAAAGGTCGTTCCCCCTCATGGGGAGCTGACGGAGAGAAAGTTCTTCACGAGGCAGCTTCTGCCACACGGGATGCTTTTAACACGAGGAGCAGTGGAGGTGGGATCACATGACGTCTCTTAAAGGAAAGAGTAGGTAAATATTTGAAGAAGAGGCAGGCACAGACCTCTAAAACTGGAGCGCCGCAGTGGGATTAATTTAGGATTACTTTAGACTTAAAAAAAAACTCCTTGCGCAGACACGAGGAGCTGTGTAACACCCTGCTGTTCTGCAAAACTTGCAAATTCTTTTGGACGGATTAACATTATTGAAGAGTCGAATCAACATTACGTAATATAACAAAGTCCAACATTTCAATACCCGCTCATGAAACTCCATCTTCGGTTTCTTAGCTGGAGCTGTCTGCTTCATCGTCTCATTAAGATGTCGTTGGACTCAAATTCCTGACTTGATTTATTATGGTCATGTGTGTTGGGATACAGTGGAAAGTATTGTTTCTTTTGCGCTTTACAGACAAAGCAGACCGTTCATAGAGAAGGAAAGGAGGGAGTGCACAATGTAGTATTACAGTCATAGCTAGGGTGTAGAGAAAGATCAACTTAACGCGAGGTAGGTCCATTCAAAAGTCTGACAGCAGCAGGGAAGAAGCTGTTCTTGAGTTGGTTGGTACGTGACCTCAAACTTTTGTACCTTCCGAACCCGGGTCGCCAGAACATTAGTGAGTTTCTGAATTAATAATCTAGCCATAATACCATTGGTCATCACCTCTCTTAGATATGACCAGAGGCAGCCTAACAAGCCCGCTGCCCAATCAGACAGCTTGCAAGCTTGGAAGGATGGCAGGGTTGGGTGTTATTTTCAATTGCTCGCAGTTTAATTATGTGAGTCTGTTACTGTTCACGCTCACTGTGCTCGACTGGCTAAGCCTGGGGTTAGTCTCAGAGAAACCAAGATGTGGAAAGAGGTGGAAGCCGCAGTCTGTAACGTGGAGCAGACATTTAAAAACATTGAATAGAGCCTGCTACGTATCAATAGCACAGCGCAGGGCATTGGAGCTGGACAGGGTCAATGAGGGACATCCAACTTGAAGCGGCCGCTGAAAATGTTGGAATTTAAAAAATAAACTCTGTCCACACGTGGTCAGGGAGCTGCCTCTCTCCCCCAGAGAATCACAGAATCCTTACAGTGCAGAAAGAGGCCATTTGGCCCATTGAGACTGCACTGACTTTCCCACAGAGCACCCCACTCAGGCTCCATCCCCATAGTCCTACATATTTGCCCCGCTAATCCCCATAACCTATACACCTAGGATAGTAAAGGGTGATTTAGCATGAATAATCCACCTAACCTACACATCTTTGGACACTAAAGGGCAATTTCGCATGGCCAATCCACCTAATGTTTGGACACTAAGGGGAAATTTAGCATGGCCAATCCACCTAACCTGCACATTTTTGGAGTGTGGGAGGAAACCGGAGCACCCGGAGGAAACCCGCGCAGACACAGGGAGAACGTGCAGACTCCGCACAGGCAGTGATCTGAGGCCAGAATTGAACCCGCGTCCCTAGCACTGTGAGGCAGCAATGAGAATCACTGTACCACCGTGCCACTCCCACCCCCTTCTCTTCCATCATTAGGAACACAGACAGTGTCTGGTGAGTAGCTTCTGCTGGGGTTGACCAGCCTGGGAAGATCACTTGGACGGGGGAGCTCTCTGCCCATTGAAGTGGTGGAGGCTACCCTGCTGAATATGTTTAAGTCACGGGTAGATAGGTTTCTGATAGACAGGGGGATTAAGGGTTATGGGGAGAAAGCGGGAAAGTGGAACTGAACCACGACAGATCAGCCAAGATCTTACTGAATGGCAGGGCAGGCTCAAGAGGCTAGATGGCCTACTCTTGCTCCTATTTCTTATGTTCTTATGAATGTGTCGAAGTACTGACTTGCCCATCCATCACCCTAATGTCTGAACATTCTCGCTGCTGCATCATCAAAGCTGCTCTGAGGGACTGGGCAGATTGCACCCTCTCTGTCTCATGCTGCACTGACTCTGAGCCACTCTGACCAGATTTTGGCCAAAATGATCTTCTCTGTCTCTCACACTGGGTTTTCTGTCTCTGATTATTAAAGAGCTGATTATAAAATACCTTTACCTTCTTGTTGCATCTCTCGGCTTTTCCCTTCTTTTCTCACTGAATGTGCACTGCTTCAACAGTGTAGAGGGAGCTTCATTCTGTATCTAACCCTGTGCTGTGCCTGTCCTGGGAGTGTTTGATGGGGACAGTGTAGAGGGAGCTTTACTCTGTATCTAACCCCGTGCTGTACCTGTCCTGGGGGTGTTTGATGGGGGACAGTGTAGAGGGAGCTTTACTCTGTATCTAACCCCGTGCTGTACCTGTCCTGGGAGTGTTTGATGGGGGGACAGTGTAGAGGGAGCTTTACTCTGTATCTAACCCCGTGCTGTACCTGTCCTGGGAGTGTTTGATGGGGACAGTGTAGAGGGAGCTTTACTCTGTATCTAACCCCGTGCTGTACCTGTCCTGGGAGTGTTTGATGGGGGGACAGTGTAGAGGGAGCTTTACTCTGTATCTAACCCCGTGCTGTACCTGTCCTGGGAGTGTTTGGTGCTGAAATTTATATCCATAAATGAAAAGTCTTCCATTCTCCATACAAATGTTCTTCATCATGATGAACAGACAACTCATAGAGTTAAAAACAATTGCAAAATGTGAATAAACAGCACGTGGTGTTGAGATAAACCAGTACATTCACAGTCATGTCTCTCATTGAATGTCTTTTAAATTGGATAATTTCCAATAATATATTTTGCCCGATATTACAGCTTAAACGCAGGGGCATGAGAGAGATGGTGAGCTTGAAAAGCTTAGAGAGAGGTTACATTTAATTTTAAATTTACACTCTCAACTGTCAACAACCCGTGAGAAATAATTGCTCCTGTTCATATAAATGCTAATTTGCATTTTGGCTTTGACGCTAAGAGCTGAGATTGCTTCAGTTCCGCTCACACTTACCCGGACATCACGATGAAAAAATCCAACCGATTCCACGTGTCGCCAAGGTAACACTTCTTCCCCACAATCCCCAAGGCGACCATCTTGACCACCATCTCCATGGCGAAGAAGATGAAGATGAAGTCGTCAAAAGCCTGGAAAGAGAGAGTGGTCGGAGATCGTGCTTCGTGTTCAGTCAGCCTTCTCCCACCCGGAGGTGGCTGCTCCCTTCTCCCTGTGAAACCCTCCAGCCCCAAATCCCCTCCACGGCCTCTAATTCCGATGCCTCGCACATCCCCGGCTTTTAACAGCCCTCTGTTGGCAGCCCGTGGGGTTAAGATCTGGAATCCTCTCCCCGTTTATCACACCATCTGTTGAAGGTGCTTCTTAAACGCCCACCTCTTTGATCTACCCCTAATGACTCCTGGCTTGGCCCAGTTTCATAACATTCCCTGTGAATCACCTCAGGATGTTTTACCCTGTAAAAACTACTAAAGAGATGATCACCTGTTAGTCTTAACCAATAGTAGCTCCTCACCCCTTAAACAGAGGGAACAGAGGGACAAAGTATGTCAGGAACCCAGCTACAAGTTCTGAAGAAAAATCACCTTCAACTGCAAATTATGTCCCTCCCTGACACTATCACCCTTGCTCAGAGTTTTCAGAACCTTCCTGTTTTTATTTCAGATTTCCAGCATCTGCACGATTTTGCTTGTATTCTCCTGATCCCCTGAGAATCTGGGCACCCCCCCCCCCCGCCCCCTCCCAATACATCCCAGGCTGAGGGTTTAGTAGGGGGTGGTTCTTAGGAAGTAAGCATGCACCTTGAGTTATTCCGAAGGAAAGAAAGATGGATTACCCACCTGTAATATCCTACATCTGTCACTGGAACAGTCTACGTCTTCACAGGGCTGGTACATTCCCAAGGTGACACAGTTGAGAAGGATTACGAGCATGCTGACGTGCTCAAACCAAGTAAGGAACTGGAATTAAGGAAAAGAAGCCACCCAATCTTGGCCTCATGAGTGCGGTCTGCTCAGAGAAAAATTCTCACCTTTGTCCGGAAGAATGTTTGTTGCAATAAGACAGGTGATTTTTCTTAAAGGGAACGAGGTAATGATTACATATTATAGTCAAAATAAAACCAGCAGAGAAAGTAGAATGTCTTTTTATAGAATGAGTTGGAATAGAATAGAATAGGATCCCTACAGTGGAGAAAGAGGCCATTCAACCCATCGAGTCTGTGTCGACCACAATCCCACCCGGGCCCCATCCCATAACCCCACATATTGATCCTAGCTAGTCTTCCTGACACTCGGGTCAATTTCAGCATGGCCAATCAATCTAACCCACACATCTTTGGATTGTGGGAGGAAACCGGAGCACCCGGAGGAAACCCATGCAGATATGGGACTTAATAGGATGGGGGGTTATAGGTAAGCCTAGTAGGTAGACATATGATCGGTGCAACTTGTGGGCCGAAGGGCTTGTTTGTGCTATGGTTTTTCTATGATTCTATGACATGGGGAGAACGTGCAAACTCTACCCAGACAGTGACCCAACCTGGGAATTGAACCCGAATATCTGGTGCTGTGAGGCATCAGTGTTTTCCACTGTGCCACCCCATCTTTGTGACCTGGAGTAATGCTGCCTGAAATGTTATCTTCTATTCATTCATGGGACATTGGCATCGCTGGCTGGGCCAGCATTTATTGCCCATCCCTAGTTGCTCTTGTTTAGAGGGCAGTTGGGAATCAACCACATTGCTGTGGCTCTGGAGTCACATGTAGGCCAGACCGGGTAAGGACGGCAGATTTCCTTCCTTAAGTTTATTTATTAGTGTCAAAAGTAGGCTTACATTAATAGTGCAATGAAGTTACTGTGAAAATCCCCTAGCTGCCACACTCTGGCGCCTGTTTGGGTACACTGACGGAGAATTTAGCATGGCCAATATGCCAAATCAGCACGTCTTTCAGACTGTGGGAGGAAACCAGAGCATCCGGAGGAAACCCACACAGACATGGGGAGAATGTGCAGGGATTGAACCCGGGACCCTGACGCTGTGAGGCAGCAGTGCTAACTACTGTGCCACCATCTGGACATTAAAGGGACATTAGCGAACCAGATGGGTTTTTCCAACAATGGTTTCATGGTCATCAGTAGATTCTTAATTCCAAATTTTTTTCATTGAATTCAAATTCCACCATCTGCTGTGATGGGATTCGAACCCGGGTCCCGAGAATGTTAGCTGAGTTTCTGGATTAATAATTCACCAATCATACCAGCAGGCCTTCGAATCTTCCTGGTGGAAGCAAATTCAATATTAACCTTCCAGAGGGAATGGGATCAAAACCTTGAATTGGATAAGGAGCAAGGGGGGTGGGGGGGTGTGATTGATTGGATAGCTCCACCCAAGGGCCAGCACCGACACCGATGGGCAGAATGGACTCCTTCTGTGCCGCACCATTCGAAGAGTCTACGATCGTTGCGGGAAGACAAATATTGTTTGCCAGGCAAAACCCTGGTGGCCGGAATGGAGTTGGGAAGCACTGCTCAAATCCACTCACCTCGATTCCCCTCTCCAGAGGCTGGGAGGGATTTTCGGGGCGCTCTCTGCAAGAGCAGGGGGGAGGGAGAGAAAAAAATGAAACAAAGCAGCGGAAACGACAAAAAAAGTGAAATAATAAAAAGCAGAAACTGAACCAAAACAAGAGAGAATGAGCAGGGGAAGCAGTGTATGTAAATGATCTCATTAGCGCTTTACAATCATTAACGCACACATCATTTTTGTTGAATGTAACCTTAATCGGAATATAGTTAGGGAGCAGTCTGAAGAGTGATGTCTGGTGGCTAATATCAGAGAGAAGTGGCAGAATATAAATAGTATAACTATCAGATACACAAAGCTGCAACGCACAAGAGCTTTTCTGCAATAAATTCAAGCTCCACTTAGACCTGGGGCACAGAGTCAATGGGGAGAAATGTTTTAGAATGACAGCACTCACTGCGGCTGTGTTCGAATCTGCTTCCACCCTTCCCTAACACTTCCTCTGATAGTCACCGACAGCAACGGGGGGGGGGGGTGGTGTGTTGGAGTGTAACTCGGAGTGAAAAGGTGCCTCCTGTGGCCTGAGCGGAAGTGACTTTAGTCCCTGGGGTTTAGAAGCACGTTTGGGAATGAGGTGGCCATCTCTCTCAGGGGGGTTAACACTCCTGTCTCAGAGTTAGAAGGATCACACACCAGAGTCTTCAGCACAACGGTGCATTGACTCGCCAGACGGCACGGTGCTGGGGGAGGAGGGGTGGTGGGGGGGGGTGGGCTGGCTCCTGATGTACAAGCACACCAACGGCATGGGTTCAATTCCCGTACCAGCTGAGGTTATTCATGATGGGACTTGTGCCACGGTGGCGCAGTGTTCGCGCCGCTGCCTCACAGCGAGAGGGACCTGGGTTTGATTTCGGTCTTGGGTGAGTGTCTGTGTGGAGTTTGCATATTCTCTCCAAGTCTGCGTGGGTTTCCTCTGGGTGCTCCAGTTTCCTCCCACAGTGCAAAGATGTGTAGGTTAGGTGGATTGGCCATGCTAAATTGTCCCTTAGTGAGCAAAGATGTGTAGGTTAGGTGGATTGGCCGTGCTAAATTGTCCCTTAGTGAGCAAAGATGTGCAGGTTAGGTGGATTGGCCATGGTAAATGTGTGAGGCTACAGAATTCGGGCAGGGGAGGTGGGCCTGGGTAAGATGCTCTGTCAGAGAATTGGTGCAGACTCAATGGGTTGAATGGCCTCTTCTACACTGTAGGGATTCTATGATTCTCAACCTTGTCCTTCATGTGAGGTGTGGTGAGCCTGAGGTTGAAAGCATCGAGCCACCCAAACACTTTTTTCCTCCAAGTGTGAATCTGTATCCCACATTTTTGATTTCAGATGGATCTGACCCTTTCTCTGCCATTCACAGTTTCTGCTACTTTGCTTTCAGGCCGTGCTGACCTTTATTCCGCAATTAAAATCTACACTGGACCAAAGGGGCAACTTTGCACAGCCAATCCACCTAACTCGCACATCTTTAGGCTGTGGGAGGAAACCGGGGCACCCGGAGGAAACCCATGCACACACGGGGAGAATGTGCAAACTCCACACAGATAGTGACCCGAGGCAAGGAATTGAACCTGGGTCTCTGGCGCTGTGAGGCAGCAGTGCCAACCGCTGTGCCACCATGCTGCTCCTTTCTCCTTTTCAGATTTCCAACATCCGCAGTGCTTTGCTTCCAGGACCGTGGGAGCACAAGTCGTCCATTCGGCCCATTGAACCTACTTGGCTATTCAATGCGATTATAGCTTATCATTTTGTTACACAACGTTGCTGTTTTCTGGGATCTTGCTGTGCACACGTTGGCTGCTGGATTTCCTGCGGTGGACACGGCATTTCGAAATTGGCTGCAAGGCAGTTTGGGATGTCCCGAGGCCACAAAAGGCGCTACGGAAATGCAGCGTATCTGTTGACTGCCAAAACTCTCCCGAGTGTGCTTGAGTCACCTCGATGTTTGACTATTTCTGCGCTCTTCCCTGGCTGCCTGCCAACGAGCTTCCCCCGAGTTTAAGCTCAATCCAAACTCCACTGACTCCTAACAAGTCCCGTCCGTCCATCGTCCACCGGATTCACTGACCCACATTGGCTCAATACCCCTCCCCAGCCTCACCCCTCCAGACCTCTGTCAGCCCTGCCCATACTCTGTGTTGGAGCCAATGAAAGTGGCTCGTGTTCTGATTGATGGACTGGATAAGAGATGCCCAACTGGTGCTGGGTTAACCGGAAGGAGCGCCAACAGCAGATGAGAACACTGACTGCAACACCAATCCATTGCTTGAGGACTTCTCCTCCCAACTCTGGGTGCTGGTCTCATGCCAAGGTACCACCACAGGACTACAACCTGTCAACCTTCCAGTCGACCTTAACTATCTTAACCAGCACGGCACGACAGCACGGTGGTTAGCACTGCTGCCTCACAGCGCCAGGGACCCGGGTTCAATTCCCGGCTTGGGTCACCGTCTGTGTGGGGTCCGCACCTTCTCCCCGTGTCTGCCTGGGTTTCCTCCGGGTGCTCCAGTTTCCTCCCACAGTCCCAAAGAAGTGCTGGTTGGGGTGCATTGGCCGTGCTAAATTCTCCCTCAGTGTAACCCGGAGTGTGGCGACTGGAGGGTTTTCACAGTAACTTCACCGCAGTGTTAATGTAAGCTGACACTAATAAATAAACTTTAACTTAAACCCTCCACCCAGCAGGATGGGAGATACACTGGGGAATTGTTAATGCGGTGTCCCCCTACTCTTTAAATACTTCCTAACCTCCAGCACCCTAGTGGGGGTTAGAATTGCAGGTAGTAACAGTAGGAGGCCATTCAGCCCCTTGAGTATGTTCTACCATTCTATTAAACCAGAGGGTGAAGGGATGATTTAGTCCATTCTATGCCTGTTTTGTACTTTTTGACAGAACTTTCCAATTTGACTATTACTGTAAACAAGAGATGTGCTGCTGAACCTTTTCATCTTGCACTCATCAGAACTAACACAAGAATGCCAAGGTTCAGCACGGTGACACAGTGGTTAGCACTGCTGCCTCACAGTGCCAGGAATCTGGGTTTGATTCCGATCTCGGGTCAATGTCTGCGCAGAATTTGCACATTGTCCACATGGATTTCCTCTTTTCTGTACCCTCTCCAAAAGCCTCCACATCTTTCTGGTAGTGTGATGATCAGAACTGTCCATGATATTCCAAATATGGCCTAACTAAAGTTGTATACAGCTGTAACATGGCCTGTCAATTTTTAAACCATGGCTTCTTCATAGAATCCCAAAAGTGCAGAATTAGGCCATTCAGCCCATCGGGCCCACAGCGAGAACAATCCACCCAGGCCCTATCCCCTTAATCCCACATATTTACCCTGCTAATCCCCCTGACACAAAGGGGCAATTTAGCCTAGCCAATTCACCTAACCCGCACATCTTTAGCGTGTGGGAGGAAACCGGAGCATCCGGAGGAAACCCACGCAGACACGGGGAGAATGTGCAAACTTCACACAGGCAGTGACCCAAGCCGGGAATCGAACCCAGGTCCCTGGCACTGTGAGGCAGCAGTGCTAACCATTGTGCTACTGTGATGACTTGTGCCAAGCCTTGTCGCTTTTGAGAATTACATGGGAACTTGGTGAGCTAGCCTTCTCTTTCCTCATGGCAATGCCTCAGCCAACCAGAGTTGACAAATGACAAATAAAATTACAGCACAGGAACAGGCCCTTCGGCCCCTCCAAGCCTGCACCGACCATGCTGCCCGACTGAACTAAAACCCCCTACCCTTCCAGGGATCATATCCCTCTATTCCCATCCTATTCATGGATTTATCCCGACCACCACCCTCCTTAAAACTCACTATGGCATCTGCTTCCACTACCTCCCCTGGCAGCGAGTTCCAGGCACCCACTACTCTCTGTGTAAAAAAGTTGCCTCGTATATCTCCTTTAAACCTTGCCCCCCGCACCTTAAACCTGTACCCCCTAGCAATTGACTCTTCCACTCTCAGAAAATGTTTCTGACTATCCACTCTGTCCATGCCTCTTATAATCTTGTAGACTTCTATCAGGTCGTCCCTCAACATCCGTCGTTCCAGTGAGAACAAACCGAGTTTCTCCAACCTCTCATCATGACCTTCCAACCAATCAGCATCCTTTTCTCATATAGTAGAAATTGTTGAGATGCTTTGAAATTTGGCATTCTTGAATATGTCCTGATGAGTGCAAGACAGAAAACTTCTGCAACATCTCTCTTTGCAGCAATATTCAATCTACCAAATTATTCCTTCAGCCGTGTTCTTTCCCCACAGCTGTGCAAATGCTCTCCCCCCCACCAGCCCCGTCTTTGCGCCATTTCCATTTGAAAGCTACAATTGAATGGGCCTCCACCGCGCTCTCAGACAGTGCAGATCAGAACAACGGGCTGTGTAAAAATAAATTCTCCTCACCAACCTCCCTCCCACTGGAGTTTTAAAAGCCAACCACAGGATTTTCTGCACCATAGCATGCCGACTTGGTTTTATTTATTCATTGAGGTTGAAATATTTTTCCAGCGCTGAGCTGGAAATTAGTTTCCCAGTGATGAGAAATTGCCCCGAGGGCAAAAGCAGTCAGGCATGACAGAACGGAGACAGAGAATGCAACACAGATCAAGCCTGAGGCACAACGCTCCACACTTACTCCTTTACCTCTGTACAGTATAATAGCGACATTGTACAGTGCAGAAAAGGCCCTTCGGCCCATCGAGTCTGCACTGACAATATCTTCCACTGAAATCCCACTGATCCCATTTTCTAGCACTTTTCTCATATCCTTGCGATATTTCAAGTGCTTATCCAAATATATTTTACACTCTGCTCCTTTGTCCTGCCATTGACTCTGAATTCCGATCTCTGAAACATAGAAAGCTGAAGGGTGATCTTATAGAGGTCTACAAAATAATGAGGGACATAGATCAGCTGGATAGTCAATATCTCTTCCCAAAGACTTTAGGGGAGTTTAATATTAGACGGCATAGGTTTAAGGTGAGAGGGGTGAAATACAAAAGGGTCCAGAGGGGCAATTTTTCACACAGAGGGTCATAGAGTCATAGAGGTTTACTGCATGGAAACAGGCCTTTGGGCCAATTTGTCCATGCTACCCTTATTTTTTTAAACCCCTAAACTAATCCCAATTGCCAGCATTTGGCCCATATCCCTCTATACCCATCATAGCCATGTAACTGTTTAAATGCTTTTTAAAAGATAAAATTGTACCTGCCTCTACTACTGCCTCTGGCAGCTTGTTCCAGACACTCTCTCCCCTCCCACCTTGAACCTAAGTCCTCTAGTTTTAGACTCCCCCACCTTTGGGAAAAGATATTGACTATCTACCTTGTCTATGCCCCTCATTATCTTATAGATCTCTATAAGGTCACCCTTCAGCCTTCTACGCTCCAGAGAAAAAACTCCCAGTCTGCAGCCTCTTCTCATAACTCAATCCATCAAGTGCCGGTAGCATCCTGGTAAATCTTTTCTAGGGTGGTGAGTGTCTGGAACAAGCTGCCAGAGGTCGTAGTAGAGGCGGGTACAATTTTGTCTTTTAAAAGCATTTAGACAGTTACATGGGTACGATGGGTATTGAGGGATATGGGCCAAATGTGGGCAATTGGGACTAGCTTCGGGGTTTAAAAAAAGGGGCAGCATGGACAAGTTGGGCCAAAGGGCCTGTTTCCATGCTGTAAACCTCTATGATTCTATGACTCTTAATGGATGCTATTAGCACCATTCTCAGCCTTTATCATCAACATTTATGTTCCTTCTGTCTTTTTGCCTGTGCCATTCTTATCAATTATAGACCACACCACCCCCTCACCCCTCACAATATAAATCGTGTCTAAATTTCCTTGTCTTCAGCTCTGACGAAGGGTCATCCAGACTCAAAACGTTGGCTCTAGTCTCTCTCCACAGAAGCTGTTAGACCTGCTGAGATTTTCCAGCATTTTCTGTTCTTATTTCAAATTCCACCACCTGCAGTAATTTGCTTTTAACTTTTTAAAGGTTGTAAGGTTTCCGGCCTGCACTCCCTTCCCAGGCAGTACGTTCCAGATTCCCACCACCCTCTGAGCGAAGAGGTTCTTTTCTCAAATCTGCTCTGAATCTCCTGCTTTCAATTTGAAATGTGGCATGGTGGTTAGTGCTGCTGCCTCACAGCACAAGGAACCCAGATTCAGTTCTGGCTTTAGGTGACTATCTGTATGGAGTCTGCACATTCTCCCCGTGTCTGCGTGGGTTTCCTCCGGGAGCTCCAGTTTCCTCCCACAGTCCAGAGATGTGCAGGTTAGGTGGATTGACAATGCTAAATTGCCCCTTAGTATCCAATGATGTGAAGGTTAGGTGGATTGGTCATGCTAAATTGCTCCTTAGTGTCCAAAGATATCCAAGTTAGGTGGATTGACCATGCTAAATTGCCCCTCAGTGTCCAACAATGTGTAGATTAGGTGGATGCCATGCTAAATTCTCCCTTAGTGTCCAATGATGTGTGGGTTAGGTGGGTTGGCCACACTAAATTGCCCCTTAATGTCCAAGTTAGGTGGATTGGCCATGCTAAATTGCCCCTTAGTGTCTGAAGATGTGAAGGTTAGGTGGGTTAACATGGAGAATGTGCAGGGTTACGGGGATAGGGCGGGGATAGGGGGGCATTGGTGCGAGAGGCTCTGTGCAGACATAGACATGATGGGCCGAATGGACCACACTGCTATTTACACCTCCTCTAGGCGTAACTTTTATCTCGTTTCTTTTCCCATTATCATGCCTTTTACTCTTTTCCCAATCATCCTTTTCATCATCTAATCTCTCTCGAGCCTCGCACCCTCTCATGGACCTGAGTTTTTGTTCTTTATTCCCCTCCCTCGCTTGTTTACCTCTGCACCGGTTTAAAACTGGTTACATCTCTTAACTTTTCCAGTTCTGGCAGTGGGCCATCGATTGGAATTGCATGTGCTGCTGTATATTCCAGCATATTTACTGTTTGTCATTCAGATTCCCAGCATCCACAGGGTTGGTTTAGTGTTGACATTTCCCTTAATCCTTGTGTTTGAAATTAATAATTTTACTGGCAGTTTGAGTTTAACCAATTAAGGACTGAAGCCTTGAATCAAGGATAGTGTCGCTGCTGGGGCGATTCAGTCTGTCTTGAAATTCCGCAAGGCGTGGGACACTCCTGATTTTGGAACTGAGCCCCGCACACTCCACCCTGGCCCCCACCAGAGTAACTGAATTAACACAGAAACTAGAAGCAGGAGGAGGCCATTTGGCCCTTCCAGCCCCTGCTCTGCCATTCATTTTGGTCACGGTTGATCGTCAAATTCAATATCCTGATTCCCCCTCTTCCCCCTCCCATATCCCCCTGATCCCTTTAGCCCCAAGAGCTATATCTAATTTCTTTTTGAAATCACACAACGTTTTGGCCTCAACTACTTTCTGTGGGAGTGAATTCCACACATTCCCCACCCTCTGGGTGAAGAAATATCTCCTCGTCTCAGTTTTTTCTCTGGAGCGTAGAAGGCTGAGGGGTGACCTTATGGCGATCTATAAGATAATGTGGGGCATAGACAAGGTAGATAGTCAATATCTTTTCCCAAAGGTGGGGGAGTCTAAAACTAGAGGACATAGGTTCAAGGTGAGAGGATGGCCAGATTCCTTGTTGATTCCTCAACATAAAGCCATCCTGTATGCACTCCAGAAATTCCTCCTCTATTGCGCTGCGGCTAATTTTACTCTCCCGATCTATATGCAGATTAAAGTCAGCCATAATCACAGATGTTTCTTCAACACACGCATCTCCAATTTCCTGCCTAATTCTTTTTCAACATTACAGCACAATACAGGCCCTCAATGTTGTGCTGAGCTATGTCCAATCCCAAGATCAAGCTATCCCACTCCCTATAATTCTGGAGTGAAAGAGGCTAAGGAAATTTGGCATGTCTGCTGCGACTCTCAACAGCGTTTACAGATGCACTATGGAAAGCATTCTTTCTGATTGTATCACAGTTTGGTACGGTTCTTGCTCTGCCCAAGATCGCAAGGAACTACAAAAGGTCATGAATGTAGCCCAATCCATCACCCAAACCAGCCTCCCATCCATTGACTCTGTCTACACTTTCCGCTGCCTTGGGAAAAGCAACCAGCATAATTAAGGACCCCACGCACCCCGCACATTCTCTCTTCCACCTTCCTCTGTCAGGAAAAGGTACAAAAGTCTGAGGTCACGTACCAACTGACTCAAGAACAGCTTCTTCCCTGCTGCCGTCAGACTTTTGAATGGACATACTTTGCATTAAGTTGATCTTTCTCTACACCCTAGCTATGACTATAACATTGCATTCTATACTCTCTTTTTTCCTTCTCTATGAATGCTGTGTTTTGTCTGTATAGTGCACAAGAAGCAATATTTTTCACTGTATACTAACACGTGACAATAATAAATCAAATTAAAATCAAATCAAAGTATACCACCCCCACCAATGTTTTTTGCCATTTTTATCTCTTCATTTGACCCCTACACATTCCACATCATCTGTGCTAATATCTTTCCTGAGTATTATATCAATATCATTGACATAAAGCACACGGTATACCAGTTACTGCTGCATGGGAACACACACCATCCAGACTTGGCACGGTGGCGCAATGGTTAGCATTTCTGCCCCACAGCTCCAGGGACCCAAGTTCAATACTGGCCTTAAAGTAAAGTTTATTTATTAGTCATAAGTAAAGCTTACATTAACACTGCAATGAAGTTACTGTGAAAATGCCCCAGTCGCCACACTCTGGTGCCTGTTCGGGTTACACTGAGGGAGAATTTAGCACGGCCAATGCACCCTAACCAGCACGTCTTTCAGACTGTGGGAGGAAACCGGAGCACCCGGAGGAAACCCTCGCAGACACGGGGAGAACGTGCAAACTTCACACAGACAGTCACCCAAGCCAGGAATGGCACCTGGGTCCCTGCAGCTGTGAGGCAGCAGTGCTAACCACTGTGCCACTGGCCTCGGGTGACGGTCTGCATGGAGTTTGCATGTTCTCCCCATGTCTGTGTGGGTTTCCTCCGAGTGCTCTGGTTTCCTCCCATGCTCCAAAGATGTGCAGGTTAGGTGGAATGGCCATGCTAAATTGCCCCTCAGTGTCCAAAGATGTGCAGGTTACTGGAATGGGCCTAGAAAAAGTACTCTGTTGGAGAGTCAGTGTAGACACGATGGGCCAAATGGCCTTCTCCTGCACTGTCAGGATTCTATGATATGCTGGTCATTATTTCATTTTGTTGAGTCAATATTTGAGAATTCTCTCCCTAACAGCATTGTGGGTGTCCATTCACCACCCAATCCACAACAACAAAAGGAACATGTCCAGGTTCTGCGCCTACAACAATTTCAAGATTGCCCATGACAATCTCAGGATGTTCCAAAGTGTGTCCATACCCAATGAAGTGCCTTTCGAAGGGTACTCACTGGCAGGAAATGCACAGCAAGCTCCCACAAAAAAAACAATGTGCTCAAGGCCAGGGAGCCTGTTTCAATGACCTTGGCTTAGGGATACGTACTGGTGGGACACGGGGTGGAAGGTCGGCGGGGGGGGGGGGGGGGGGGGGGGGCGGGGGGGGGTGGGATTTCCCTGCTCCTGTTTGCAATACATCACCTGAGAGGGAAGAGGGGCCTTCGGGTTAACATGGTGCAATAAATCTTCAGAGGCGGAAGTCCCTTCACCAAGATCCCTTTATTTACAATTCCAACAGCAGTACACAGAGTGCTCGTAGTCAGCAGTCTACCTTTCGAAGTGCCAGAGGAACTGACACACCCAGTCAAATACAAGGAAAAAGCTCCCTGATTGACTCCCTAATCAGAACGTTCATATTCCAATTGGCCGACCTCAATGGCCTGATTGGAATCAGTACACATCTCATCTGAAAGACGGCACCCCTGACAGTGTGGTACCCCCTCCAGCCCACACAGGGATGGAAGCTAAACACAGCCAACTAGAATTTGCTGAGATGTGGATAACTGGAACAGATGTCAGCTACGACTCTCACCAACTTTTACAGATGCCGCATAGAAAGCATTCTTTCTGGTTGTATCACAGCTTGGTATGGGCTCCTGCTCTGCCCAAGACCTCAAGGAACTACAAAAGGTCGTGAATGTAGCCCAATCCATCACGCAAACCAGCCTCTCATCCATTGATTCTGTCTACACTTCCCGCTGCCTCGGGGAAAAGCAGCCAGCATAATCAAGGACCCCACGCACCCCGGACATTCTCTCTTCCACCTTCTTCTGACAGGAAAAGGCCTGAGGTCACATACCAACTGACACAGAAAAACTACAGCTCAAACAGGCCTTTCGGTCCACAAGTTGCGCCAATCCTATCTCTACCTACTAGGCTTACCTATAACCCTCAATCCTATTAAGTCCCATGTACTCATCCAGAAGTCTCTCAAAAGACCCTATCAAATTTGTCTCCACCACTACCAACGGCAGCCGATTCCACTCACCCACCACCCTCTGAGTGAAAAACGTATCCCTGACATCTCCTCTGTACCTACACCCCAGCATCTTAAACCTGTGTCCTCTCGTAGCAACCATTTCAGCCCTGGGTAATAGACTCTGAGAATCCACCTGATCTATAACTCTCAGCATCTTATACACCTCTGTCAGGTCACCTCTCGTCCTTTGTCTCTCTAAGGAGAAAAGACCGAGCAATGTAAACTGGAAGCAAAATAATCACCCCTACATTACCCCACCATCAACAAGGGCGGGCACGCTGGCACAATGGTTAGCACGGCTGCCTCACAGCGCCAGGGACCTGGGTTCGATTCCCGGTTTGGGTTGCCGTCTGCGTGGTGTCTGCACCTTCTCCCCATGTCTGCTCGGGTTTCCTCCAGGTGCTCCAGTTTCCTCCCACAGTCCACAGATGGTTAAGTGGATTGGCCATGGGAAATTACCCCTTAGTCAGGGGACTAGCTAGGGTAAATGCATGGGGTTATGGGGATAGAGTTTGGGTAGGATTGTGGTTGGTGCAGACTAGATGGGCTGAATGACCTCCTTCTGCACTGTGGGATTCTATGATTCTAAACATGTACCCCCTAGTATTAGACATTCCAACTCTGGGGGGAAAAGATTCTGACTGTCACCCCTATCCATGCCTCTCATAATTTTCTAGACTTCTATCGGGTCTCCCCTCAGCCTCTGCCATTCCAGAGAAAACAATCCTAGTTTGTCCAGCCTCTCCTTATAGCTCAAACCCTCTAATCCAGGGAGCATCCTGGTCAACCTCTTCTACGCTCTCTCCAAAGTCTCCATATCCTGAATTGAACGCAATGCTCTAAGTGCGACCTAAGCAAAGTTTTATAAAGCTGGGTATGTGCATCTGAGAGGAGAGAAGGTTAAGAGGAGACTTACTGGAGGCTTTCAAAATGTTGAGGTGACTTGGAACCTACTATCCAAGAGGGCAATGGGAACAGATTCAATGGCTGGAATTTGGCTGGACCTGCCAACCACAGGAATGAGCAAGGGCGGAGGGGCAGAGGATGGGAATGTCCATGACCACAGAATCCATAGAATCCATAGTGCAGAAGGAGGCCATTCAGCCCACTGACTCTGCACCGACTGCAATCCCACCCGTAGCCCCACGCATGTTTCACCGTATGCTAATCCATGTGACAATAATAAATCAAATGAAATGAAATCAAACCAGTATTTACCCCAGTTAGTCCCCCGACACTAAATAGCAATTTAGCATGGGCAATAAACCTGGCCCACACATCTGTGGAGGAAACTGTGGGAGGAAACCGGAGCACCCAGGAGAAACCCACACAGATACGGGGAGAACATGCAAACTCCACACAGACAGTGACCCAAGCCTGGAATCGAACCCGGGTTCCCCGGCGCTGCGAGGCAGCAGTGCTAATCATTGTGCTACCGTGCCGCCCAATACCGTCCATTGACCTCCGGTGGGATTTCATGGAGTTTTGGGATGAGCGAGGCCATAAGCTCTCACCCAACAACTTGCAAAAGGGAAAGTGGCTGAGAATAGAAGGATTTGGGTGGTGGTGGTGGTGGTGGTAGGGGGAAGTAGTAAGATCAAAGTTGCTTAGGACTCACTGGATAGTGCTTTCAGACAGTCAGCACGGGATGGAGGGGCCAAATGGCCTCCTCCTCCGCTGTAAGACTCCAGGAACGCTCAGACCTCTGCGCTCATCATACCTTGAGTTATGGTTGCAATCAGCAGAATGTACACTGTCTTTAAAATAATGATGATTAAAATAAAAATCAATGTTAGTTCTAACTCCTGATGTGAGCTGCAATGATTTTCATTCGATGCCAGCGGGGAAACAGTCATAAAATGCAACGGTTTTCAATTTAATTCGGGGAACTCTATTTCAGCATTGCAATAACTAAATGGATTTAATTGGATTTTGTTTCTCCTTAACAAGAAAGGCCAACATCCACAGGGCAGCAAAAGGGACTCGATGGAAAAGACTTTTAAACAAAGGAATGCGTGAGGGACATGAGGGAACTGGAGACGCGGCGATCTGCCAGCGGGGATTTTCCAAGCTCAAAGACTCTGGGCTGGATGGAAGGGGAGGAGACGGTTGCCCAGAAACCGGCATTGCGTTCGTTTCTCAGGCATCGCGCGGGCACCCGAGAATCCAAAATGGCCAACGGGAAGTCCCCGGCCCAGCTCCGGGTTGCAAGTGCAACAGGGAGGAATGAGCTTCGACCACTGGTGATCTGGCCAGAAGTCGCTAATCTATTTGCCGCTCTTTAGTCACCTCGATAAGAGCAGCACAGTGGTTAGCACTGTGGCCTCTCAGCGCCAGGGGCCTGGGTTCAATTCTGGCCTCGGGTCACTGTGTGTGTGGAGTTTGCACGTTCTCCCTGTGTCTGCGTAGGTTTCCTCCAGGTGATCCGGCTTCCTCCCATAGTCCAAAGATGTGTAGGTTAGGTGGATTGGCCATGCAAATTGTCCCTTAGTGTCTAAAGATATGTAGATAAGGTGAATTGGCCATGGTAAACTGCCCCTTATCATCCAAAGGTTAGATGGATTGGCTGTGCTAAATTGCCCTTTAGTATACAAAGATGTATAGGTTAGGTTGATTGGCTATGCTACTTGCTCCTTAGTGTCCAAATATATGAAGGTTAGGTGGATTGGCCATGTTGAGTTGTCCCTTAGTGTCCAAAGATATGCAGGTCAGGTGGATTCGCCATGCTAAATTGCCCCTTATTGTATAAACATGTAAAGATGTGTAGGTTAGATGGATTGGCCATGGTAAATTCTTGGTTACATAGATAGGGTAGGGGAGTGGACCTGGGTGCTCTCTCAGAGACTCTCTCTCTCGGACAGTCGGTGTAGACCCGTTGGGCTGAATGGCCCCCTTCTGCACTGTTGGAATTCTGTGATACATCTGAGACGGGAGTTGGGGAGGAGGTGGACACAGGAGCGGGGAAGAGGTAATTACCCCGTCTCTGATCTCCAATCCACTTGGGTGGAAGTGGGCTGGTGGGGGGGTGTGGTTTCAGTTGGATGGGGTGCTTGGGGAAGTCAAGCTTGGAAGGACACAGGTACAATTAGGCCATCAAACCAGAAGAGATAGGAGCAGAATGAGGCCACTCGGCCCATCGCGTCTGCTCTGCCATTTACTCAAGGCTGCTATTGCGCATCCTACAACTCCATGGCTAGAATGCTGACCCACGTCTGCTGTCAGACAAGTGGATGTGAGCCACTTTCCCCTCCCGTGGCAGTACACGCTTTGATCTCGCTGGGATCGGTACGTGTATAAAAGTGAGCCCTAATGAGATTGGAGAACAGAAGCTAAGCCACCGTCCTTAATTAAAATCTGTAATGAGCTTGTCTTCATTTCGGGAGCCGTTGCTTTTAAGAACATTAACCGAGGATTTACACCAAGGTGCATGTCACAGAATGTAGTAATTCTGTTAAAATGAGATTTACTCATTCTACACTGGCTAATCAGCATCAGAAAAAGCCCAAAGATTACATTGCAGGAGGCTTCTATATCTGGCAAATCCTTTCAAAATCAAACTGTCCTGCATTGTCTAAGTTACTTCTGAACAGCCTCAGAAGTTTGACAGCTGGATATACATTCAATTGCTAATTACTCTCAACCCCACCCACAGCGAGTGGGTACGGCTCTCCCCTCAAGGACAGGAAACTCATGTCCCACCACAGACACATAATCCAATATTCCCAATCTGGAACTGAGGGAGTGCTGCACTGTCAGAGTCAGTGCTGAGGGAGTGCCGCACTGTCAGAGGGTCAGTGCTGAGGGAGTGCCGCACTGTCAGAGGGTCAGTGCTGAGGGAGTGCCGCACTGTCAGAGGGTCAGTACTGAGGGAGTGCCGCACTGTCAGAGGGTCAGTACTGAGGGAGTGCCGCACTGTCAGAGGGTCAGTACTGAGGGAGTGCCGCACTGTCAGAGGGTCAGTGCTGAGGGAGTGCCGCACTGTCAGAGGGTCAGTGCTGAGGGAGTGCCGCACTGTCAGAGGGTCAGTGCTGAGGGAGTGCCACACTGTCAGAAAGGCTCTTGGTCATTCGATAAAGACACACTCTTGTGGAAGAATATGGATGTTCTCTCACAATCTCCTGACAAATATTTCTTTTCTCAAACGAAATGGCAGAAGACAAATTTAGCCGTTCAATTTGCCCCTTGCTGTTTGTGGGATTGTTTGTTACAAAATGGTCGTAATTCCTGTCTAACAACACAGGGCATCTGAAGTATTAACAAGTTTCTGACTCGTTCTCAGACAATCTTAAACACCCGTCCTTTTATCATTTCCCTGGGGATGTGAGTGAACTGGAACGTTGCAGATCTTCCATACAACATGATGGCACAGTGGTTAGCACTACTGCCTCACAGCGCCAGGGACCTGGGTTCGATTCCCGGCTTGGGTCACTGTCTGTGTAGAGTTTGCGCATTCTCCCTGTGTCTGCGTGGGTTTCCTCCAGGGGTTCCGGTTTCCTCCCACATTCCTGAAAGATGCGCTGGTTAGGGTGCATTGGCCGTGCTAAATTCTCCGAACAGGTGCCGGAGTGTGGCAACTGGGGGATTTTTCACAGTAACTTCATTGCAGTGTTACTTGTGAAACTAATAAATAAACTTTAATTAAGAAAAAACACTGCCTAACTATGTTGTGACTTCCGAAGGGGCCCCCTGTATTCCCGAACTTGCATCTTGAGCCAAAGTCCATTAATCTCCATTCCTCCAGTTCCGAAAGCCCCAACAGTATCAGTGGAATTAGCAGGATGAAGGACTGAAGCAAGCATCAAATTATAGTTATTGAAAAATTTAATCACAGTATCAGAACTTTGCATGTCTCCGTGAGCCTTTTGTTTCTATGGTGACAATTACCGCACACTTCATCCATCACTCGCAAGATATAACTGTGGAAAAATTAATATTGCTACTTCATTAATATTGCGGCCAAGTGACATACTGGAGGTCATCGCTGCTGCTTCTTGGAACCACATTCCTGCCTCGTCAGGCAAAACACCAACTCTTCAGTATTTGGAGGATAGGTTCCAAGAACTATCAGTAGATTCTGTTTAAAACCAGAGAGATTATCCAAAGGACACAGCCTTTCTTTTCCCACACGTACCCATCCCCTGTCTTACCGTCGAGTATCTGAGTCAGGAACTGGAGCAGGAGTAGGCCATTCGGCCCCTCGAGCCTGCTCCGCCATTCAATAAGTTCATGGCTGCTCTGGTCGATCCCAAATTCCCCCCAACCCCCCCCCCCCCCCCCCAATAACTTTTCATCCCCTCCCCTTTGTTAATCAAGGATTTAACCACCCCGTCTTAAAAATATCCAAAGACTTTGCTTCCATTGCCTGTAGAATCGTAGAATCCCTACAGTGCAGAAGAGGCCATTCAGCCCATTGGGTCTTCACTGACTCTCTGACAGAGCATCTTACTCAGGCTCTTTCCTCTGCTCTATGAGGGCACACATTCCTCAGAGCCAATTCCCCTAATCCTCACATCTTGATCTGATTTGATTTATTATTGTCACACGTATTAACATACAGTGAAAAGTATTGTTTCTTGCGTGTGATACAGACAAAGCATACCGTTCATAGAGAAGGAAACCAGAGAATGCGGAATGCAGTGTTACCGTCATAGCTAGGGTGCAGGGAAAGATCAACTTGATGCGAGGTAGGTCCATTCAAAAGTCTGACAGCAGCAGGGAAGAAGCTGTTCTTGAGTTGCTTGGTACGTGACCTCAGACTTTTGTATCTTTCTCCTGAAGGAAGAAGGTGGAAGAGAGAATGTCCGGGGTGCGTGGGGTCCTTGATTATGCTGGCTGCTTTGCCGAGGCAGCGGGAAGTGTAGACAGAGTCAGTGGATGGGAGTCTGGTTTGCGTGATGGATTGGGCTACATTCACGACCTTTTGTAGTTCCTTGCGGTCTTGGGCAGAGCAGGAGCCCAGACCAAGCTGTGATACAACCAGAAAGAATGCTTTCTATGGTGCATCTGTAAAAGTCGTAGCTGGCATGCCAAATTTCCTTTAGACGGTGGGCGGAAACCGGACCACTCGGAGGAAATCCATGCAGACAATGGGAGTACATACGGATTCTGCACAGGCAGTGACCCGAGTTGGGAATCGAACCCGGGTCCCTGGCACTGTGAGGCAGCAGCGCTAACCCACTGTGTCATCACTGTGTGCCCGTAGGCAGTAATGGCTTATCCAATCAGGGAGCCCTACCTGTGTATATAAAGTCAGTGGTAGCCACGATGTGCAGATGCCGGTGTTGGACTGGGGTGGGCACAAGAAGTAGTTTATAACACCAGATTAAAATCCAACAGGTTTAATTTGGTAGCATGAGCTTTTGGAGCGCTGTCCCTTCATCGGGTGAGTGGAGAGTTGGATTCACAAACCTCTTTAACTTGTGCTTATCCCTCTCTCCACTTGCATTGTCTGTACCTGTAAAGAATTGATTACCTGTTAAGACTCGCATTCCAACTACTATTGTGTAATTGAGCCTGTGTCTATATATGCCCTGTTTGTGAACCCAACTCTCTGCTCACCTGATGAAGGAGCAGCGCTCCGAAAGCTCATGCTACCAAATAAACCTGTTAGACTTTAACCTGATGTTGTGAGACTATTTACTGTGTGTATATAATGTGGAGTGTCAGGGATACTGGCGCTCGGGGTTTATACTTTGTCCGAGTGTTGCTGACAGTGAGAATAAATCCAGATTTGCTGAAGGGACACTGGCCTCGGAGGAATTATTTCAACAACTATAACATACGTTTATATAGCGCGTAGTTGGATTCATTTTGAGTGAGTGGCCAGGGGGTGGGGTTGGGGTTATTAGCGATGGAGCAGGATTCAGGACAGGAACTGAAGGCAGTTATTCAGATGTTTAACTGGAGAAGATCGCAGCCACTCCATCAGGCCAGTAACGGCAGAGGATTGATAAATGGTGCTGCTGTGAAATTGGATGCTGGCGGCGTACACTGGTGACTGATAACCCCAGAGATATGTCCACCAAATGGTAGATTTCAGCATCCAGACTATTTTTCTTATTTTACCAAAATGTCTTGTTTAAGATAAGAATTGGGACAAGATTCTTTATCCTTCTTTCATGGGACATGGTTGTCGCTGGCTGGGCCAGCATTTATTGCCCATCCCTAGTTGCCCTCAAACTGAGTGTCTCGGCCAATTCAGAGGGCAGTTGAGAGTCAACCACATTGCTGTGGCTCTGGAGTCACATGTAGGCCAGACCGGGTAAGGACAGCAGATTTCCTTCCCTAAAGGGACATTAAAGTTTCAACTTTATTTTCTTCATGTCTCAAGTAGGTTTACTTCCACATAGTGTAAAAGCAAATTACTGCGGATGCTGGAATCTGAAACTAAAAGAGAAAATGCTGGAAAAATCTCAGCAGGTCTGGCAGCAACTGTAAGGAGAGAAAAGAGCTGATGTTCCGAGTCCAGATGAGCCTTTGTCAAAGGCTTACATTCACACTGCAATGAAGTTACTGAGAAAAACCCCTACTCGCCATACTCTGGTGCCTGTGCTCTGCACCGTTAAGACTTGATTAGCTGTAAAGACTCACATTCTAATCAGTATTCTGTAAACTGTGTGTGCCTTTATATGCCCTGTTTGTGATCAGAACTCCCCACTCACCTGATGAAGGAGCAGTGCCCCAAAAGCTAGTGGTGTTTACTACCAAATAAACCTGTTGGACTTTAACCTGGTGTTGTGAGACTTCTCACTGTGTTTACCCCAGTCCAACACCGGCATCGCCACATCATGCCTGTTTGGGTACACACAGAGAATTTGGCATGGACAATGCACCCTAAACTGGCACATCTGTGGGATGAAACTGGAGCAGCCGGAGGAAACCCACGCAGACACGGGGAGAACGTGCAAACTCCACACAGTCACCCAAGTCGGGAATTGAGCCCAGGTCCCTGGCTGTGAGGCAGCAGTGCTAACCACTGTGCCACCCCATAAGGTGTCAAACTGAAGTCCCATCTGGTCTCTCACATGGACATAAAAGATCCCGTGACACTACTGGATAAACATCCAGTGTCCTGGCTGATATCCCTCACTCAGTTAACATCACCAAGGGCAGATTAATTCCTGATTCGAGGATTGCTGCTGTGTTGGATATTGTGGTATGCAAATTGGCCATCGTATATCCCCATATAATATGTACCCCCCAATGATTGCAAAGCCCTTTGGAGGAAGTTCTTTGATGTGGAATCCACAGTACGAGTGAACATTCATTCTCTTTTCCTCACTGTAGTAGGATCTCCGCAGTCAGACACTACACCACCAAAGAAAGAAGATTCTCTGAATGAGCAGCCAGAAACTGCAGGATGTTTAATCCAATCTGACTCGTTGCGGTAATGTGATTCTGAAAATAATATCGTAATGAAAAGCCTTCTCTCCCAGTGACCTTTGTTGAAATCGAATGATCCACATTGTTCAGTGATGGCAATGAGGATGAATGTGCCAACATGTTCGATGGCAGATTCGAAGACTTCGAGTTGATTAAACTACAAGGCCAGACACTCGTTACAATTAGTATCTGGGACAATAGAGAGGGTAAGTCAGTGTTTGCAGGTTAAGAACTCAGATTGTAATGCTTTCTTTATGGACCTGTTAAACCTTTCCATAGCTTGTACCAGAAGCCAAAGTACGCTCTCAATTTCTCAGGAGGTTAAGGAAATTCGGCATGTCAGCTACAATTCTCAACAACATGCACAGATTCACCATCCTTTCCAGATGTATCACAGTGTGGTACGGCTCCTGCTCTGTCCAAGGTCGCGAGAAACTACAAAGGGTTGTGAATGAAGCCCAGTCCATCTTGCAAACCAATGATCAAAGCTTTGACAAAGAGTCGTCTGGACTCGAAACACCAGCTCTTTTCTCTCCTTACGGATACTGCCAGGCCTGCTGAGATTTTCCAGTGTTTTCTCTTTTGGCTAATGAGATATAACACTCGGGAGGAGACCGGTGACAGTCCTGGGTGAGCGATGCTTTGGAAAAGACACCCCTCACCGCCACCTAGCTTGGATGTCCTGATAATAGCCAATCGACAGAGTTTGGTCCCTAACTGTTCCCTAATGAAGCCATAATAAAATGCAAACCAAACATCTGGTGGGGTGGGGTGGGGTGGGTGGGGGGGGTTCTTTCCAGTAAGAAGTGCATGATTCTTCTTAATTTCCCTCTAATTTCTTTTCCCCCACTCCCATCAGGAGATAAATCTTCAATCCCGAGAGCTTGGAGATTTGGCAAACCCCATGATGTCTCTTGAAATCGTGGAGATGCTTGTTGAGTTTTTAAAGCTGCGTGGAACATCCCTATTCATTCCGCAGAGCAGAAAAACAAGAGCTTCTTGCAACATCTGTAGGTTGCCCGGAGCCAATTTAGCCAGGAAAAAAATCGTATTAATTGCGTAGGAACTTCAGTTCATTTTTTTTATTTATTCATAGGACACGGGCATCGCTGGCTGGGCCAGCATTTATTGCCCATCCCTAGTTGCCCTTGGAGGGCAGTTGAGAGTCAACCACATTGCTGTGGCTCTGGAGTCACATGTAGGTCAGATTGGGTAAGGACAGCAGATTTCCTTCCTTATGTTAATTTATCAGTGTCTCAGAAAAGGCTTATATTAACGCTGCAATGAAGTTACTGTGAAAATTCCCTAGTTGCCACACTCCGGCGCCTGTTCGGGTACACTGAGGGAGAATTTAGCATGGACAATGCACCCTAACCAACACGTCTTTTGGAGTGTGGGAGGAAACCGGAGCACCCAGAGGAAACCCACGCAGACACGGGGAGAACGTGCAGACTCCACACAGACAGTGACCCAAACCGGGAATCGAACCCAGGTCCCTGGTGCTGTGAGGCAGCAACGCTAACCACTGTGCCACCATCTGGACATTAAAGCGACATTAGTGAACGAGGTGGGTTTTTCCGACAATGGTTCCATGGTTATCAGTAAATTCTTAATTTCAGATTTTTTTTATTGAATCAAATTCCATGGGATTCGAACCCGGATCCCCAGAGCATTAGCTGAATCTCTGGACTCATAGTCTAGCGATAATACCACTCGGCCATCACCTCTCCAATAATCAAGACAAGGAGAAATCTGGAGTTTCAAATCCCACTGGAGGTGAAGAATGATTTTGTTACAAAGTCACATATGATGGCCAATGTGCATTTCGCAAATTCTAACACATAGCAATCACTGGGTCAGGAATTGATCTGGGTTTGGTGATCCTTAGGGAGGAATGTTGATCAGTGCACTGGGAGTTATGGAATAATTCTAATGGTGGAACTCCCTGCACACCCCCCGCAGCAGATTAATTGGATGGTTCTGAATGGATTGCTCGATGGTCCAATGATCTTTTCTCGTTCGAGGTCCTCGTGACTTCAACAGGAATTCTAGATAAATGGCTCCCAATTTTCTACACGTTATGAGGTGGAGATGCCGGCGTTGGACTGGGGTGGGCACAGTTGGAAGCCTCACAACAAGTCCAACTGATTTATTTGGAATCATGAGCTTTCAGAACGCTGTCCCTTCACCAGGTGAGTATGCCATGGCACACCTCAACACTGTAAAAGAGATGGAGGCCCACCTCTGCTTTTCTCTGTTTCCTTCTCTTACTGGGGTGGCACGATGGCTGCCTTTAGCACTGCTGCCTCACAGCACTAGGAACGGGTTTGATTCCAGCCTTGGGTGACCCGGAGTCCACACATTCTCTTCGTGTCTGCGGGGTTTCCTCCGGGTGCTCTGGTTTCCAAAGATGTGCAGGTTAGGCGCATTGGCCACGCTAAATTGTCCATTAGTGTTGGGGGGACTAGCCAGGGTAAATGCATGAGGTTGTGCAGATGGGGGTCTAGGCGAGACTGTGGTCAGTGCAGACTCGATGGGCTGAATGGGCTTCTTCTGCACTGCAGGATTCTATGATGCTATTGTTCTCTCGCCTGTGTGTGTTTTTTTTAACCTCTCCCTGCCTCTCTCACTTCTCCCAAGGTTTTGGTGGCCTCGTTGAGTTTTGGTTTCTTGTGCTGGGTGTCTGGGATCTTTGCCTCCAGCTCCAAGTCCCGTTGGCCAATGCGCATGGGCACCGCCAACGTAAAAAATCTAAACCATACACAAGCGTCTCATTCCCAGTCGGGGCCAGGCATGGGAGGCCCAAGGCTCATCTGATCTCTTGGAGAGCCAACCATCAAGCTGCAGATGAAATTTTAGTTTAATTACAGGAATTTTGAATCTCTTTTCACTGCATGCTTGTGGGGGGAGGGGCCTTCATAGCAGACTGAGTTTGATTTGATTTGATTTATTATTGTCACATGTATTAATGTACAGTGAAAAGTATTGTTTCTTGTGTACTGTACAGACAAAGCATACCGTTCATAAGGAAGGAAAGAAGACAGTGCAGAATGTAGTGTTACAGTCATAGCTAGGGTGTAGAGCAAGATAATGCAACTTAATGCAAGGTAGGTCCATTCAAAAGTCTGACAGCAGCAGGGAAGAAGCTGTTCTTGAGTCGGTTGGTACGTGAACTCAGACTTAGGGGAGTGGTGGTCCTGTTCCTTTAAGGTAGACCGGCGACACTGTCCCTTTAAGGTAGGCTGGTGACACTGTCCCTTTAAGGTAGGCCAGTGACACTGTCCCTTTAAGGTAGGGCAGTCGCACTATCTCTGTAAGGTAGAGCTGTGGCCGTCTCCCTTTAAGGTAGAGCGGTGACATTGTCCCTTTAAGGTAGGGTAGTGTCACTGTCCCTTTAAGGGTGGAAAGGGTTTCACTCCACTCAGTGAAGGGGTGATGGTGTTCCTTAAAGACACATTCCCTGAGATTGAGTGAAGCAGAGACACCCTCCGTACGTCATATTCTGGAAGGATTTAAAGTGAGCATTGGTTGACAAGTCTGTCTCTGGCCTTTAATGCTGAGCATTCGAGACTGGACTGGGAATATGAGGAGTTTGATTCGAGGAAGAAACAAGCCAGTGGGATACAAACTACTTCATTCCGTCCCTGGAATTTGCGTGACTCTGCCACAGATCACCTGCTATGAATCCTGGAGAAACACCAGTATTAATAAGAAATAAATTAATTAGTTTCACTAAAACGTAACGGCTACAGCAAACCGACCCCCACTGGGCTTGCAATCCAGGACAAGGAGACATTGGAGATTACTAACTCACCCCAGATACCGCACATTTTAATTTTTATTCATTCTAGTCCTTTGTGTCCCCATGTCTCATAATGTCCCTCTCCACCGCCTCTCTGTCACCCAGAAGGACAAGCACAGTGGCACCCAGGCAACACCATCAACTGCAGGTCCCCCTCACTCACACCATACTGACTTGGAAACTGTTCTTTCACTGCTACTGCGGTGGCACAGTGGGTTAGCACTGCAGCCTCACAGCGCCAGGGACCCCGGTTCGATTCCCGGCTTGGGTCACTGTCTGTGTGGAGTCTGCACATTCTCCCTGTGTCTGCATGGGTTTCCACCAATTTCCTCCCAATGTCCAAAAGACATGCTGGTTAGGGTGCATTGGCTGTGCTTAATTAGTGTCCCAGGGTGAATAAATTAGAGGGATTAGTGGGGAAAATATGTGGGATTATGAGGAAAGTGCAAACTGCACAGTGACCCAAGCTGGGAATCGAATCTGGGTCCCTAACGCTGTGAGGCAGCAGTGCTAACCACAGCGCCAAGAGTAACGAGATGGAACAGTGGTGGTCGCACAGTGGTTAGTACTGCGTCAGGGACCCAGATTCAATTCCCAGTTTGGATCACTGTGGAGTTTACACTTTCTCCCCATGTCTGCGTGTGTTAGCTCCCACAGTCCGAAAGATGCACGGGTTAGTTGCGTTGGCCATGCTAAATTAGCGTTCCAGGCTGCATAGATTAGAGGGATTAGTGGGGCAAATATTTACTTATTAGTGTCACAAGTAAGGCTTACATTAATACTGCAATGAAGTTAATGTGAAAATCCTCTAGTTGCCACACTCCGTGTGGGTTTATGAGGATAGGGTCTGGGTGGGATTCTTGTTGGTGCAGGCTTGATGGGCTGAATGGCCTCCTTTTGTGCTGTAGGGATTCTGAGAGAAGATTCTAAGACTGTAGTTTAGGGCAACCCAAGGATGAAAAGATATCTAAACTTAAAGGGTTAATTTACGATGACGAGTTGCACAGATCAAACATAGAGGCTGGGATTCTCCGACCTCGCCTGTGACTGGGATTCTCCAGTCCCGCTGCAGTGAATGAACAGTTGGCTGGGCGCCAAATTCTCCATCCCCACTGGGAGCAGAAATGGGGTGTGCGAGATTGGAGAATCCTGACCAAAGGGTTAAAAGGTGTTGGTAGGAGACAGAGAAATTATTTCCCATATAATGTGAGTTCAGAACTTCAAAATTAGTGTTCAACTGTTCAGAGGCGAGGTCAGGAAACACTCCTTCACACGTAGGGGGTTAGAAATCTGCAACTCTCTCTTGCCCCAAGAAAAGCTAAGCTGGGGACATCAATTAAAATTTCCAAAGTGGAGTTCGATAGATTTTTATCTGCTATAGAATCCAGACAGAGCAGAAGGAGGCCGTTCGATCCATCGCCCCAGATCCTTTCACCGTAACACTACACATTTACCCTGCTAACCCCACTGACACTAAGCAGCAAATTAGCACATCCAATGCACTTAACCAGCACATCTTTGGAGTGTGGAAGCTGGCGGACCCGGAGGAAACCCACGCAGATACGGGGAGAACTTGCAAACTCTGCACAGGCAGTGACCCAAGCCGGGAATCGAACCCGGGTCCCGGGTGCTGTGAGGCAGCAGTGCTAACCACTGTGCCAAGAGTAGTGCAATGGAACAGTGGTGGTGGCATAGTGGCTAGCACTTCTCGCTTAACGCCAGGGAACCAGACTCGATTCCCAGCTTGGGTCACTTGTGGGGGCTGCACATTCTCCCCACGTCTGTGTGGGTTTCCTCTGGGTGCTCCAGTTGCCTCCAATAGTCCAAAGATGTGGTGGTTAGGGTGCATTGGCCGTGCTAAATTCTCCCTCAGGGTACCCGAACAGGCTCTGGAGTGTGTTGACTTGGGGATTTTCACAGTAACTTCATTGCAGTGTTAATGAATACCTACTTGTGACACCAATAAAGAAACTTTAAAGCGTCAGTCTAGACTATGTGCTCAAATCCTAAATTCTCCCTCAGTGTAACCGAACAGGTGCTGGAGTGTGGCGACTGGGGGAATTTCACAGTAACTTCATTGCAGCGTTAATGTAAGTCTACTTGTGACACTAATAAGTAAACATTAACTTAACACGTTAACAGTTACGGGAACCAAAGCAGGCAGTTGGAGTTAAACAGATCTGCCACGGTGGAATTGGGTGGTGGAGGGGCTGACTGGACTCCCTCTTGTTCTGGGGGTACAGGAGAGAAGGAAAATTAAAGGGCGGTGGAGGGGGTGAAGGAGCAGATGTTAATGCAGCATTTTTGGATTGGCAAGGGGGGGGGGGAGTTGACAGAGAGGCGTGGAGCGTTGGAGTTGTCCCCTGTGCAGTGAGCAAACAGCCTGGAGGTCCCTGGGCTTGTGAATTGGAAAGCGTCGTCTGGACTGGCTCACGACAGCAACACATGCTGCTGCAACTTAGCAAATGGAGTTTACTGAGATTTATGTCTGACAACTTGAGCAGAAGCTCTGAGGTTTAAACACTGGAAAGTTTCCACCAGACGCACAGCATCATTTAATATTGTACAGATGGGGAATGGGGGGGTCAATGGAAAACATTTGTGCCACTAATAATTAGCCTCCAGATTGGGTTACTTCAAGATTGCTCCTAATTACAGTCCCTGAAAGTAATCAGGACATGATCATTTATCTCAATAACTAAGCAGAATTTGTACTTTCTTTAAAGGATAAAAGAGCAAAAGACATTTCTTGCTCACCAGTTGGACTGTGCTATTTAAGGTGTCAGCTATGACTCACAGTTCACACTCTTATCCTGGAGGCTAAAGGCTACAGATCCAAATCAGAATCGTAAAGCTGTAATCTCAGCTCCCTCTCCCCGTACAGTAGCGTGGGGGTGCCACATTGCCAGAGGTATCAAAACACAAACCGCCTGCGCTCTCAGGCGTGGGTAGAAGATCCCACCTGGTGCTGTTTCCAATGAGAGTCGGGGAGTTCCTCCACTCCCCTGGCATCCAGGTCAAACATATCCCTTCATCAACATCTCAAAGCCAGGTTATCTGGTCATCCATCTATGGGCTGCATGGTGGCACAGTGGGTTAGCACTGCTGCCTCACAGCGCCAGGGATATGGGTTCAATTCTCTCCTCAGGTTACTGTCTGTGTGGAGTTTGCACATTCTCCCCGTGTCTGCATGGGTTTCTTCTGGCTCCGGTTTCCTCCTACACTCCAAAGGTGTGAAGGTTAGGTGGATTTGCCATGCTAAATTGCCCCTTAATGTCTTAAGATGTGCAGGTTGGGTGGATTGGCTACGCTAAATTGCTGTTTAGTGTCAGAGGGACTAACTAGGGTATATACATGGGGTTGTAAGGCTGAGTGGGATTGCTGTCAGTGCAGGCTCGATGAGCCAAGAGGCCTCCTTTTGCACTGTGGGGATTTTATGATCTCCTCCTGTATGTGGGATCTTGCTGTGCACCTTTATGTTGCTGCGTTTCCTAGATTTAAACCATAAGCACACATCAGAACACACTCCGCTGGTGGCAAACTGCTTTGGGCTATCCTGCGGTGCTATAGAAATGCAGGCACTATCTTTCTGTAACCTCGCATGTCCTATTTGAGGAAACCTGGTGTTTTGATTCCTAGTTACCGCCCTGACTTGGGTGTAGTTGAGAGCAGCAGAGCATTAGGCTTACACTGAGGAGTGGCCTCTGCTAACCCAGGCCCCCTCTCCCTGGCTGGAACTGCACTGGTCACTGCGACCTACCTGGTGAGGTTGATTCCGGAGTGAATGTTGGCCAAGAAAATGGGACAACTCTAGCCCTGCCCGAGGAAGGCCACAGATTCAATAAACATCCGTCTGAAAACATCCACAATCCGGCAGATGGGGGCATGGTTCAGCATCCCATTCAAAATGTCAGCTTAGATTATGTGCTCAAGGCAGCGTTGAGCTTGATCCTATAACTCCATAACATGAGGCGAGAATGTGGAATCAAAGATGCCAAAATCACACTGCAGTCTGGAACATAGAGACCAGGAGAAGCCAACCAGCTATCAGCATGCTGGACTCTCCGCTCAATAACCCCCCTCCCTGGCTAATATATCCTTCCTGATGGTATACTGCCCAGACTGAATGCTATACAATCAATGGGACCTAACCAGAGCTTTATCTACCGTGGCGGCACAGTTGTTAGCGCTGCTACCTCACGGTGTCAGGGATCTGGGATCAATTCCCACCTCCAGTCACTGCCTGTGCAGAATCTGTACATTCTCCCCATATCTGCGTGGGTTTCCTCCAGGTGCTCTGGTTTCCTCCCACAGTCCAAAGATGTGTGGGTTTGGTACATTGGACATGAAGGGGCAACTTAGCATGTCCAAAGATGTGTAGGTTAGGTGGATTGGCCATGCTAAATTGCCCCTTAGTGACAGAGGAATTAGCAGGGTAAATACCTCGGGTTGTGGGGATAGGGCCTCGGATTGTTGTCCATGCAGGCTCGATAGACTGAATGTCCTCCTTCTGCACTGTAGAGATTCTATGATTCCTACAAACCTTTCCATCATCCTTTAGCTTGAGGGGCTGAATGGCCTCCTCCTGTTCCAATAGCCGATGAGTTTAGTAGGGCTCAGCCTCAGAGAGACAGGGTGATTTCTGATTCCAATGGTAAGAACATAAGAACATAAGAAATAGGAGCAAGAGTAGGCCATCCAGCCCTTCAAGCCTGCCCCGCCATTCAATAAGATCATGGCTGATCTGTCGTGGCTCAGTTCCACTTTCCCGCCCTCTCCCCATAACCCTTAATCCCCTCTCCTATCAAAAACCCATCAACCCGCGTCTTAAAAATATTTAGCAAGGCAGCCTCCACCACTTCAACGGGCAGAGAATTCCAGAGATTCACCACCCTTTGAGTGAAGAAGTTCCTCCTCAACTCCGTTCTAAACCGCCCCCCCTTTATCTTGAGGCTGTGCCCCCTAGTCCTACTGTCTTTTTTGAGCGGGAAGAGTCTCTCCACCTCAGGGTCTTTGACCTGGGCTGCAGAGAGTGCCCTCCATCATAAAACCACCAGCCCCTCTGCTCACAGCTCAATGATAAGCCAAATCTGGGATCCATTCCAACTCCTTCCTGCAAAACTCAGCCTTGGCTCGGATTCATGGAGCTAACCTAATTTGGATAAACACGGATTTGTGGTGCGGATCTGTGTGTTTACCCCCAGCTGATACAGACAAACAGACAGAAGCATGAAGCATCAGTCAGGGAGGAACCTGCAGAAACGTTCGATTCATTTCACTTTACGGTGCTGGGGAAGGGGGTGGCAGGGTGGTGCAGTGGTTAGCACTGCTGTGTCACAGCGCCAGAGACCTGGGTTCGATACCCAGCTTGGGTCACTGTCTGTGCTGAGTCTGTACATTCTCTCTGTGACTGTGTGGAGCTCCTCGGGGTGCTCCAGTTTCCTCCCACACTCCAAAGATCATAGAATCATAAAATCCCTGCGGTGCAGAAAGAGGCCATTCGGCCCATCGTATCTGCACCCACCACAATCCCACCCAGGCCCCACCCCCATATCCCTAATATTTACCTACTAATCTCTCTAACCTATGCATCTCAGGACTCTAAGGGGCAAATTTTTTTTATCATGGCCAATCAACCTAACCCGCACATCTTTGGACTGCGGGAGGAAACCGGAGCACCCGGAGGAAACCCACGCAGACACGAGGAGAATGTGCAAACTCTATACAGACAGTGACCCAAGCCGGGAGTCGGAGCCAGGTCCCTGGAGCTGTGAAGCAGCAGTGCCAACCACTGTGCCACCGTGCTGCTCGTTGTGCAGGTGCAGGTTCGGTGGATTGGCCATGCTAAATTGGCCCTCAGTGTCAGGGGGACTAGCTAGGGTAAATACACAGGGTTATGGGGATGGGGCCTGGGTGGGATTGCAGTTGATGCAGGCTCGATGGATGAATGGCCTCCTTTTGCACTGCAGGGATTCTATGGAACTGCAATCCTTTGACCCATCCTGTGGCCACAGTTAGAGATAGCTTGGTCTGTGCCCCCCATGGTCAGAAAGTCATTGATGCACTTGGCCAAGGATACAGATTGCGGGAACGTCCTGCCCACCTCGGTTGGAACAGGGTAAAGGTCTGATGGACACCACAGTTCGTTACCTGGATTTCATACCCAGATTGGCTCATTCCACTCCAGACTAGAAGCTTTTCGGAAAGATCACAAAATCCAGCAAAATGAAGGAGCTTGAAAGAAAAATAATCAAAAAAAATTGAAGGTTCCCAATTTCTGAGCCCGCAGGCTGTGGGATCCAGTTCCATTCCAGAACCCTGGGGTAGAATTCTCCGTCCCTCCCTGCCATTGGTGTCCTCCAGTCCTGCTAATGGGATCTTCCAGCCCCTCCATCAAGACCTTCCAATTTTGCTGTCGGGATGTATTCATTAGAAGGATCCCTACAGTGCAGAAGGAGGCCATTTGGCCCATCGAGCCTATACCAACAATAATCTTCCCCAGACCCTATCTCCATCATCCCACATTTCGACCCTGCTAATCCCCCTGAGTCTATGGGGCAAGTTAGCATGGCCAATCCCCCGAAGCTGCACACCTTTAGATTTTGGGAGGAAACTGGAGCACCCGGAGAAAGCCCATGCAGACACGAGGAGAACATGCAGACTCCGCACAGACAGTGACTTTCCAATCCTGCCAGCAGAATCCACCAATCCCGCCAGTGGGATCTTCCAGTCCTGCTGTCACCCTCCATGATGGGTCCCCTGGCAGCTGAGGGTGTGAGCCACGCAAAAGCGCCATATTCACCGGCGGGACTGGAGGATCCTGCCACTGGACAATGGGGAGCCGCCTCTTCCATCAGCAAAGCCCAGCCCTCGAGCACCAAAATCCTGGCTAATCCGGAGCTTATCCGCAGCGAGGGAACACAGCACGGTTAGAGGAGCCTTTCAAACACGATGTTAAACCAAGGCCCCATTCACCCCAATTGGAAATTCTCCTCGGTGTCTGAAACCTAACCCTTGACTAAAGACATTGCAAAGACTATCTGGTTATTCTCACATTGCTGCTGTGGGAGCTTGCTGTGTGCGAATTTGGTGTTGTGCTTTCCACGTGAACGTGGTAACAACATCAATGGCTGTAAAGAACTTGGAGATGTGCCAAAAGCAACTGTAGAAAATGCAAGTTCTGGGTCGTGAGCTTCAAGTTTTTAGGTGTCCAGATCAACCTGTCCTGGTCCCCCCACGCCGACACTATAGTTAAGAAAGCCCCACCAACGCCTCTACTTTCTCAGGAGACTAAGGAAATTTGGCATGTCCGCTACAACTCTCACTACCTTTACTGATGCACCACAGAAAACATTCTTTCTGGTTGTATCACAGCTCGGTCTGGGCTCCTGCTCTGCCCAAGATCGCAAGGAACTACAAACGGTTGTGAATGTAGCCCAATCCATCACACAAACCAGCCTCCCATCCATTGACTCTGTCTACGCTTCCCGCTGCCTCGGGAAAAGCAGCCAGCATAATTAAGGACCCCACGCACCCCGGACATTCTCTCTTCCACCTTCTTCTGTCGGGAAAAAGATACAAAAGTCTGAGGTCCCGTACCGACCGACTCAAGAACAGCTTCTTCCCTGCTGCCGTCAGACTTTTGAATGGGCCTACCTCGCATTAACTTGACCTTTCTCTACACCCTCGCTATGATTGTAACACTACATTCCGCACCCTCTCCTTTCCTTCTCCCCTATGTACTCTATGAACAGTATGCTTTGCATGTAAAGCACACAAGAAACAAGGGGCGGAATTCTCCAGCTGCGCTGGTCTCAAAGTCAAAATCCGCCCCCCCCCCACCCTGACTGCCAACGGGATTTCACATTGTCCGCAACCCGCCTCCTGAAAGTTCAGTGGTGGGCAGGATGGGAGAATTCCGGCCACTGTATCCCAATACACGTGACAATAATAAATCAAATTTTAAAAAATTAAACACTGAAACATAGAAATAGGAGCAGCAGGAGGCTATTCGGCCCTTCAAGCCCACTCCGTCATTCATTACCATAAGACCATATGATGTAGGAGCAGAATTAGGCCATTCGGCCCATTGAGTTCGCTCCGCCATTCAATCAGGGTTGATATTTTTCTCATCCCCATTCTCCTGTCTTTTCCCCATAACCCCTGATCCCCTCATTAATCAAGAACCTATCAATCTCTGTCTTAAAGACACTCAGTGACCCGGCCTCCACAGCCTTCTGAGGCAAAGAGTTCCACAGATTCCCCACTCTCTGGCTGAAGAAATTCCTCCTCATCTCTGTTTTAAAAGATCGTCCCTTTAGCCTGAGGTTGTGCCCTCTGGTTCGAGTTTTTCCTACTAGTGGAAACATCCTCTCCATGTCCACTCTATCCAGGGCCTCGCAGTATCCTGTAAGTTTCAATAAGATCCCCCCCTCATCCTTCTAAACTCCAACGAGTACAGACCCAGAGTCCTCAACCATTCCTCATATAACTATGGCTGATCATCCAACTCAATAGCCTAATCCTGCTTTCTTTCCCCATAATCTTTAATCCCATTCATCCCAAATGCTACATCTAGCCACCTCTTGAACACATTCAACGTTTTGGCAGTTCAGAGGAAAATCGGGTGATCGATGGATGATTTAAGGGAGTATTTTTGAGAATGTGGGTGCCTGTTGGGGATCGAGTCCGGGATGAGTGACGTTTACTGACTGGTGATTAGTGAAGGGCTCACTTGGAGCTTTGGTTAACAGATGGTTACGTTGGGGACTCGCACTGAAACGCAGCGTGGGATGACAGCTGTGAAAGGCGGACTTGGCTGCCCCCCCTCCTCATCCATCATCCCCTTCAACATTAAACAAAAAAAACAGCTGAAGGGAAGTTAAAAACCTGCGTCTTGCCGGTAAAGTTTCGACATCCTGACCCGGAGCATCTTCACAAGGAGAAGTCTGGCATGTTCTCGCAATACTTAGTGCCCTCTGATTTTGCTGACCATTAATCTTCTTAACCCAAGTGAAATCTAGAATGGTTACCATGACGACAACAGCATTAGCCACGATTAGTTCCACTCAGAGACGAGCTTCGCTCCCTGGGCGTTCAGAGACACTCTAAGTGTCGCAGTCACTAGGGATGGCTGGTCTCCCTTTATTGGCAAAAGCCTCATGAGTGGTGGCGGATAGTTGGCACAGCTTGCCAGGAGAGGTGGCACAATTGGCTTCCTGCACTACGCTGATAATTTCCTGAAGCATTGTTCAATCACTCATTATTCTCTGCTGTCACGCCCCGCATTAAACTGAGAGACAGTGGAAGCTGCGTGTACCATCTACAAGATGCACTGCGGCAACTCACCAAGGTTCCTAAGGCAGCACCTTCCAAATCCATCACCCACGCCGTCTAGAAAGACGAGAGCAGCAGATACCCTGGGGTGGAATTTTCCATTCCCGCCATGGGAATCGGAACGGGACAAAATTGGGAATTGGGTGGGACAAAATATTCAGCAGGCTGTGCAAAGATCCATTGACCTCAGGATTTTCCAGCCTCGGGGGTGAGTGCCGCTGGAAAATCCCACCCACGGGGGACACCATCACTTGGAGGTTCCCCTCCAATTCACTCGTCATCCTCACTTGGAGGACATTTGAAAGTCAACCGCATTGCTGTGGCCCTGGAGTCACATGTAAGCCAGACCGGGTAAGGACAGCAGATTTCCATCCTGCAAGGTTATTAGTGAACCAGATGGGTTTTTCCGACCATGGTTTCATGGTCATCAGTAACTTCTTAATTCCAGCTTTTTGTTTTAATTGAATTCAAATTCCATCTTATGCTGTGGTGGGATTCGAACCCGGGTCCCCAGAACATTAGCTGAGGTTCTGGATTAATAGTCTAATGATAATACCACTAGGTCAATCGCCTTCCCCTCCACCACCTTCTGCTGGGTTCTCCTGTTTACTCTGACAGTCCAAAGATGTGCAGGTTAGGTGGATTGGCCATGCTAAGTTGCCCCTTAATGTCCATAGATATGCAGGTTAGGGAGATTAGTGGATGTGAGGTTACTGGGATAGGGCAGGGGAGAGGACCTGGGAAGATACTTTGTCAGAGAGTCATTGCAGACTCAATGGGCCGAATGGCCTCTTCCGCACTCCAGGGATTCTAGGATTCTCAAGAACACAAGGCCCTTTAAACTCTGCAAAGACACAAGATATTGTTTAGCTCGGTGTGTGAGTTACTGCACAGCACAGTAAGTGAACTGAAGTGGGCAATGAGGGCAATGAAAACCATCCTGTTTACTGGTTCAACTCTGTGCTGAGTGAACTGTCACACAACAAATCTCAATCACTAAAGCATAAAATCCCTGTGAACATCGCAGAACCTGCCCTCTCTGAGCTTCCACCTTGATTGGCCAACCTCTGGATGTCCGCTGACACAAGAGCAAAATCCCGCAGACGCTGGAAATCTGAAATAAAAACAGGAACTGCTGCCAAGTGCTCGGCTGGACAGGCAGTGTCCGTGGAGAGGGAAACAGCATCAACTGCCCGGATTTTCCACCCTTGAGGCGGGTTACATGAGTTGGGAGAATGCCTGGCCTTGACCAGCCTGTCCACCTTGGGAGAAGTACCCACAAAGGTGGGGGGGGGGGGGTGGTCTCCATTGCCTGGGGTCTGGGTCTGACCTGTCTGAAAAGCCCAACATGGTGCTGTGGGACTCTGTCCCAGTTAAAATACAAACCCTTCATTCCTCATCTCGCACACCATCCCCCCCCCACTTTGCCCACATGCCCTATCCATGTCACGTCATGTCTTCATGCCAAACTATGCTTCCGCCCATTACCCACCCATGGCTCCTCATGCCAAACTATAGCACTTCCATGGCCCATTGACCCACTAAATACACATAATGAGGCTTGGCTGTGAGCTCAGACATCCATTAGTCTTGTTGAAACAGCTGAGCCCCATGAGGAAATATTGTGTGATTGACAACACTGACTCTCTGATCTATATGGTCAATTTCACAATGTTGATTTCCATGAGATGAAGTGATTTTGAGGCACTTTTGTGACAGATATTTTGTAGGGTCTGAATGATTGACACTTTTTCTGGTTCCTGGCGAAACAACTTTTATTAAAAATAGTAGAAAGTGATTTTTTTTTGCAGCTTTTTCTTTTACACATCTTACTGTCACCATAGGGATCATTGCCTCTCTAGGGGGCATGAGGGGCGCCGGGGGGTTTGGCATTAGGGGTATGAGGGGTATGTATTTATTGTAACTAATAAATAAACTTTAAAATCTTTACTTTAATAGAGCCATAGAGGTTTACAGCATGGAAACAGACCCTTCTGCCACAACTATCTATGCTACCCAGCTTTTTACCACTAAGCTAGTCCTAATTGCCCACATTTGGCCCATATCCCTCTATACCCATCTTACCCATGTAACTGTCTAAATGCTTTTTAAAGACAAAATTGTACCGGCCTCTACTACTACCTCTGGCAGCTTGTTCCAGACACTCACCACCCTCTGTGAGAAAACGGTATCCTGTTGTATCTCTCCCCTCTCACCTTAAATCTACGCCCTCTAGTTTTAGAGTCTCCTAACTTTGGGAAAATATATTGACTATCTAGCTGATCTATGCCCCTCATTATTTTATAGACCTCTATTAGATCACCCCTCAGCCTCCTACGCGCCAGAGAAAAAAGCCCCAGTCTATCCAATCTCAGCTTATAACTCAATCCATCAAGTCCCGGTAGCATCCTAGTAAATCTTTTCTGCACTCTTTCTCGTTTAATAGTTTAGGGTGACCAGAACTGTGCACAGTATTCCAAGTATGGCCTTACCAATGTCTTGTACAACCTCAACAAGACGTCCCAACTCCTGTATTCAAAGTTCTGACCAATGAAACCAAGATTGCCGAATGCCTTCTTCACCACTCTGCCCACTGTGACTTCACCTTCAAGGAGCTATGAACTTGTACCCCTAGATCTCTTTGTTCTATAACTCTTCCTGATACCTTACTATTAAGTAGGGCATTGGGGAGAGTTGTATTGAGTAGATCCTGCCCCGATTTGATCTCGCTACATACATCACCTCGCCTCACATTTATCTAACGCAGTGAAAAGTGTGTGCGACTGACCCCGGGCTGCGGGCAGTGTAAGTGCTGAATCCCAATCACTGGACCATCGGGCAAGGTCAGAGGAGAACGGCAGCAATCGGAGAGAAAGGTGAGACGGGAAATGTGTCACTTGGAATGACATTTCAAAGGCGAAGAAGCCTGGGGGGAATCCATAAGACATAGGAGCAGAATTAGGCCACTCGGCCCATCGAGAATGCTCCACCATTCAATCGTGGCTGATATTTTTCTCATCCCCATTCCCCTGCCTTTCCATACCTACTCTTGGGTGGAATCCGATGCCGGGAATCCCCAGCCTTCCTGCGGTATTTTCTCGGAGTTAGCGCACCATTGGCTGGCGGCGAGATCTTCTGGTCCCTCTGCAGCCAACGGGATTTCCCATTGGACCCAGCCCTCACTGCTGGGAAACACGCAGTGAGTGTACCCCACTGGCAAGACCAGAAGATCCCAATGGCATTCCGAGTTGGAAGGCCCGTGGCCCAAATCTTTTCCGGAAAGCGCACTTCCAGGAATCTACACAAAGCGACAAAAAAGCTAACAGCGCAGATTTTAGTCCGGGAAACTTCATTCGCCAATCATGGATGTGTTTCTTTCTGAATGTGCACTGGGACACATTACCAAGTTAATTTTGACCCTTTTGAAGGGGTCTTCAGTTTCTAAGCAACCTGCAGTTCCCTCCGGGGAACCGTGGAGTGGATAATTCTAATGTGAGCAGGTTCTGCGCGCAGACTAAAGGAGCCTTCTACAGCTGGAGCCAATCCTTCGAGAATTATCTAGAACATCTGTCCTCCTTTTCAGTGCTGGCAGGAAGCTCGATGAATTACTGAAGCTTTTAGCCGACAAGTTTCCAGCCAGCCGCGCGCTAGCGTAACTAACAGAGCGGGAGTGTCCGACCCAAGATACAATTAGTAACTGGGAGTCACAGATCCCCTCACCAGATGCACCACAGAAGGTATCCTTTCCAGATGTGTCGCAGCTTGGTATGGGCTCCTGCTCTGCCCAAGACCGCAAGGAACTACAGAGAGTTGTGAAACAAAAATAGAAAATGCTGGAAAATCTCAGCGGGTCTGACAGCATCTGTGGGGGGAGAACAGAGCCAACGTTTTGAGTCTGGATGACCCTTCGTCCTGTTTCAGATTTCAGCACCCAGAGTATTTTGCTTTTATCAAAGGGTTGTGAATGTAGCCCAATCCATCACACAAACCAGCCTCCCATCCACTGACTCATTCTACACTTCCCGCTGTCTCAGAAAAGCAGCCAGTATAATTAAGAACCCCACGCACCCCAGACATTCTCTCTTCCAACCTCTACCATTGGGAAAAAGGTACAAAAGTCTGAGGTCACGTACCAACCTACTCAAGAACAGCTTCTTCCCTGCTGCTGTCAGACTTTTCAATGGACCTACCTTATATTAAGCTGATCCTTCTCTACATCCTAGCTACGAGCGTAACACTATATTCTGCACCTTCTCCTTTCCTTCTCCTGTATGTACTCTATGAATGGTATGTTTTGTCTGTATAGTGCGCAAGAAACAATACTTTTCACTGTATCCCAATACACGTGACAATATAAGTCAAATAAGTGTTGATGCATCCAGCCAGTCACAGATTGCCACTGTACTGTCCATTTCCACAGAGACCTCTGCGTTCCTTCAATTCTAGCCACATGTCCAATTTCAATCCCTCCCTTGGTATCTGTACCTCCAGCTGCCTGGGCCCCAAGCTCTGGAATTCCCTCTCTAAAACCTCTAAAAGAACAAAGAAAGGGAGGAGTGGGAGAGGTTCTTGAAGTCAGATGCTTTGTCCTAGGGTAGGAGAGTCAAGTACTAGTGGGGGGCACAGGTATAACGTGCGTGGGGAAAAGGTTAGAGGAGGTGTGCGGGGCAAACTTTTTTTTTTACACAGAGGGTGGTGAATGTCTGAAACACACTGCCTGGGGGACAGGTACGAAAGTGGCATTTAAGGGGTAACTAGACAATTACATGAATAGGATGGGATTGGAACGATACGGACTCCATAAGTTTATGCAGTTTTAGTTTAGGCAGGCATCGTGATAGGTGCAGGCCTGGAGGGCCGAAGGGCCTGTTCCCGTGCTGTACTGTTCTTTTAAAGGCAGTTTAGGTAAATTATTCTGTGTCTGGGTCAGCTAGTTTTCAGTTCACAAGCTATGACGTTGCAGCAAACAGTGAGGAATCTCCTCAAACACTCTGGATATCTCTAGATTATACAAGATGTGATAGCACTAAAATAGACCAGAGAAGTTCAACTTTTAATTAAAAGTTGATCATCTGACTCATCTTCGTTCTGCCCACCTGATATTCCTATTGTCCATATCCTCTCCTCTTGTCCTTGATCTCTCAATTATTTTTGGATTTTAAAAACTCATTTAAAATACTCCTATTTCTCCCCAACACATTATTTTCCCAAAGACTTAGCGTGCATGCCTTCTTAGGCTGTTCTTCTCTGCCTCTCGCCTTCCATTTTGGGGCCCCCCTAAAGCTGCCTTCTCTTTGGTTGGGTTCAACGAGCCAATCAAAAGTCTAGAATGCAAAGGTTGACATGATGACACCATGAATACAAGCAGGTCAGCCAATGCCCTGCTTTCTTCAGGCACGGCACGTGGGTGTCGCTGGCTGGGCCAACATTCATTGCCCCCCTTTAATTACTAAATGGCAGATAAATAGCAGATGGAATCTAACTCTGAAAAAAGTGAGGTGACACACATTGAAAGGAGCAATTTGAGAAGGAAGTACTCAGTGAATGGTAGGACACCAGGGAGTTCTGTGGGTTCAGATAAGATAGAAGCAGGGAAGTTGTTTCCACTGGCGGGTGAAACTAGAACTAGGGGGGCATGGCCTCAACATAAGGGGGAGCAGATTCAGGACTGAGTCGAGGAGGAACTTCTTCACCCAAAGGGTTGTGAATCTGTGGAATTACCTGCCCAGTTGAAGCTACCTCATTGAATGTTTTTAAGGCAAAGGTAGATAAATTTTTGAACAGTAAAGGAATTAAGGGTTATGGTGAGCGGGCGGGTGAGTGGAGCTGAGTCCATGAAAAGATCAGCCATGATCTTATTGAATGGCGGAGCAGGCTCGAGGGGCCAGATGGCCGACTCCTGCTCCTAGTTCTTATGTTCTTAATGAAGGGACTTTGGCATGTCTGTCCATGGATCTCTGAAGTCGAAAGAGCATGTTAGTAAGGTGGTTAAGAAGATATATGGGACATTGGCCTTTATCAATCGAGGCATCGATTATAAAAGCAGGGAGGTCCATGTTGGAGTTATACAGAACTTTGGTGAGGCCACAGCTGGAGCACTAGGTGCAGTTCTGATCCCACTTTACAGGAAGGATGTGCGGAGAGGATTCACCAGGATGCTGCCTGGGATGGAACACTGAGGTTATGAAGAGAGGTTGGATAGGCTTGGATTGTTTTTGTTGGAACAGACAAGACTGAGGGGGCGACCTGATCGAGGTGTACAAGATTATGAGGGACACAGACAGAGTGGATAAGGAGCAACTGTTCCCATTAGTTGAAGGGCCAGTTACGAGGGGACACAGGTTCAAGGTGAGGGGAAGGAGGTTTAGGGGGATGTGAGGAAAAACTTTTTTTTACCCAGAGGATAGTGAGGGTCTGGAATGCGCTGCCCGGGAGGGTGGTGGAGGTGGGATACCTCACATCCTTTAAAAAGTACCTGGATGAGCACTTGGCCCATCATCACATTCAGGGCTATGGGTTGAGTGCTGGCAGACGGGATTAGGTGGGAGTTGAGGTATTTCTAATGTGTTGGCGCGGACTCGGTGGGCCGAAGGCTGCACTGTATGATTCAATGAGTTACCCTCGAGGAAGTGACAATGAGGTGATTTGTTGACTGCTAGAGTCCATGAAGTGTAGGTACATCCACAACGCTGTTAGGGAGGGAGCTCCAGGATTTTGACCCAGTGAAGGAACGGGGAGATATTTTCAAAACCAGGATGGTGAGAGACTTGGAGGGGAACTTGCTAGTGATGGTGTCCCCATGTATCTGCTTCAGACTGACACTCTTCTTCAATGCTTTTCATTAGTAAGTATCTATTCAGTTCCTTCTTCAACCCATTGACCTAATAAGATCTCTTATCTCCTACTCAGCTCAAGTAAAATAGTTAAATTCTATCTATTCTCAACCAGGGGTTTGGAAGGTGCTGTGTGAGGATCTTTGGTGATCAAATGATCTACTTTTAATTAAACGGAAATCTCAGGAGGACAGGAGAACAGATAGAACTTAACTATTTTACTTGGGCTGAACAGGAGATAAGGGATCGTTATTAGGTCAGTGGGTTGAAGGAGGAGCTGAATAGATACTTACTAACGAAAAGCATTGAAGAGGAGTTTCAGACTGAAACCATTGACATTTGGATCTTACCCAGTCCAAACTGCTTGTACACAGAGCAGCTGTGTATATAATTCCATCATTGAAAACATCTGGTTTCTGGCAGTATTACCCAACACAGCCCTGGAATTAGTTCCTGATCTGTCACCTGAATTATCCACTTACCCAAATAGCTTCTCAAATGTTTATTTAAGCTCTGCAAATAAGCTACATCTGCCAACTCCATTCCAAACGCTGTCTGTTCTAGTCTGGGACCAACGGTATTCAAAGCCACATTTCCGACATTAACCCTTTGGGGGAGGAGGGGAGGGCATCACAGTCACACCGCGGGGGTGGGGGGGGGCATGTGTATGGGCTTTCACTTAATTATTTGTCTCTCTGTCACAACAACTTTCATTTCAATATCCCCTTCAAGGTAGAAGGGAGGAGGTGGCCTCGGGGTAGAATCATAGAATCCTACGGTACAGAAGGAGGCCATTTGGCCCATCAAGTCCACACTGACCACAATCCCACCCAGGCCTTATCCCATAACCCCATCCACTCGCCCTACTAATCCCACCAACATTAAGATGCAATTTAGCATGACCAATCCACCTAACCTACACATCTTTGGACACTAAGGGAGAATTTAGCACGGCCAATCCACTAACTGGCACATCTTTCAGACTGTGGGAAGAAACTGGAGCGCCCGGAGGAAACCCACGCAGACACAGGGAGAACGTGCAAACTTCACACAGACAATGACCCAAGGCCAGGAATCGAACCCGAATCCCTGGCGCTGAGAGGCAGTGGTGCTAACCCAGTGTGCCGTCCTATTGCTAGACTATTAATCCAGAAACTCAGCTAATGTTCTGGGGACCTGGGTTCGAAACCCGCCACGGCAGATGTTGGAATTTGAATTCAATAAAAAAAATCTGGAGTTAAGAATCTACTGATGGCCATGAAACCATTGTCGGAAAAACCCATCTGGTTCCCTTTAGGGAAGGAAATCTGCCGTCCTTACCCCGGTCTGGCCTACATGTGACTCCAGAGCCACAGCAATGTGGTTGACTCTCAACTGCCCTCCAAGGGCAACTAGAGATGGGCAATAAATGCTGGCCCAGCCAGTGACGCCCATGTCCCATGAATAAATAAGAAAAATACTCACCCCAGCAGCCTCCATTCACCTTCTCCTGAGCTGTGGTCTTTACTAGAATGTTCCTTGACCATCGGGCAGTTAAGCTTGCCAGGGCTCACAGGAGGGAACACGCCCTTTTTGAAAATAACCTGTCCAAGGAGTTAAAACTCTGTGATGCCCCAATCCCTCCTCTGAAACCAGTGAGTACAGACAGGCCCTGAAACTCTTTCTCTACCAAAGCTGCTGAGAGTTTCCAGCTTTTTCTACCTTTCTCGCTGGGGCATATTTGTTGACAGACTATTGTCTGCAGTCCTTTTGACGGCTAAATATAACCGCGTGCTGCATTCTGGAGCACAGACATCGGGAAGTTTACAGTGCAGGAGTTCACGTATCGGCCTTCGAACCCTCGAGAAAGCTGAAGTTAATTCCACTACCCTACACACCACTCATAAATCTCTGTCTGTCTCTAGTCCAAATGTTTAAGCTTGTCCTTTGAAAATACAACAGTATCGCTCAATCACACCCCGCGACAGAGAATCCCCAGCCCTCTGCCTCACATCATATCTCCTAACTCCTCTCCTCTGGTGGGTTTCGGAATTGGTGACACGGCGTAACGCGACTCCCCGACCCAATAAAACAGTGCCAGATTAAAAGTCCTTATGATTTCACAGTTCCCCTCTTTTGTCTCCTCTGCTCGAGTGGAGATAATCGCAGACGTGGAACTTGCAGGCGTCACACTGCTGAGATTTTCTGCTTCAGTCTGAGTAATGACGCTGCTGACTTGGCAGCGCGCTCGCCTTTGGCCCGGACGGCTGTGAGCTCAAATCTCACGGTGGGATCACATCTTTGTGTTTGTCCAGTACGGTACTGAGGGGGCTACAGTGTCACAGAGCGCCCATTAGCGCTTGAGGCTCAGCCACACATTCATAATAGCCATAGCAGTGCAAACAATTGAGCACTCTTAGAAATAGAAAGAACAGTAGATGCTCAGAGCAGCATGCCTATCGACCAATAGACTGAGAACGTGGTTGGTTATTTTCTAATGCCAAAAGCCGGGTTGTTCTCAATATAAGCCGGAGCTGCCACTCCATTTAAATCATAGCTGAAAACACAACAGCAGAGGATGACAGGACATGTTATAATATTTTTCACTGCAGTATGGCATTTTCTCCATTGGAAAAGTGCTGTCATGCATTTAAACAATTATACAATGCTGGTCATTGCAAGGGTCAGCAGCCCTTTGCAGGTCAAATCCTCTTGATGAGGCACTGCGGCAAAAGATATATAGGGCACCTAACAGTGACAGCGGAAGGTGTTGGAGTTTTTACACCTACCATTTGGAATGTTCCCAGACTCTAGCTGTGTTTTTATACAGCTTTCCAAACCTCGCATCACGAGATGAAAATGGTGTGAAATCCCCCACCCTCCCATTTAAAGTGGAGAACCTGAGCTCCACGGGATGGGAAAAGAGGAAAAGATATATAGTTTATAGTTTATTTATTCGTATCACAAGTAGGTTTACATTAACACTGCAATGAAGTTACTGTACAAATCCCCTATTTGCCACACTCCGGCGCCTGTTCGGGTACACTGAGGGAGAATTTAGCATGGCCAATGCCCCCTAACCAGCATATCTTTCGGACTGTGGGAGGAAGGCAGAGCACCCAGAGGAAACCCACGCAGACATGGGGAGAACATGCAGACTCCGCACAGACAGTGACCCAACCCGGGAATCGAAGCCGGGTTCCTGGCACTGTGAGGCAGCCATGGGGCGGTTTCAGTTGACCTCAGGAAGTGGGCAGGGCCTCAGTTAAATGTCTCCATCAAAAGACAGCCGGGGGGGGGGCAGTGTGGCACTCTCTCTGTCGGACGGACACTGGAGCATCAGGCTGGCTTATTGTGCTCAAGTCTCCACCAAAGGGACTTGAAGACACGGCTCGGAAACACAGTGGTGAGAACAATACTCACTGATCCGTGGATGATACCCGCATAGTCCAGCAAAGAGTGTCTTCAAAAGGCCATTTATTGACTGCAAAGCACTTCTGGGGACATGAAAGTTGGCCAATGTACAGGATATCCTCAAGCTCCTTTCACACCTCCTCCTCAGAGCAACCCTAGCCGGTTGAGAGAACATCGACCGAGCCGTCAGATCACGCAGCCCATCCTCGGGGGGGGGAACCCTCTCTCCGCGATGGTTCACAATTACTAAGCCTTGGTTATAAAAGGGAAGTTTCGGGACAGGAGCCTCGCTCGATCTGCTTTGATCCCGAGCTGTCTATGTCGGAATTACAGATACGAGAATGTCAAATTTGTGAGGGAGCAGCGAGTCATACTGCCTGAGAAAAGCGTGCCGATTGGCTGGCAAGTCAACTCTGATTGGTTCAGCCGGGGCCATGACAAGGGGACAAGGGATTTATCCTATGTTTTTGTTTAATTCAAAAAAGATCGCACACGTTCCTTATGCCTACAGAGGATACGTCCCAAATGTAATACTTGTGATGATAATGAGCCTTTAAGAAATGTGTCTGAATCTGTTTCTCTGCAGGAATGTTTCCAACAGTCCCTGGCATTTTGTTGGCACCCTGTTGTCTGCAGCTGGTATCCTCTATTGTCACTGAAGCAGTATAATTGACATCATGTTTGTTTTAACCTGAACTAATGCAGTGTTCTGTTGTTTTACCAATACTCTGGCCTGCCAGAGTAAAACTTGATGGGATAATTGACAGACCTGGTCATATGACTGGGGATGGTGATGTTTTCTTCGCTAATCACCCTGACACTAAGGGGCAACTAAGCATTACCAATTTACCTAACCTGCTCAGCTTTGGAGTGCGGGGAAGCAGAGGCACAATCACAAAATCCAGCCTGATACTCCAGTGCAACATTGCCGCACTGTCAGAGGGTCAGCGCAGAGGGAGTGCCGCACTGTCAGATGGTCAGCGCAGAGGGAGCGCCGCACTGCCAGAGGGTCAGCGCCGAGGGAGTGCCGCACTGTCAGAGGGCCAGGCTAAAAATTGCCTCTTAGTGTCCAAAGTTCAAAGACCCTACAGTACAGAAGGAGGCCATTCAGCCCATCGAGCCTGCGCCAATAACAATCCCACCTACACCTTTTCCCTGTAACCCCACATATTTACCCTCCTAATCCCCCTGACACTAACGGGGAATTTAGCATGGCCAATCCACCTAACCTAAACATCTTTAGACTGTTGCAGGAAACCACAGCACCCGGAGGAAACCCACACAGACACGGGAAGAATGTGGAAACTCCACACAGACAGTGATCCAAGGCCAGGAATCGAACCCAGGTCCCCGGTGCTGTGAGGCCGCAGTGCTAACCACTGTGCCACCGTGTCAGGGTGTCAAGATGTACAGGTTAGATGGATTGGTCATGGAAATTTGTGTTAGAGGGATTAGCAGGGTAAATGCCTGGGGTTGCGGGGGGATAGGTGCAGACTCAATGGGCCAAATGGTCTTGTTCTGCAGCATAGGGATTCTGTGAACCAGCTGTCCAGTCAACTAACTAATCCAACCCTGCGGACCACACATATATCTATAGAAATCCAGACCGTCAATGGATTGAAAACCACCCGAAGCAAATATGAGAGAAAGGATTCTGCAGAAAATGAAACCTCGTTTAATATCTTACTCTTGTAGCTGGAAGTGCAGCTGGATTTTAAATGTGTAATGAGGGTGTAATGAGCACTCAATGAACTGTTACCGTACATCATATTAACAAGGCAGAGCTCAGAATCTCATAAGCTGCAGGGTTCGAGTACGCAGTTACTGATGTGACACTGTTCCAAAAGGAGTGATGAAGTATTGGAGCAATGCTCCATAGCATCAATTAGTAACTAAGCTGTGTCGCAGGATCGAGAGACACCCCAGCCCCTGCTTTTTCGCCCAGAGCACAGTCACATGGGCAGGTGATGGCCTGGTGGTATTATCGCTGGACTATTAATCCAGAAACTCAACTAATGTTCTGGGGACCAGAGTTCAAATCCTGCCACAGCAGATGGTGGAATTTGAATTCAATATTCATTAAAAAATCCGGAATTAAGAATCTACTGATGGCCATGAAACCATTGTCAATTGTCGGGAAAACCCATCTGATTCACTAGAATTCCGACAGTGCAGAAGGAGGCCATTCGGCCCATCAAGTCTGCACCAATCACAATCCCATCCAGGCCCTATTCCCATAACCACACGTATTTACCCCACTGATCCCCTGACACTAGGGGCAATTTAACATGGCCAACCAACCTAACCCACACATCTTTGGAGTGTGGGAGGAAACTGGAGCACCCGGAGGAAACCTGCGCAGACACAGGGAGAATGTGCAGACTCCACACAGACAGTGGCCCAAGCCAGGAATCGAACCCAGGTCATGTGAGGCAGCAGCGCTAACCACTGTGCCACCGTGCTGCTCCTAATGTCCCTTTAGGGAAGGAAATCTGCCATCCTTACCTGGCCTGGCCTACATGTGGCTCCAGAGCCACACAACAACGTGGGTGATTCTCATCTGCCTTCTGAAGTGCCGAGCAAGATACTTAGAGATGGGCAATAAATACTGGCCAGCCAGCTATGCCCATGTCCCACGAATGAATACAAACACAAACAATTCGATATTCATTAAACAGAACCTCCTCATCAATATGGAATTCAGACCCCCACCCAGACCCATAGCTCCAACAATTCTGCTTCCACTGTCGTTTCAGGAAGAATCCCAGAGATTCACAGCACTCTGGGAGAAAGACTTTTGCCTCATCTCTGTTTCAATTGGGCAATGCCTCATTTTAAAATTGTATCCTCCCCCCCCCACCCCGTCCCATTCCACCTCCATGCTAAATTGCCCCTTAGTGTCAGGGGGACGAGAAAGGTAAATGCATGGGGTTATACAGGGATAGGGTCCGGGTGGGACTGTGGTCAGTGCAGACTCGATGGGCTGACTGCTAAATTGCCCTTTAATGTCCAAAGATGTGCAGGTTAGGGGGATTGGCCATGCTAAATTGCCCCTTAGTGTCCAAAGATGTACAGATTGGATGAATTGACCATGTTAAATTGCCCTTAGTGTCCAAAGACATGTAGATTAGGCGGATTGACTGTGCTAAATTGCCCCTTAGTGTCAGAGGGCTAGTTGGGGTAAATGCATGCAGTTGTGGGGTTACGGCCTGGGTGGGATTGCCATTGGCTTGATGGGCCAAATGGCCTCCTTCTGCACTGTAGGGATCCTACGATTAAGAGAAAACATCCTCTCCACATCCACCCTGTCAGTACCCCTTGGAACCTATAAATCCATCCACTGTGTTGTGAGTGCTGTGCGCATTCAGATAAAGAGGCTGTAGTTCTGTTCTTTCTTCCCCGGATTCTGACCTTATTTTCTGGTGTTTAGTGTGTTTGTCTGTACGCTGCGTCCCTTGCTATTGCAATCTTGGTAAACATTCTCTGAGCCAGCACAGATCAGTGGGGCCGAATGGACTGTTTCTGTGTCTTTTTACGTAATGCAGAATCCGCTGGAAAATGTTCACTGACTGAATGAGTAAAGTAGGACAGCGTTATGATTAGCAGCACGCAACAAATGTTTACAGAAATGCTGGAACCCCAACTGTGCCCAATTCAGCAGTAGTGGCATTGCTCACCTGCTGTTCAATCAACTCTGCCCATATAAACAGACCACACTTGTCATGCGGAATATTATAAAGCTAAGACAAAAAGGATGAATCTCCAGTGCAATTGCTCTAGTTTTCCACCCAGCAGCGCCAAGCGTTCGACCAATTTCCAGTCTGTTCAGAATATAAATCCTGCTCCTGTACCCGTAGTTATTATTCCGGTACCGTACCCAGCGCACACTCCTGTTTCCACACTTCAGACTGTCGCCCAGTTAGCCTCTTTCCTGCAGGTCATTCCAGCTTTCCTCCTATTTATTACGTTGACGTGACTAACCCTCCTCGGGCAGGCACAGTGGTTAACACCGTTGCCTTGTAGCGCCAGGGACCTGGGTTTGATTCCCGGCTTCGGGGGGGGCGGGGGCTGGGGGGGGTCACTGTATGGAGTTTGCACATTCTCTTCACATCCGGGTGTTCCAGTTTCCTCCCACAGTCTGAAAGACATGCAGTTAGGGTGGATTAGCCATGCTAAACTGCCCCTTAGTATCCAACGATGTGTGGGTTAGGTGGATTGGCCATGCTAAATTGCCCCTTAGTGTCCAAAGATGTATAGGTTAGGTGGATTGGCCATGCTAAATTGCCCCTGAAGGTCAGGAGAATTAGCTAGGGTAAATGCATGTGGTTATGCAAATAGGTCCGAGGTGGGATTGTGCTCAGTGCAGACTCAATGGGTCAAATGTCCTCCTTCTGCACTGTAGGGATTCTATGATTCTTTCACCCCTTGGTTCCATCTTGGATATCTACATTACATCCACTCGAATTGTCACATTGTCCGCCAGAGCTTTGCATTTCCGAAGTTCCGGATCTTCCATTCCCGATATAATTCCTCCAACTCCCATTTGTTCAAATCAACATTTGTTACAACTCTGGCCAAGACCACAAGAAACGACAAGTGAAGCTGAGACTAAGGAAATTTGGCATGTCCGCTACGACTCTCACCAACTTTTACAGATGCACCATAGAAAGCGTTCTTTCCGGTTGTATCACAGCTTGGTCTGGGCTCCTGCTCTACCCAAGATTGCAAGGAATTGAGAAGTGTTGCGAACAAAGCTCAGTCCCATCAATCAAACCAGCCTCCCACCCATTGACTCTGTCTACACTTCCCGCTGCCTCGGCAAAGCAGCCGGCATAATTAAGGACCCCACGCATTCTCTCTTCCACCTTCTTCCGTTGGGAAGAAGATACAAAAGTCTGAGGTCACCTACTAACTGACTCAAGAACAGCTTCTTCCCTGCTGCTGTCAGACTTTTGAAATGGACACATCTTACACGAAGTTGATCTTTCTCTGCACCCTAGCTAAGACTGTAACACTACATTCTGCCCTCTCTCCTTTCCTTCTCTACGAACGGTATGCTTTGCCTGTATAGACCTGACGAAGGAGCAGCGCTCCGAAAGCTCGTGGTTCCAGATAAACCTCTCGGACTTTAACCTGTTGTTGTGAAACTTCTCACTGCGCCCACCCCTGTCCATCTCCACCTCACGGTTCCCTGGGAAAGAAGGTATTTCCGCAGCAGTGGAGGGGAGGTCAGTGACGTATCTGTGACGGGGGTGAGATAGGGGAGGGGTGGGGGGGGGGGGGGGCGGGAATGTCAGTGCCTCGCTCAGACGGAGGAAAATTGCCCCTCAGTGATGACAGAAAGATGCTGGGTTTCCACGCAGGAGATTTAACCTCCTGGGGGCATTGCCTCCGTCATTCTACCTGTGACAGGATACGAACCTACCACCCACTCAGTCACTCCATGTGGCATAACAAACACAGGTTTCTTGCTGGGAGATATAAATACAAGAGGTGGCTCATTAGCAAGAACATACTCGCTGTCAGTTCCTAGAGAGATTAAACATAGAATCCAACAGCAAGAGCCAGAACCCGTCCTACACCTTCCAACTCTGATAGATCAATCTCATTTAGCAGCACCCCAAACCTTCTCCCTACTGCCTGAAAGGCAAACCCCTTCCAGCGCGATTACCTTTTGCAAATTCCTACTTTACATTCCAGGTCGCAATTGTGTCCGGAACTTTATCCTGACCTTCCCTCCACTTTATCTGCCAATTATTTTAAACCTGTAGTTACCAGCCCACTGGCGAAAGGACAGAGGACGCTGGCCCAAAACAAACAGGGATAAGGGGATATGGGGAACAGGTGGATTTGAGACCAGGGAGAGATCACTTGTGATCTGATTGAATGGCGGAGCAGGCTCGCAGGGCTGAATTTGCCCACTTCCGCTCCCAATCCCTCTGTTCCCAGAGCAGGACCTGTTCCTATCCAACACGTCTTGCTGCCCACAGAATTGGCCACATCATAGCGACACTTTCTGAGCCCTTCCCCGGCTCAGAATTACAAAGCATTGCTGGGTTCTGTTCTACAACAGCCGGGTGCCTATAGCAGTCACACCAGCACCATTTCTTCACCTTAGAGATCGGGGCAGGGAGTGTCAGCAGAATATTAGACTCCGTAGGGCATTGCAAGTGAAGCAATACATTCAAACACATCCAATCATAGGATCCCTACAGTGCAGAAAGAGGTCATTCAGCCCACCAAGCATGTACTGACAACCATTCACCCAGGCCCTAACACCATAACACCACATATTTACCCTGACACTAAGATGCCATTTAGCACGGCCAATCCACCAAGCCCACGTCTTTCAAACTGTGGGAAGAAACTGAAGCTCCCGGAGGAAACCCACCCAGACACGGGGAGAAAGTGCAGACTCTGCACAGACAGTGACCCAAGGGCGGAATCGAACCCGGGTCCCTAGCACTCTGAGGCAGCAGCGCTAACCCACTGTGTCACACATTCACGCACAAGCAGGCACGCATGTACACAAACATGTGCACAAGCACACAGATGGACAGACACATGCCCACTTGTGCATACACACAAGCAAATACGCACAAACACTCGAAATGCCTGCATACACGCACAAACACTGTGTGCGCACACACAGTAAGAAGTTTCACACCCAGTTAAAGTCCAACAGGTTTATTTGGTAGCAAATGCTACTAGCTTTTGGGGCTTTGCCCCTTCGCCAGGTGAGTGGGAGTCTTGGGTCACTGTCTTCTGACGAAGGGGCAAAGCCCGAAAGCTGGTGGTGTTTGCTACTAAATAAACCTGTTGGACTTTGACCTGGTGTTGTGAGACTTCTTACCGTGTTTACCCCAGTCCAATGCTGGTATCTCCACATCATGCACACACACGGACAGACATGCGTGTACAAATAAACAGACACGCAAAAAGTGCACAAGCATACATGCAGATGTACATGTACACACGTGTGCACACTGTCAGAAAATGACCTTGGTGGGGTTTCCAGTTGTGTGATTACCCTGAGCTTGGTGAACTTTTCTGCTGCTCAGATACAAGGGCCAGAGTTTTACCGCCTTGCCCGTCCCGAGGCTCATAAGATCGTGCCCGAGGCCAGCGGAGAATGTCGTTCCGTGACCCCCACCCCACCCTGATTCCAGGGCTGGGCGGGGCGTGCCGGCAAAACTGCGGCAAAGACCTCTGCATTTCGGTCGGTCGAACATCTGATGCGACAGATGTGAACAGCCGACTTCTGCTCCTAATTCCTGCGTCCCGAGAGCAGGACGTGTTCAGAGGGTGCTGCAGTGGGAGCGCCGGTCTGGATTTTTGTGCTCCGGTCTCCGGGAGTGGAACACAAAACCCACAATCCTCAGGCTCAGGGCTCCCCGCTGGCTCGCGGCTGACACCAAAATATCTCCAATGTTCTGTTCCTTGCTGCGTTAGAAGAGTTAAGTCAACACACACACAACAAAATCTTTTGCTGACACTTGCCCAGTGGGACCTGTCACTGCGGGTATCTATTATTCTGTTCAGTGAGTGGGATTCTCTCTGGCAGACTTTTTGTCTGAGCTTTACTGTTTCTTTAGTCTGAGTGATTGAGCACAGCAGAGCTGAAACATGTGCAGGGTCCTCATCAATTCCATTTTTATTCAATCGCCCAGTCCTTCATTCCTATAAAAGGATCTTTCCCCCTTTCATTCAGAAGGAGACTTTTATCCTTTGACTATAGTTCCTGAGTAATGGAGCTGCTGGAGTCTGACAGAGACACAGCTACCTCTCTGACCGGCCTGCCCTGGAGAATTTCACAGATTTTCTTTCTTTGTGCAGACATACCCATGCACACACTTAGACAGACACATATACACACACGTGTGCATGCACACGGACTCACACAAACACGGTAAATGGACGGCACGGTGGTTAGCTCCGCTGCCTCACAGGGACCCGGGTTCAATTCCCGGCTTGGGCCATGGTCTGTGTGGAGGCTGTACATTTTCCCCATGTCTGCATGGGTTTCCTCCGGGTGCTCCTGTTTCCTCCCACAGTCTGAAAGATGTGCTGGTTAGGGTGGATTGACCCGAACAAGTGCCAGAGTGTGGCGACAAGGGGAATTTCACAGTAATTTCATTGCAGTGTGAATGTAAGCCTACTTGTGACTAATAAATTACTTTAAAATACATACTCACGGACACACACACACACACACACACACACACACTCGCACAGAGACACACACACACACACTCGCACAGAGACACACACACACACACACACTCGCACAGAGACACACACACACACACACTCGCACAGAGACACACACACACACACACACTCGCACAGAGACACACACACACACTCGCACAGAGACACACACACACACACACTCGCACAGAGACACACACACACACACACTCGCACAGAGACACACACACACTCACAGAGACACACACACACACTCGCACAGAGACACACACACACACACACTCGCACAGAGACACACACACACACACACACACACACACACTCGCACAGAGACACACACACACACACACACACACACACACTCGCACAGAGACACACACACACACACACTCGCACAGAGACACACACACACTCACACAGAGACACACACACACACTCGCACAGAGACACACACACACACACGCTCGCACAGAGACACACACACACTCGCACAGAGACACACACACACACACACACTCGCACAGAGACACACACACACACACACACTCGCACAGAGACACACACACACACACACACTCGCACAGAGACACACACACACACACACACTCGCACAGAGACACACACACACACACACACTCGCACAGAGACACACACACACACACACTCGCACAGAGACACACACACACACACACTCGCACAGAGACACACACACACACACACACTCGCACAGAGACACACACACACACACACACTCGCACAGAGACACACACACACACACACTCGCACAGAGACACACACACACACACACACACACACACACTCGCACAGAGACACACACACACACACTCGCACAGAGACACACACACACACACACACTCGCACAGAGACACACACACACACACACACACTCGCACAGAGACACACACACACACTTGCACAGAGACACACACACACACACACTCGCACAGAGACACACACACACACACACACTCGCACAGAGACACACACACACACTCGCACACACACACACTCGCACAGAGACACACACACACACACTCGCACAGAGACACACACACACACACACACACACACACACTCGCACAGAGACACACACACACACACTCGCACAGAGACACACACACACACACACACTCGCACAGAGACACACACACACACACACACTCGCACAGAGACACACACACACACTTGCACAGAGACACACACACACACACACTCGCACAGAGACACACACACACACACACTCGCACAGAGACACACACACACACACACACTCGCACAGAGACACACACACACACTCGCACAGAGACACACACACACACACTCGCACAGAGACACACACACACACACACACACTCGCACAGAGACACTCACTCTTTTTAGATTTATTTATTAGTATTACCAATAGGCCGACATTAATTCTGCAGTGAAGTTACTGTGTAAATCTCCTAGTCGCCACACTCCGGCGCCTGTACGGGTTACACTGAGGGAGAATTTAGCACGGCCAATGCACCCTAACCGGCACATCTTTCAGACTGTGGGAGGAAACCGGAGCACCTGGAGGAAACCCACACTGACATGGGGAGAACATGCAGACTCCACACAGACAGTGACCCAAGCTGGGAATCGAACCCGGGTCCCTGGCGCTGTGAGGCAGCCGTGCTAACCATTGTGCCGCCCTCAAACTCAGACATGAGCATAACACACACACACACACACACGCAGTTGCTGATTTGCCCACCACCAACTGGTGCGTTCTTTCCCCGTCGCCATATTTAAATCCCAATCCAGCTCACTCACATCACTCTCTCCAGCCCAGCTATCTCCAGCAGGGGGTCAGCAGCCCAGAGGAAAAAGGCTGGCAGCCTCAAGAGGAAGTCAGCTCCTTGATTCAACTACCCTTTCCCCCTGAACCCATCGTCTGAGCGCCTGTGCCCCATATCAATCCCTATCCACCACATCTGGAGTCTTCACCTAACCCCTTCCAGTAAGTGCTATGGTACCTCTTTGCCTCCCTGTAATGTTTGCGAGCTTTGCCAGGATCCAGCTTCCCTCCTCCTTCCATCGTTCATCTTCCTCGTCCACCTTGTCCCCTCTTCCTGCTCACCTTCTCCTTCCACATTTCCCCCTCCTCCCCGACCCCCATTCTCTCTATCAGACCACACCTACCCCTGGTTTAGCTTTGGGCCTTTATTAACTCCCACAGACACTGGCCCAAGTCCACGTATCTGCACAGCGAGCAGTGATAGTCACTGAGCTGTTGTGGGCGCCTATCTGCTGGTCCAGTTTTACACAAACGACGCAAAGTGCTTGGCTACTCTCGAAACATCCAACAGACTCGAGTGGAATTGAACCCGGGTCCCTGGTGCTGTGAGACAGCAGTATTAATCACCATGTGCCCCATCATGATTTCCCGCTGCAATATTGGACAGCCTGAGGGCTTTCTGGCAGCCAATGAGCATTCAAGAGATGCAAGACGTTCACGCCATTGGCCAGTGAGACAGCCAATCCGCAACTGGGAGAATTGCCGCAGGATTTTACGCCGGTAAGTTTTTGGCTCCCACCAGATTCTCCAACTCATCAAATCCACTGTGGGATTTTGGAGAATTCTATTGAGTGATAACACTCTCATCTTGGTGTCAGAAGGATGTGGTGTGATGATACTGTGCCTTCAGAAATACATTTACAACCTGTTTCTTGTAAAGGATGAGTTTGGAATTCAGGTCTGTTTTGCAAAGTGCCAGTTTATCGAAGAAATCTTTCAACTTGATAGCTGGGGGCACAGGGTAAGTATTCATTTTAGACTTGAAGTGCTTGTTTTCAGTGAAGTTAATGGATTTGCGTTTCTTTAGGTTTCAGAATAGAGTTTTGATCAGGTTGATTGTAAGGAACAGAGTTATTTGCTTAATGTGAGGAGCTAAGCTTGCAGGGAAGAAATACTGTTTCAGTTTCATTTTTAAAAGACAAACAGTTATTGCCTGAACTGTTTGAAAAAAAAAGCAGCATCTCTCTCTTTCTCTCTGAAAAGGCATAAGTCTATGTTTTGTGGACTAATGTAAAGAGATGGTTAAGTATATAAGAAGAACATTGTTTGAATTGGTACTCTCAGTGATAGGTTAAGTATCTCATCTTAAGCATTGTTCAATTGTTGAAAGTTAAGCTAATTAATTTGTTGTAGTTAAACTGTACTGTTAAAAAAAATATTTTATAAAAGCTCCCCAGTCTATCAATGTAATTGTGCCTGGAGTGAAACGCACTAAACCCAAAACATACAGGAACATCGGAACTAGGAGCAGAAGTCGGCAAGTTCAGCCTTTTGAATGGCGGAGCAGGCTCAGTCAGATCATGGCTGATCTCTCCCTGGTCTCAAATCCACCTCCCCACCTCTTCCCCATATCCTCTTATCAGAAATATATCCATCTCCTTCTTGAAACCACTCAATGATTCAGATTCCACCGCGCTCTGGGGCAGCGAGTTCCACAAATTCACCCCCCTCTGTGAGAAGTAGTTCCTCCTCAGCTCAGTTTTAAATCTACCGCCTCTCAACCTATACCTGTGACCTCTTGCTCGGGATTGCCCCACAGGGGGAAACATTTGGCCTACATTTACTTTATCAATCCCTTTTAGTATTTTATATCCCTCGATCAGATCCCCCTCATCCTTCTAAACTCCAGCGAGTAAAAGCCCAAACTCTTTAATCTCTCCTCAACCCTTTCATCCCCGGGATCAATCTGGTGAACCTCCTCTGAGCTGCCTCCAATGCCACCACATCCTTCCTCAAATCAGGAGACCAAAACTGGCCACGTTACTCCAGGTACGGTCTCACCAACACCCTACACAATGTGCTATACCTGCATACCATCTTGCTGCCATTCATGAACACAGACGCCCAGATCCCTCTGCTCGGACACGTTTCGAACCTGCTTTCCATTTAGGCAATGGGAGGAAACCGGAGCCCCCGGAGGAAACACCCGCAGACACGGGCAGAACGTGCAGACTCCACACAGACAGTGACCTGAGGCTGGGATTGAACTTGGGCCTTTAAAGTTTAAAAGTTTATTTGTTAGTGTCACAAGTAAAGCTTACACTAACACTGCAATGAAGTTACTGTGACAATCCCCTAGTTGCCGGCGTCTGTTCGGGTACACAGACAGAGAGTTTAACACGGCCACTTATCCCGCACAGCTTTCAGACCATGGGAGGAAACCAGAGCACCCGGAGGAAACCCATGCAGACACGAGGAGAATGTGCAGTCTCCACAGAGACAGTGACCCGAGGCCAGAATTGAACCCGGGTCCCTGGTGCTGTGAGGCAGTTGTGCGAACCCACTGTGCTGTCAACGTCCTGGGTTTGCTGGGGGAGTTCTTGGTGCAGAATTACACACTGGAACCACTAATTATACAGAACTGTTGCGATTATGGTGCCCCATATATTGCAACAGAAATCGACTTTGACTTATATACTCAACAAATTCTCTCGCAAATCCCAAATTAATCCAGTTACTCACATAACAAAATGACCCTGACTTACGTTTTTCCCCACAGGGAATATTAACTTTTCACAAAAACATCTCCCTCCCTGACAGCAATATAAAAACACATGTAGAAAAGATATTACCACAGTCAGAAACTCTCAGGTCACCGAGAGCCAGAGCAGGAGATGAGATTCTGATTAAGGACATGGCAAATGATTCTGATTGGCAGGCAAAGATTGCCAGCTTCCCAGCTGTGAGACCCTGAACTCACTTTCACCCCCACCAGACACCAAAATAATATCAATTCACTTCTCTATTTTGTGGAACCATCTGAAGTTTGGGCTCCTCGTGATGTTGAGTTAAAGAACGGTTAATGCCCCGCTTTCACCCAGTGCACTGCGTATGTTATGGATCAGATTCAAAGTAAAGCTCCCTCTACACCGTCCCCCCATCAAACACTCCCAGGACAGGTACAGCACGGGGTTAGATACAGAGTAAAGCTCCCTCTACACTGTCCCCCCCATCAAACACTCCCAGGACAGGTACAGCACGGGGTTAGATACAGAGTAAAGCTCCCTCTACACTGTCCCCCATCAAACACCCCCAGGACAGGTACAGCACGGGGTTAGATACAGAGTAAAGCTCCCTCTACACTGTCCCCCATCAAACACTCCCAGGACAGGTACAGCACGGGGTTAGATACAGAGTAAAGCTCCCTCTACACTGTCCCCATCAAACACTCCCAGGACAGGTACAGCACGGGGTTAGATACAGAGTAAAGCTCCCTCTACACTGTCCCCATCAAACACTCCCAGGACAGGTACAGCACGGGATTAGATACAGAGTAAAGCTCCCTCTACACTGTCCCCCATCAAACACTCCCAGGACAGGTACAGCACGGGGTTAGATACAGAGTAAAGCTCCCTCTACACTGTCCCCATCAAACACTCCCAGGACAGGTACAGCACGGGGTTAGATACAGAGTAAAGCTCCCTCTACACTGTCCCCATCAAACACTCCCAGGACAGGTACAGCACAGGGTTAGATACAGAGTAAAGCTCCCTCTAAACTGTCCCCATCAAACACTCCCAGGACAGGTACAGCACAGGGTTAGATACAGAGTAAAGCTCCCTCTACACTGTCCCCATCAAACACTCCCAGGACAGGTACAGCACGGGATTAGATACAGAGTAAAGCTCCCTCTACACTGTCCCCATCAAACACTCCCAGGACAGGTACAGCACGGGGTTAGATACAGAGTAAAGCTCCCTCTACACTGTCCCCATCAAACACTCCCAGGACAGGTACAGCACGGGATTAGATACAGAGTAAAGCTCCCTCTACACTGTCCCCATCAAACACTCCCAGGACAGGTACAGCACGGGGTTAGATACAGAGTAAAGCTCCCTCTACACTGTCCCCATCAAACACACCCAGGACAGGTACAGCACGGGATTAGATACAGAGTAAAGCTCCCTCTACACTGTCCCCCATCAAACACTCCCAGGACAGGTACAGCACGGGGTTAGATACAGAGTAAAGCTCCCTCTACACTGTCCCCATCAAACACTCCCAGGACAGGTACAGCACGGGGTTAGATACAGAGTAAAGCTCCCTCTACACTGTCCCCATCAAACACTCCCAGGACAGGTACAGCACGGGGTTAGATACAGAGTAAAGCTCCCTCTACACTGTCCACCCCCATCAAACACTCCCAGGACAGGTACAGCACGGGGTTAGATACAGAGTAAAGCTCCCTCTACACTGTCCCCATCAAACACTCCCAGGACAGGTACAGCACGGGATTAGATACAGAGTAAAGCTCCCTCTACACTGTCCCCCATCAAACACTCCCAGGACAGGTACAGCACGGGGTTAGATACAGAGTAAAGCTCCCTCTACACTGTCCTCATCAAATACTCCCAGGACAGGTACAGCACGGGGTTAGATACAGAGTAAAGCTCCCTCTACACTGTCCCCATCAAACACTCCCAAGACAGGTACAGCACGGGGTTAGATACAGAGTAAAGCTCCCTCTAGACTGTCCCCCATCAAACACTCCCAGGACAGGTACAGCACGGGGTTAGATACAGGGTAAAGCTCCCTCTACACTGTCCCCCCATCAAACACTCCCAGGACAATAAAACACATCAGATTAGTACCAATCAAAATTGGCCCATGTGTCAATGTCTGTGTGCTGCCTATTTTGGTCGATTGTTAATTCCCATTAGGGAAGGCTGGAGTCAGCGATAACTACCAAACACAGAGCAGAAAACACCCAGACTAATAATGGAGGCAATAAATATTAACCTGGAGCTGGCAAGTACTCTTCAGGATACATCCTGTGGCCCTGCACCCTCACTGAGAACAAGCTGATCTTTACAGGGGAGAATCCCACCCATCTTCACTCCCCTGAAGCCCAGTGACAAGCAGCAGCCTTGGCCCTGTGAGAGATCGGCCCAGATTGCAGTCTCAAGACGCTTTTACTGCAGGTTGACCGTGGAGAACCCACATATCAGGCACTTCAGGACCACGGAGTACAAGAGTTGTGAACGTAAAGAGATTGTTGAGAGGGAGGAATGTAGGACTATCACTACTAGGGGGCAGGCACAGCACCACGGATCTAAGTTTGATTCCCAGCTTGGGTCACTCTCTGTGTGGAGTTTGCATGTTCTCCCCGTGTCTGCATGGGTTTCCTCTGACATTCCAAAAAATGTGTGGGTTAGGTTGATTGGCCGTGATAAATTACTCCTTGGTGTTAGGGGGAATGTCAGGTGGATTTGGGCAGCACGGTGACCAACACTGCTGCCTCTCAGTGCCAGGGAGCCGGGTTCGACTCCTGGCTTGAGTCACTGTCTATGTGGAGTATGCACATTCTCCCCGTGTCTGCATGGATTTCTTCCATTGGCCATGCTAAATTGCCCCTTAGTGTCAGGGGGACTAGCCAGGGTAGATAAATGGGGTTAAGGGGATAGGGCCTGGGTGGGATTGTTGTTGGTGCAGATGCGATGGGCCGAATGGCCTCCTTCTGCACTGTGGGATTCTATGGTGATGGAGAATGGGCAGGAAAGTGGAGATGAAGCCAAGATGAGATCAGCCACGATCGTACGGAATAGGAGCAGGCTCGAGGGGCTGAATGGCCTACTCCTGCTCCTAGTTCTTCTGATAAGAGGAGATTGACTAAGAGCAGATTGGAACAAAGTATCAGAGTGAAGTCAAACATTTCTCAGGCTCTGAGATTAAGAGAGGAGGATTGAGATGCCGGGGGAATGGGCTCAGTGTTATCCTTGGGGGAAGCTGTGACTCAGGGCGGAGAATCCCCTCACCCCACAGCAAGACTGCCAAAGATCTCAATCCAGAGATTCCAGCACAGAATCCACACTAACTCTCAGACTGCAGCGCTGAGGGAGTGCCGCACTGTCAGAGGGCTGGCGCTGTGTCAGAGGGCCGGCGCTGAGGGAGTGCCGCACTGTCAGAGGGTCGGCGCTGAGGGAGCGCCGCACTGTCAGAGGGTCGGCGCTGAGGGAGCGCCGCACTGTCAGAGGGTCGGCGCTGAGGGAGCGCCGCACTGTCAGAGGGTCGGCGCTGAGGGAGTGCCGCACTGTCAGAGGGCCGGCGCTGAGGGAGTGCCGCACTGTCAGAGGGCCGGCGCTGAGGGAGTGCCGCACTGTCAGAGGGCCGGCGCTGAGGGAGTGCCGCACTGCCAGAGGGACAGTTCGGGAGCACTCCCTGAGATGAAACATCGAGCTGTTCTGTCAGGGGGATCTGGATGATCGCTTGGCTATTATTTTGAGAAGGTGCCGGAGATTCTCAGATTGCTGTTTGTGGGATCTTGCTATGCAAATTGGCTACCAAATACTCTTATCTCCCCACACCCCCCCCCCCCAACATACTGTGCAGATGCTTGGCGGGGGGTGGGGGGTGGGGGGGGGAACCCGTCACATGAATATTCATGGACGGCGACTGATAGATATTGGGTTGGAGCAATGAGACACACAGAGGTGATGGCGGCTAAATGGATTTCCGAGATAGATCAACAGCGATTTATTTATGTACGGAAAAGCCTCGTGGGGGTCAAGTTGCTTGATTTGTTTGAGAGAGAAAAGGGGGGTTTTAGAGAAATGGTGTAAATATATAGAAAAGGTGAAGAAATCCAGGGTTATAGAATGTTTGCATAGTGGGAGAGAGGGAATTAAAAGATCAGCTGAAATGTCAGAACATGAATTTATTCATGGGGCTGGCAGGATTCGCAATGTTAAGTTTAGATTAACCGTGGCTTGTGGTACTTGAAACCAAAGAAATAGACGTGTGTTCTGGGCCCCGAACAAGGTTCCCTCACTGGGCATCAGTTCCTGGCCTACTTCCCATTGGGGATATGAAGGGTCACAGGTAGAGGTCAGGCGAGGTGGGTCATGGGGTGATTTATGATTGTCACATGTATTGGGATCCAGTATAAAGTATTGTTTCTTGCACACTATACAAAGCATACCATTCATAGAGTACATCGGGGGAGAAGGACAGGAGAGGGCGCAGAATGTCGTATTACGGTCATAGCTCGTGTGTAGAGAAAGATCAACTTAATATATGGTAAGTCCATTCAAAAGTCTGACGGCAGCAGGGAAGAAGCTGTTCTTGAGTCAGTTGGTACGTGACCTCAGACTTTTGTATCTTTTTCCCCATAGAAGAAGGTGGAAGAGAGAATGTCCAGACTGCGTGGGGTCCTTAATTATGTTGGCTGCTTTCCCAAGACAACGGGCAAGAGTCAATGGATGGGAGGCTGGTTTGCGTGATGGATTGGCTACATTCACGACCTTTTGTAGTTTCTTGTCATCTTGGTCAGAGCAGGAGCCCCGTACCAAGCTGTGATCCAACCAGAAAGGATGCAAAAGGAACATGGATGACCACTGATCTGCTGGGAATATTCCAAAGATGTCTGGACACTCTTGTGTGGTGGTGAGAGAGTGCTGTGCAGTCTGAGCTTTCAGCTTTTGGGCTAGATACAAGCCAAGTTAATTCTTGGAGGATGTGGAAGGTCCCAGGGCCTCGACTGGCAACAACAGCAATGGTGTGTTTTCCCCACTGTCCTCACCAACTTTCATTTCAACGTGAAGATAAACGCAAGGCCAGGATTTATCACCCGCTCCAAACTGCTCCTCAGGAAGTGATGATGAACCACCTCATGGAACAGTCCAGCACGCCAACAGGCCTTTCAGCCCATTATGTTGTGATGAACATGACTCCAAATTAAACTCATCTCTTCTGCCTGCCCTTGTTCCCTATCCCTCCACTCCTTGCATACTCATTACTTATCTAAAAGCCCCTTCAACGCCCCTATCGTACCTGCCTCCACCACCATCCCTGGCAGCGCGTTCCAGACACCCACCACTCTCCGTGTCAAAAGCTCGCCCCTCACTCCTCCCTTGAACTTTCCCGCTCTCACCTTAAGCTCGTGTTCCCTAGTTTTAGACGTTTCAACTCTGGGAAAAAGATTCCAAATAGAACATAGAAGATTCTGAATGGAACCTCCTCCAATACAACTGGACGGCTAACTCAGCTACATTGGGGGCTGTTAAATGTCATGACATTGGTGTGGGTCCACCAGACATTGGTGTGGGTCACTGAAGGATACAACACTGGGTTTTCAGGGTCACCCAGGAGGCTCCTGGTCACCATTACTGACTCAGGAGGAGTGTCTCAAACCCGGCCACTTTTATAATGTGCCACGTGTCAGCTTGAATGGAGTCAGATTTGAAACATTATATTCCTGGATAATTTGGCCAGGAGCTACATTGGTGTTAGAGAGAGAGAGAGAGAGAGAGACACACACACACAGATATAGAGAGAGACACACACACTCACAGACATAGAGAGAGACACACACACTCACAGACATAGAGATACAGACTCACACACTCACAGACATAGAGATACAGACTCACAGACATAGAGAGAGACACACACTTACAGACATCGAGAGAGACACACACACACTCACAGACATAGAGAGAGACACACACACACTCACAGACATTGACAGAGACACACACACACTCACAGACATAGAGAAAGAGACACACACACACTCACAGACATAGAGAAAGAGACACACACACTCACAGACATAGAGAAAGAGACACACACACTCACAGACATAGAGAGAGACACACTCACAGACAGAGAACGAGCGAGAGATCATTTGTTCGAGAGCTTGTCCATCAATTGGAAAGAGAGAGAGAGAGAGAGAGAGAGAGTGTGAGCGAGGGCATTAGGCCAGTTACAGAGCATGGCTGTGTGTGTGCAGGCAGGAGAGGCTCATATTGTATCAGCTTTCTGTATTGGGACTTTTTAATAAACTTTCTGTGGGAATTTTGCTGAATCAGATTGAAAACAGGGGAATGAGTAACACAAACTGACAAAGCTCCTTCACCAGGCTAAAGATCTCAATTCAGCGGAACATCCCGTGGAGGATGTGGGAGCTCAAGAACAGCAGCAACAACAGACAGGATCAGACAGAAAACCAATAGATCCACGGGGAGTGATTACAGATGCCTGGAGTGACAGGACATCAACACTCACAGTTAGGATCAGACTGCCCAACTTACCCTCCCCTCCCCCCACACTCGCACCTCCCCCAGGCATCAATCAATAACCCACAGTTCCTTGTGGAATACACAATATCTTGATATCTTTTTGCACTCATTGAGTTCTGCGTGGGCACTAGGAATGGGATTTAAGGCAGGTTCCAGTGTTTCAGTATCTGGTATAGCGTAGGTCCAATAAAAGGAAGGATATTATTGCTCTAAAGGGAGTGCAGAGAAGGCTTACCAAACTGATCCCTGGGATGGCAGGACTATGTATGTGGAGAGATTGAGTGGGTTAGAAACATAGAAGATAGGAGCAGGAGGAGGCCATTCAGCCCTTCGAACCTGCTCCGCCATCGTCCAACTCAACAGCCTAATCCTGCTTTCTCCCCATAACCTTTGATCCCAAGTGTTATATCCAGCCGCCTTTTGAATACATTCAACGTTTTGGCATCAACTATTTCCGGTGGGAATGAATTCCACAGCCTCACCGGGTGAAGAAATGTGTCCTCACCTCCGTCCTAAATGGTCTATCCCGAATCCTCAGACTGTGACCCCCTGCTTCTGGACTCCCCACACCATTGGGAACATCCTCCCTGCATCTACCCTGTCTAGCCCTGTTAGAATTTTATAAGTCTCTATGAGATCCTCCCCATCATTTGTCTGAACTCCAGTGAAAATATTACTCTAGATATTATGCAGTCTCTCTGCAGGCCAGGAGTTGGGATCCGAACCGAGTCAATCACTCCTCATACATCAATCCCGTCATCCCCGGAATCTGCCTGGGAAACCTTCACTGCACTCCCTCAAGAGCAAGAACATCCGTCCTCAGAAATGGAGACCAAAACTGGCAACAATATTCTATACACGGATGCTACAGTTAAGAACATAGAACATAGAACATAGAACATTACAGCGCAGAACAGGCCCTTCGGCCCACGATGTTGCGCCGACCAGTTACAAAAACAATGACCCACTAGCCTATACCAATCCCTTTTCGTCCATAAACCTATCCAGAGATCTCTTAAACGCCCCCAAACTAGACGCATCTACAACTGCAGCAGGCAGGGCATTCCAATCCCTCACCACCCGCTGGGTAAAGAACCTACCCCTGACATCCGTCCTGTAGCTACCCCCCCTTAATTTAAAGTCATGCCCCCTCGTGCTAGCTTTCTCCATCCGAGGAAAAAGGCTATCACTATCCACCCTATCTAAACCTCTAATCATCTTATATGTTTCAATAAGATCCCCTCTTAGCCGCCTTCTTCCCAACGAAAACAACCCTAGATCCCTCAGTCTCTCCTCATAGGACCTCCCCACCATACCAGGCAACATCCTAGTAAACCTCCTCTGCACCCTCTCCAACGCCTCCACATCCTTCTTGTAATGCGGGGACCAGAACTGCACACAGTACTCCAAGTGCGGCCGCACTAGAGTAGTGTACAGTTGCAACATTACACTGCGACTCCTAAATTCAATCCCCCTACCAATAAACGCCAAGACACCGTACGCCTTCTTGACAACCTTATCTACTTGATTCCCAACTTTCAGGGATCTATGTACACACACACCTAGATCCCTCTGTTCATCCACACTATTCAAAGTCCTCCCGTTAGCCCTATACTCGACACATCTGTTGCTCCTACCAAAGTGAATTACCTCACACTTCTCCGCATTAAATTCCATCCGCCACCTCTCGGCCCAGCTCTGCAACCTATCTAAGTCTCCCTGCAGACTATGACACCCTTCCTCACAATCTACCACACCTCCAACTTTGGTGTCATCAGCAAATTTACTAATCCACCCAACTATACCCTCATCCAGATCATTAATAAAAATTACAAACAACAGTGGCCCCAAAACAGATCCCTGAGGCACACCACTCGTAACTGCACTCCATGATGAATATTTACCATCCACCACCACCCTCTGTCTCCTATCTGATAGCCAATTCCTGATCCAACTTCCTAGATTACCCACAATCCCATACATCTGCATTTTCTGCAGAAGCCTACCATGGTGAACCTTATCGAACGCCTTACTAAAATCCATGTATACCACGTCAACTGCCTTACCCCCATCCACCTCTTTGGTCACCTTCTCAAAAAACTCAATAAGGTTAGTAAGGCACGACCTACCTGCTACAAAACCATGCTGACTATTTCTAATCAATTCATTACACTCCAAATAACTATAAATCCTATCCCTAATAATTTTTTCTAAAACCTTGCCCACAACAGAAGTAAGACTCACCGGTCTATAATTCCCGGCAAAGTCTCTGTTCCCCTTCTTAAACAATGGGACAACATTCGCTATCCTCCAATCCTCCGGGACTACACCAGAGACCAATGACGACCTGAAGATCTGAGCCAGAGGCTCTGCAATCACCTCTCTAGCCTCCCAGAGAATCCTAGGGTAGATCCCATCCGGACCAGGGGACTTATCTATTTTCAGCCCCTCAAGAATTTCCAGCACATCCTCTTTATCAACCGTAATACTGTCTATTTTACACCCCTGCAACCCAATGTCCTCCTCAGCTATATTCATGTCCCCCTGCGTGAACACCGAAGAGAAATATTGGTTCAATACTTCTCCAATCTCCTCCGGTTCCACACACAACTTCCCCCTGCTGTCTGTAACTGGCCCTAATCTTGCCCTGACCAACCTTCTGTTCTTGACATACTTATAGAACGCCTTAGGATTCTCCTTAATCCTATCAGCCAAAGTCTTCTCATGTCCTCTTTTAGCCCTTCTCAACTCACTCTTCAACTCCCTCCTAGCCAATCTAAAGCCCACCAACGCATCTTCCTACCTAGGAGGCTAAGGAAATTTGGCATGTCCGCTACGACTCTCACAAACATTTACAGATGCCCCGTAGAAAGCATTCTTTCTGGTTGTATCACAGTTTGGTCTGGGCTCCTGCTCTACCCAAGACCGCAAGAAACTACAAAAGGTCGTGAATGTAGCCCAATCCATCACACAAACCAGCCTCCCACCCATTGACTCTGTCTACACTTCCCGCAGCCTTGGGGAAAACAGCCAGCATAATCCCACACACCCCGAACATTCTCTCTTTCACCTTCTTCCATGGGGAAAAAGATACAAAAGTCTGAGGCCATGTACCAACCGACTCAAGAACAGCTTCTTCCCTGCTGCTGTCAGGCTTTTGAATGGACCTACCTGGCATTAAGCTGATCTTTCTCTACACCCTCGCTGTGACTGTAACACTACATTCTGCATTCTCTCCTTTTCTTCTCCCCATGTACTCTATGAACTGTATGCTTTATCTGTATATCCTAATACATGTGACAATAATAAAGCCAAGGGTCACATGACTAATCTTAAAGGGGCAATACGCACCCAAACCCCCGACATACATCTCATGTCCGAGCCTAACATTGATTGGACCGTGTCGGTGTGCCAGACAGCACATCACAGTGCCCGGTTCCTGCCAGCCTAACCACTGGGCAGTCGCTGCTGGATATTATGCTGTGTCCCTGCAGGCCAGGAGTTGGGATTGGCTGCAGAGACACAGGGCAATGAGTGGGGACCTGAATCTGCTGATGAAGGCAACTGGGGTTCAGGATCAGGAGGGTGCACCTCCTCAGGACAGCTCCCTGCAGGTTATGATGGGCGCGTTGTGTGGATCTGACAGAGCCGCCTACTGGTCCCCGGATAATTTTAGCTGTTGCTCAGCCTGTTCTTTGAACTTTAACACGAGAGGGGGAGTGAGGGGCAGGAGGAGAGAGAGAGAGGGGGAGTGAGGGGCAGGAGGAGAGAGAGAGAGGGGGAGTGAGGGGCAGGAGGAGAGAGGGAGAGAGAGAGGGAGGGGCAGAAGTAGAGAGAGGGGGAGAAAGAGAGAAAAGGAGAGAAAAAGGGGGAGGGAGAGAAAAAGAAAATGAAGGAAAGAGAGAGAAAGAAAAAATGAGAAAGACAGAGAGAGAGAGAGAGAGAGAGAGAGAGAGGACAGGTATGGAAAAGACAAAACTATGCAGTTATAGAAAGGAGAAGCCTGGTTCAGAAAGGAATCTGGATCGACCAGAATCCCACCCAGGCTCCATCCCCATAACCCCATGCATTTACCCCAGCCAGTTCCCTTGACACTAAGGGACAATTTAGCACGGCCTGTCCATCTAACTCACAAATCTTTGGACTGTGGGTGGAAACTGGAGTACCTGGAGGAAGCCCACGCAGGCACAGGGAGAATGTGCAAACTCCACACAGACAGTGACCTGGAACCGAACCCGGGTCCCTGGCACCGTGAGGCAGCAGCGCTAACCGTCGTGCCACCCGGTGACCTTGACTTCTTGCGCCTGCACTTGCTTCTGATGCATCGCTGGATTCAGTGAACTCCACATCGGAGCGACTTGCTAGCTGCTGGATTGTGACACTTGCCGTTAAGTATGGCGTGTACCAGGAGCAAACAGACATCACCCTGACAATTAAGGAGCAAATAATTGCCTCCAACTCTCAGGGATGTCATTAAACTGCGAGAACAAGAGAGGAAGGTACTCAGAGCTCCAAACGGCACGGTGTGGATGGCGGTGTCACTCATGGCTGTCCAATGATATCTGTAATACATCTGCAATGATTCATTTGCACAGTAATTACTTTTCTTTCTGAGTAATTACTCACATCCTTAATTCAGGGAAGGAGAGGGGGTGGGGAAAACAGTTCCTGACTGAGATTACTATCAAGTTGGAGTTAACAATCTCTGCACGCAGGCTCAACTCTGCACTCCTCTATTAGTCAATAGAAACCAGAAGCAGGAAGAGGCCATTCGGCCCTTCAAGCTTGTTCCACCATTCATTTTGACCATCAAATTCAATATCCTGAATCACACCCCCTTCCCCTCAACCCCTTGAGCGCCAAGAGCTATATCTAATTTATTTTTGAACTCACACAACGTTTTGGCTGGGTGGCATGCCTTATGAAGGTAGGTTGAGGGAGCTCGGTCTTTTCTCCTTAGAGAGATGAAGGATGAGGGGTGACCTGACAGAGGTGTATAAGATGTTGAGAGGTATAGATCGGGTGGATTCCCAGAGGCTTTTACCCAGGGCTGGAATGGTCGCTACGAGAGGACACAGGTTTAAGGTGCTGGGGAGCAGGTACAGAGGAGATGTCAGGGGTAAGTTTTTCACTCAGAGGGTGGTGAGTGAGTGGAATCGGCTGCTGTCGGTGGTGGTGGAGGCAAATTCGATAGGGTCTTTTGAGAGACTTCTGGATGAGTACATGGGACTTAATAGGATTGAGGGTTATAGGTAAGCCTAGTAGGTAGGGATATCATTGGCGCAACTTGTGGGCCGAAGGGCCTGTTTGTGCTGTAGTTTTTCTATGTTCTACCTTCTGTGGGAGTGAATTCCACACATCCACCACTCTCTGGGTGAAGAAATTTCTCCTCACCTCAGTTCTAAAAGGTTTACCCCTTATCCTCAAACTATGACCCCCTAGTTCTGGACTCCCCCACCATCGGGAACATTCTTTCTGAATCCACCCTGTCTAACCCTGTTAGAATTTTATAAGTTTCTATGAGGTCCCCTTTCACTCTTCTAAACTCCAGTGAATATAATCCTAACCAACTTAGTCTCTCCTCATAAGAAAGACAGATGACACCGTCTAACAGAGGCATACAGTGGTACCTGATATAATAGTTTAAAGTTATCACAAGTAGGCTTACATTAACACTGCAAGGAAGTTCCTGTGAAAATTCCCTAGTCGCTTTACTCCAGCGCCTGTTTGGGAACACTGAGGGAGAATTCAGCACGGCCAATGCTCCCTAACCAGCATGTCTTTTGGAGCGCTCGGAGGAAACCCACGCAAACAGTGACCCGAGCTGGGAATCGAACCCGGGTCCTTGGCAGTATGAGGCAGCAGTGCTAACCACTGTGCAGTCCACCATGAGTTAAAATGTGGTGACGGGTGCGTTCAACCATAAACCCTGCTGACAATGGCGGGTACCTGACGATCTCATTACTGGTGGAACACAACAGTTTGTGTTAAAGTCACACATTCATCCTGCTGATCCCCCAACACTAAAGGGCAATTTATACAGCCAATCAACCTAACCCCCACATTGTGGGAGGAAACCGGAGCACCTGGAGGAAACCCGCGCAGACATGGGGAGAATGTGCAGACTCCACACAGTCAGTGACCCAAGCCGGGAATCGAACCCAGACTCCTGGTGCTGAGAGTCAGTAGTGCTAATCACTGTGCCACCCTATGGCTAGATTATTAATCCAGAAACTCAGCTAGTGTTCTGGAGACCTGGGTTCAAATCCCACCACGGCAGATGGTGGAATTTGAATTCAATAAAAAAATCTGGAATTAAAAATCTACTGATGACCATGAAACCATTGTCGATTGTTGTAAAAACCCATCTGGTTCACTAATGTCCTTTAGGGAAGGAAATCTACTGTCCTTACCCGGTCTGGCCTACATGTGACTCCAGCGCCACAGCAATGGGGTTGACTCTCAACTGCCCTCAGACACCTAGGAATGGACAATAAATGCTGGCCTAGCCAGTGATACCCATGTATCAAGAACAAATTTTTAAAAAAAGCATGCAAGAAACAATGCTTTTCATTGTATACTAATAAATGTGACAATAATAAATCAAATCAAGCACCAAATGTAATGCACAATTTAGGGATTTCTCCCCCAAATTAAGTTCCATTCGGTTTGAAGTAATGTGTCTTCCACTTTATCTACTGCCTACGTTCCTTATTCCTATATCATTCTTTTTATAATTGCACACTAAAATTAATTCTCTACCATTTAACTTCCAATATTTCATGAGCTAGGATTTCCTCTTCCATAAATGTAATTATTATGAGCAAAGCTTGATAAGAAATCCTGTTAAGTGGATAATGATAAACGGTGTACGGCCAGGAATTGATTTATCCGCGCTCATCTCTGACACCCATCCAACCACCTGCCTTACAAAGCAAGCATTGCGGTTAGGCTTTCCAAGACGGATCTATGCGGCAGTGCTATATAAACTCACTGATCTATCTTGCTTCCGAGCAAGCTTCACGTTCAAAGCGTCCCACTGCAATAAGAGGCATTGGAGTTATTGGATGCAGGGGGTCACTCAGCCGTTTGTTCCAGTTGAATCGATCCTGAAGGACAATGGGTTACAGCCACAATTTTAAGTTGCGTGAGGCTCGGTTGAGTTTAGACTTCAGGAGGTATTTCTTTTCCAAGAGAATCCAGGGATTCTGGAATAGTGTGCTGGGCTCATGTGGTAGAGAACAACTGACTGAGCTTCTTCAGGAGAAGTGGAATCTGATTGGGAAGGAGCAGAGGTGTATGTGGTGTATACCAAAAATTGCATTGTGCATTTTGTCCACTTAGGACTACGTGCATATACCAGCAGAGGGAGTCTGCTAGGAAGGACTGTAAGGGATGCACGTTTAACAGCTTGGGCAGTCCATAAATGTCCCTGGCTGAAAATTGAGGACTGCTTCTGTCTCAAGAACTTCAATTACTTCTTAGGAGAGGCAGACACTTCAGGGAATTCGGAGCCAGAGTCATGTGATTTGATTTATTATTGTCACTTGTATCGGTACACAATGAAAAGTATTGTTTCTTGCGCGCTACACAGACAAAGCATACCGTTCACAGAAGGAGACAAGAAAGTGCAGATTGTACTGTAAATAGTCAGTGCTAAGGTGTAGAGAAAGATCAACTTATTATGAGGTAGGTCCATTCAAAAATCTGATGGCAGCAGGGAAGAAACTGCCAGGGGGTGGGCACCGAGGGAGCGCCGCACTGTCGGAGGGGTGGGCGCCGAGGGAGCGCCACACTGCCGGGGGGGTGGGTGCCGAGGGAGCGCCGCACTGTTGGGGGGGGTGGGCGCTGAGGGAGTGCCGCACTGCCGGGGGGTGGGCACTGAGGGAGCACCGCACTGCTGGAGCTGCCATTCCTTGGCTAAGATGTTAAACTGAGGCCCCATCTCCCTCATGTGGATCGAACAGATCTTACAGCCACTAATTTGATGAAGAGTTGGGAAGTTCTCATCAGCGTTCTGGGTAACATTTAACCTTCAGCCAACATCACCAAAGCAGGCAGCCCAGGGTCATCATCAGAAATGGTCCCTTCATTGCAAAACTAATTTATCGATTGTCAAACACTTGGGGAAGTCCTGAAGTTTAATGGTTAAGTGAATGGGAAATGGTTGAGTGAGTGGTTGAATAGAATACCTACACTGTAGGAGGCCATTCAGCCCATTGAGCCTGCACTTATCCCCATAACCCCACAAATTTACCCCGCTAATCCCCCAGACACTAAGGGGCAAGTTGGCACGGCCAGTCAGTACTATACAGACGAAGCAGACTGTCGTAAAGTAAAGCTTATTTATTAGTCACAAGTAGGCTTACATTAACACCGCAATGAACTGACTGAAAATCCCCGCGCCGCCACACTCTGGCCCTGTTTGGGTACACTGAAGGAGAGTTCAGCATGGCCAATGCAGCCTAACCAGCACGTCTTTTGGACTATGGGAGGAATCCGGAGCACCCGGAGGAAACCCACGCAGACATGGGGAGAATGTGCAAACTCCATACAGACAGTGACCCGAGCCAGGAATCGAACCCGGGTCCCTGACGCTATGAGGCAGCGGTGCTAACCACCGTAGGTGCTATAGAAATGCACGTTCTTCCTCTTGTTGTATTTTGATTTTTCTCCCTGTTGGGCCCAATCGCGTGAGCTGGCAGGTTGGCAAAAGAGCTACTCTCAGCACCTGTCGGCTCACTGATGGAGAAATCCTCAGTTACGTCACCAAGAGCTTTTAGTGCAACATATTCTCAATTAAAAAAAAGGATGAGAAATTAAACGACCTGATCTGAGCTATGGTCTGAACCAAAGTGGGTGAGCTTGGGAGATAGAGAAGGGAAAATGGACTTAATATTCCGAAGTGCCTTTAATCTGGGAATGAGCAGAAGTTATGCATCACCCTGTCATGTACTATTTTCCGATCTATCACTTAGATGCAAGCAGGATGGGTAAACCGACCGTGGTAGGGTTCGTTTTTTGAGATGCATGTCAGATAGCATCAAGGAAAGGACTGCCTGAAGTTATGGGTAATTAGGGAGTACGAGGGACAGTTTGAAATGAGATCAAAGCTTCCAGTGGCGCTGGACCCGAGTGCTTTGTCCGACACTGCCAGTGTGAATTAAACCAAGGCACCGAGATGCAAACGCGTTGCCTCATCTCCAGCGTTGGTGAATCGAAACGTGACTTTTGGGTCAGCACAGGCCTGTGGCAGACACACAGGCTGCTGTTGTGGCCAGGAGGACTCTACACACTGAAAGAGTGGAGATGGCAGCTTCATCTAACTCCACAGAGCCCTGGAGTTGATTGCCTTGCACATCGCAGAAAGGACATTGGAATGAATGATGCCAACATTGATGGAGAGAAACATCCCTTTACTGTCGCTCTGCAGTCTATTAAAAAGCACACGCTTAAGTTTCAGAGGGGTCTTTTTCACTGTGAAAGCTCCCTCCTGTCTTAATAAACCTGGTCCAAAGGCCTCATGTTGGTGAGTTCCACTCCTGGAGTAGCATGTGCAGTTTTGGTATCCTTATTCAAACAATAAGGATAGGTAACAACACCTCCTCCACACTCATCCTCAACACCGGTCCCCCTCAAGGCTGTGTTCTCAGCCCCCTACTATACTCCTTACACGCCTATGGCCAAATTCCCCTCCAACTCAACTTTCAAGTTTGCTGACGACACCACCATAGTGAGTCGGATCTCAAACAATGATGAGACAGAGTACAGGAATGAGATTAGAGAATCTGGTGAACTGGTGTGGCAACAATAATCTCTCCCTCAAGTCAACAAAACGAAGGAGATTGTCAGCGACTTCAGGAAGCGTAAAGGAGAACACGCCCCCATCTACATCAACAGGGATGAAGTAGAAAGGGTCGAGAGCTTCAGGTGTCCAGATCACCAACAACCTGTCCTAGACCACCCCATCCTAACACTATAGTTAAGAAAACCCACCAACGCTTCTACTTTCTCAGAACATAAGAACATAAGAACATAAGAAATAGGAGCAGGAGTAGGCCATCTAGCCCTTCGAGCCTGCCCCACCATTCAATAAGATCATGGCTGATCTGTCGCTGCTCAGTTCCACATTCCCGCCCTCTCTCCATAACCCTTAATCCCCTCTCTTATCAAAAACCCATCAACCCGCGTCTTAAAAATATTTAGCGAGGCAGCCTCCACCACTTCAACGGGCAGAGAATTCCAGAGATTCACCACCCTTTGAGTGAAGAAGTTCCTCCTCAACTCTGTTCTAAACCACCCCCCTTTTATCTTGAGGCTGTGCCCCCTAGTCCTACTGTCTTTTTTGAGTGGGAAGAGTCTTTCCACCTCTATCCTATCCATCCCATGCCCACTACGACTCTCACCAACTTTTACAGATGCCCCATAGAAAGCATTCTTTCTGGTTGTATCACAGCTTAGTATGGGCTCCTGCTCTGCCCAAGACCACAAGGAACTACAAAAGGGTCATGAATGTAGCCCAATCCATCACACAAACCAGCCTCCCATCCATTGACTCTGTCTACAGTGCCCGCTGCCTCGGGAAAGCAGCCAGCATAATTAAGGACCCCACACACCCCGGACATTCTCTCTTCCACCTTCTTCCATCAGGAAAAATACACAAAAGTCTGAGGTCACGTACCAACCGACTCAAGAACAGCTTCTTCCCTGCAGCTGTAGACTTTTGACAGGACTTACCTCGCATTAAGTTGTTCTTTCTCTACACCCTAGCTATGACTGTAACGCTACATTCTGCACTCTCTCCTTCCATTCTCTATGAACGGTATGCTTTGTCTGAATAGCGCGCAAGAAACAATACTTTTCACTGAATGCTAATACATGTGACAATAATAAATCAATTCAAATCTGAGGAAGGATGTCCTTGCTGTAGAGGGAGCACAGCGAGGGTTTACCAGGCTGATTCCTGGGATGGCAGGTCTGTCATGTTGGGTGACTAAGTCAGTTAGGATTATATTCACTGGAGTTTAGAAGAGTGAGAGGGGATCTCATAGAAACTTATAAAATTCTAACAGGGTTAGACAGGGTAGATTTGGAATGTTCCAGATGGTGGGGGAAGTCCAGAACTAGGGGTCATAGTTTGAGGATAAGGGGTAAACCTTTTAGGATTGAGGTGAGGAGAAATTTCTTCACCCAGAGGGTGGGGAATGTGTGGAATTCACTCCCACAGAAAGTAGCTGAGGCCAAAGTTTTAAATTTAAACTTAAACTTTTATTTAATAGTGTCACAAGTAGGCTGACATTAACACCGCAATGAAGTTACTGTGAAAATCCCCCTAGTGGTCACATTCTGGCACCCGTTTGGGTACACTGAGGGACAATTTAGCACGGCCAATGCACCCTAACCAGAATATTTTTCTGGGGGGTGGGGGGACTGGTGGAATCAGGATATTGAATTCGATAATCAGCCATGATCAAAATGAAGGGAGGCACAGGCTCGAGGGGCCGAATGGCCTCCTCCTGCTTCTAGTTTCTATGTTAACTTCAAACCGGCAACAATTGATGAGACACAGTTGGGGTTGAAGGGGTAAAGCATTTGAGTCAGAGAACCTTAATTCCATTCCCTGTTGTTGTATTCAGGGCTGGACGAGGTTCCAGGTGGGGGTGTCTGTTGGAGTATTAGATACACGAGGAGCAGTAGGCCTCGTAGCCTGCCAACCTGCTCTGACATCCAACAGATGCCCAACATTCGACTGCCTCCTGCCCAATCCACATGTCTAGCCATTCCCTTAGAGTCAAAAACTCGACTGAGCTCAATGCCAAACATGCTAATTAACAACTTATTTCTAACCATTTATGATGGCACGTTGGCACAGAGGTCATTCCTGCTGCCTCACAGCGTCAGGTATCCTTACAGACTCCGTGAGGAGTCTGCACATTCTCCCTGTATCTGCGTGGGTTTCTTCGGGTGCTCCAGTTTCCTCCCACAATCCAAAGATGTGCAGGTTAGATGGATTGGCCGTGCTAAATTGCCCCTTTAGTGCCAGGGAGACTAGCAGAGTGAATGCAAGGGGTCTAGGACCTGGGTGGGATTGTGGTCAATGAAGGATTGATGGACTGAATGGCCTCCTTCTGCTCTGTGGGGATTCTAATAACAGCGTACTGAGGTGATTGTCCCTTTAAGGACAACACAGCGGGGGAGGGCCACCTGGCTTGAGGGACCAATCGGGACCAAGTGTGGGTAATCACCCCGGGGGGGCTTGGAATCTCTTCTGTTTGTGCTCTGATATTGAGACCAATGGTATAGGCCATGAGGTCACTGATAGTAAACTAACTGGAACAGTTTATTAATCCAGCGTTATCCAAGCACAGTCAGGACAAAACTACCCAGGCAAGCTTCACCCATGGTGGAGTCCCAGGTCACCTGATCCATTCTCTTAAAGGGGCATGCCCCCAACATACATTACAGAGTCCTACCTTGGGCAGAAGACGTACAAAGAACAGTACAGCTCAGGAACAGGCCCTTCAGCCCACCAAGCCTGCGCCAATCATGTTGCCCTACTAGACCAGCCACCTCTACACCCCGCCTGTTCATGTGCCTATCCAGATCAGTCATCCACAAAGCATGTAGTAGACATGTAGGGATTGGGACTGCCAACATCGGTACAGTTTTTCCTTGTTAATAAATACCCTGACGCAATCTCTGAGGATGCATCATTACAATAACAGAGGGAGCTTATTACTGTCTCTTAGTTGGCACCTTAACTGAAGCAGGAGAAGTCAGAGCCAGCGAGAACCCAGATGGTTCCTGCCTGGAGACAGCAACGTAGCGACAGGATACGCATCACAGCGTTTCCCCAGAGTCCCCCCCCCCAACCTCCTCTTCTGGAGGAATCACCCAGGCCACAAGTATGATACAATTCTCACGCGATATTCAACACCAGTGAGTAGCAGTTGGAAATGCAACACGGGGAAGGTAGCCACAATGAAAGAGTTGAATAGGGTCCGGAGAGGTACAGACAGTTGAACATCTAACTGTTTTTTTTCCCTACATTTGTGGGACATGGGCATCGTTGACTGGGCCAACATCTTTTACCCATCCCTAGTTGCCCCTTGAGAAGGTGGGGGTGAGCTGCCTTCTCGAATCGCTGCAGTCCGCGTGCTGTGGGTTGACCCACAATGCCGTTAGGGAGGGAATTCCAGGATTTTGACCCAGCGACTGAGAAGGTATGGCCGATATATTTCCCAGTCAGGATGGTGAGTGACTTGGAGAGGAACTTGCAGGTGGTGGTGTTCCCCATGTATCTGCTGCCCTTGTCCTTCTAGATGGAAGTGGTGGTGGGTTTGGAAGGTGCTGTCTAAGGATCTTTGGTGAATTGCTGCAGTGCATCTTGTAGATGGTACACACTGCTGCTACTGAGCGTCGGTGGATGTTTGTAGATGTGTCACCAACCGAGTGTCAGCTTTGTCCAGTTCCACGAGACAATAATACTTTGAGACAAATAACAGGTTCAGGTAAGCTAGTGCACAGATACAAAAGGCAATCACAGGGGCTAATGGATGGATCATTGGCTTTTTTCTCCAGAGAGTTGCAACTGAAAAGAATGAAAACAATGCTTGGGTTGAACTAAGCCTTGATCAGAAACTCCCTCCAACCCACCCAGTCATTGAGTACCTGGTTAGAATGGAATGGTTCAGGAAGACAGGTCACCACCACCTACAAGGGTAATTACATCCCTGTCTACATCAACGGGGACAAAGTAGAAATGGTCGAGAGCTTCAGGTTTTTAGGTGTCCAGATCACCAACAACCTGTCCTGGTCCCCCCCCATGCCAATACTATAGTTAAGAAAGCCCATCAATGTCTCTTTCTCAGAAGACGAAGGAAATTTGGCATGTCTGCTACGATTCTCACCAACCTTTACAGATGCACCATAGAAAGCATTCTTTCTGGTTGTATTACAGCTTGGTCTGGGCTCCTGCTCTGCCCGAGACTGCAAGGAACTACAAAGGGTCATGAATGTAGTCCAATCCATCACGCAAACCAGCCTCCCATCCATTGATTCCGTCTACATTTCCCGGTGCCTTGGAAAAGCAACCTGCATAACTAAGGACCCCACGCACCCCGGACATTTTCTCTTCCATCTTCTCCCGTCGGGAAAAAGATCCAAACGACACGTACCGACCAATTCAAGAACAGTTTCTTCCCTGCTGCTATCAGACTTTTGAATGGACCTACCTTGCATTAAGTTGATCTTTCTCTACACCCCAGCTGTGACTGTAAGATTACATTCTGCACTTTTTCATCCCCTTCTCTATGAACAGTATGCTTTGTCTGTATAGTGCAAGAAACAATACTTTTCACTGTATATTAATATACGTGACAACAATAAATCAAATCTAATCAATTAGGACTGGCCAATAGATGCTTGGCCTCGTCAGCAATGCTATTCTTAGATGGTTACAGCACAGGAAGAGGCCATTTGGCCCATCATGTCCATGGTGGTCAACAAAGATCTGATCACACTAATCCCACTAATTCCAATGCTTGGCCCATATCCCTGGAAGCTGTTGTAGTGTATGTGAACATAAATGAATGAAAAGAAAGATCCCATCTGTGTTTAGTTCTGCACCTTGGGAAGAGTATTTAGCCATTTTTTAGTCATGTGTGGGGCATGGGTGTCTCTGGCTGGGTCAGCATTTATTGCCCATCCCTAGTTGTCCTTGGAGGGCAGTTGAGAGTCAACCACATTGCTGTGGCTCTGGAGTCACATGTAGGCCAGACCGGGTAAGGACGGCAGATTTCCTTCCCGAAAGGGACATTAGTGAACTAGATGGGTTTTTCTGACAATGGTTTCATGGTCATCTGTAGATTCTTAATTCCAGATATTTTTTACTGAATTCAAATCTCACCATTTGCCGTGCCGGGATTCGAACCCAGGTTCCCCAAAACATTAGCTGAGTTTCTGGATTAATAATCTAGTGATAATACCACTGGGCCATCCTCACAATTACCATGGGGGGCGGGGGGGGGGGAGGGGTGGAATTCACCAGAACGACACTGGGGCTTAAGTCGTGAGAAGAGTTTCCATTGGCTCAGCTTGTACTCCCCGGAGTATCGAAGCTCGAGAGGTGACCTGAGTGACACAATGGGGTAGAAATGGGAGAACCCTCCATCCCTCAACTTACCATCCCTCCAAACTCTATCCTCTAACTTATCAACCCTTCAAACTCCATCCCTCCAACTTATCAACCTTCCAACCTATCAACCCTCCAAACTCCATCCCTCCAACTTATCATCCCTTCAAACTCCATCCCTCCACCACCAACCTTCCAAAATCCAACCACCTAACTCACTAACCCTCCAACCCGCCAACACTCCAAACTCCATCCCTTCAATCCACCCATCCTCCAAGCACATATACTCCAACTCACTATCCTTCCATCTCCTCTGAGGATTTGAACAATCCTAAACTGAGTGCCAGGCAATGTCAGGGATGATGTCAGGATGGTTATCTAGAACCTTCCCTCCTTCAAAAAAAAAAGCTGGCAAAAGAGCGACAATTGGAGTTGTCAGCAGGAAGATGGTCCAGTGAAATAGACTGAAACTGGGTAAATGGAATTGAGATACAGATAAGTCATGAGTTAACTGAATGGCAGGGTATGTTTGAAGGGACTCTCGTCCTGTTTGATGGCCTAACATCCTGTGCTTTATGGATAAATCTCATCTTTTATTGTCTTGGGTATGGAGCATCATTTGGCTGGAATGCAGAGAGGGAAACTTGAACGGTGAGAATCACACAATCCTTCTAGAATCCATCCCTCCCCACTTACTAAAGAGAGGGAAAATCGAGGAGATTCTTCAACAGTGGTTAAAACTGGCCCCCCACAACATCAATCACTGGATCCAATCAAACGGCCACACCTCAGGAAGGTAAATGAGAGGAGGGTGAGGCATCTGGATCAATCAAAGGTGGTGATTGGCCATCACAAACGTGAGTGTTGGTGGAAGGGAGGGCTGGGGAAGGGAAGGAGGTTGATCAGTCAAAGAGAACTCAGCACAGTCCAATGAGCCGTATTCCAAGATTAGAAGGATTAAGAGAGGAAACAAAAGGTCTCTGTATTCCATAAGGGAAATGGTGAGAACCAGAACACTGGCAACGGTGATTGAAACAGATTGGAGGGTCGGTGAGTTGGAGTTGAGGATTGGACTCGGAAGGATAGTGAGTTGGAGTGTTTGCAGGGCTGATGGGTCGGAAAGCTGGAGTTTGAAGGGTTGATGAGTTTGGAGCAATGGAGCTACTAGGATTGGTGAGTTGGAGGGACGGACTTTGGAGAGTTGATGTGTTGGGGCTTGGAGGGTTGATGTGTTGGAGGAACGAAGCTTGAGGGACGGAGCTTGGAGGGTCGGAGAGTTGGGGGTCAGAAGTGACTCCACACCTAGGAAGGTTAGAAATCCGTCGGGAACAAAGCGAGCCGTGCCTGCCAGCGCTCTGCAGCAAAGCCCCCGTTACTGAGCGGAGAACCGTACAACCCAACCCCCTCCACACCCCGTGACAGGTAGACTGGCTGCGAATCTGACATCCCACAGTCTGAATGCGTGGTTTTAAATTGCTGCTGCACTGTTTAACATTAACATCGCGGCACATCAGAATAGACCGATCCGTTAACGGAAGGTGCGGCGGTGCTGGGGGAGGGGGGTTGCTGTTTAGAGGGAGAAATACGGGGGGGAGATATTGTGCAATGTTATGTGAATATAACTAGAATTTAACTGAAACTGCTAAAGGTTACAGCCACACAGACCCCCACAGAGACTGGAATCAGAAATAGATTTCAATAACAAACTGGTGTGGGGGTGGATTAGATCACATCTATTACATATCACTCCAGGTTTATTAAAAAAGGGATTGTTACCCTGCCAGGTTTGGAACAGCAGAGTATTTCTGACATCCGCAGAAGCAGTCACTGCATGTCACCATGACATCAACACATTTATACATTTGCCGAGAGTAAATAAAGATATTACCCATCCCGAGACCCAAATTAAAACCTCCAGAACTTTTAATTCATTTGCTGCCAGCCTGGAGAAGCCTTCGCCTCCAAGCTTTACTTACGAAAACTCACTTAAAAATAGCTGACTCTATTTATCGTTTATTTACTAGTGTCACAAGTAAGGCTGACATTAACACTGCAATGAAGTTACTGTGAAAATCCCCCAGTCGCCACACTCCGGCGCCTGTCCGGGTACACCGAGGCAGAATTCGGCAATGCACTCTAACCAGCACGTCTTTTGGCCTGTGGGAGGAAACCGGAGCACCCGGAGGAAACCCACGCAGACATGGGGAGAACATGCAGACTCCACACAGACAGTGACCCAAGACAGGAATCGAATCCGGAAGATACAAAAGTCTGAGGTCACGTACCAAGTACAGCTTCTTCTCTGCTGTCATCAGACTTTTGAATGGACCTGCCTTATATTAATTTGATCTTTCTCTACACCCTAGCTATGGCTGTAACACTACAGTCTGCAATCTCTCCTTTCCTTCCCTATGTACAGTATGCTTTGTCTGTATAGCGTGCAAGAAAAAATACTTTTCACTGTATCCCAATACATGTGACAATAATAAATCAAGAAGAAGGAAAATGAGATTGAGAAACAGAGGGGTGCAGGGAGGGAATTTCAGAGCTTGGGGCCCAGGCTACTGAAAGCACACCCACCAACGGTAGCGAAATTAATTGGAGATGGGCAGAGATCTCCAGGGGGGTTGTAGGGCTGGAGGAGAGATAGGGAAATGGCGAGGCCTGGGGGAGCCTCCCAAACCAGAATGCTAAGCGACATACAGTATCATGATAACACAACACCAGGCCACAGAACCAGTTTCTGGATTGAACTGAACAGAAACATTTCAGAGTTTGGGGAGGAAAAAAGGGATTTACCAAAGTAATTATTTCCTGCGTCGAGAGATTATATTTTTGCGACGTTGATTATTCAGTCTGTGACGAGGGTTCAGTGTGATCCGGCCAAACGTGACGAAAAGGCCACTCCTACATTCAGTCAAGATAACCTCATCGTCACGAGTACCTGAAGCTTTTAATGTGAGTGAAATTTATCAGTGAGAGAGAGTCGAGGGAAGGATAATCACTACACAGGAACAAATACAAAAAAAAAGACTTCTTCCTGACATCCAACTGGTACCTCGAGACATCTTACAATTTGCAACACGAAAACAAGAATTAGAGGAGTGCAAAGATCACAGAAAATTGCTGAGCTGGATGAGGTTACAGAGATGGGGGGGGGGGGCGTGGGGGGGGCGGTGCTTCAGACAACTCATTCCCAGACACAGTACAGCAAGTTCCCCCCTAAGTCACACTTCATCCAGAAATACCTCATTGTCGCTGGGTCAAAATCCTGGAACTCCCTCCCTAACAGCACAGTGGGTGTACCTACTCCACAGGGACAGCTGCGATTCAAGCTGGCACCTCACCACCACCTCCTCAAAGAACAACAAATGCCAACAATGCCCACATCTCAAAAAAGATGACATCACCTCATGTCCAGCATGAACCAATTGACACATTGATTACCAATGATTTCATACAATCATAGGTATATAAGATACTGAAGGGAATAGACAGGGTCAATAGTGAGAGACTGCTCCCTAGATTGGTTACGAATACAAGAGGACATGATTTAAGGGTGAGGGGGGAGAGGTATAATTTGGATATGAGAGGAAGGTTCTTTACGCAGAGAGTTGTGGGGGTATGGAACGCGCTACCGAGTGGGGTGGTGGAGGCGGGAACGTTGGACTCGTTTAAGGTTCAGTTAGATAGACACATGAGTGAAACGAGGATGGAGGGTTATGGTAGGGGTTATTGAATAAGGGTTAGAACCTCGGGAGACACCGGAAAGGCAGGCTTGTGATTAATGTTTTTGTCTTTTATTCTGCAGGTTGAGGTCCACCTCGTTGTCAAACGAGGGGCATGCACACGGTGGGTCGTGCGTGGGCTGCTCCTGGAGGTTCCGGGAGTGGCCTAGCACTTCGTGTCGGTGTGTGTGCTTGATCCTGGACCGGTAGACGGGCGCCGCAACAGCTTGGTGACTAGCACTGCTAGCTGTGCAGATACATGGATTTGGGCCTGTGTCTGTGGGAGTTTGTGCATTCTCCCTGTGGTTGCGTGGGTTTCCTCCCACACCCCAAAGATGTGCTCTTAGGCTGATTGGTTTTACCAAATTGACACTATTCTCCCCTGAATCTGGCTAAGTCAGGGGTTCTATTTGTAGATACGCAGGGTAGAATAGGTGTAGGGTGATGCGGCGGCGCGGGCTTGTTGGGCCGAAGGGCCTGTTTCCCGTGCTGGGTTGTTCTTTGTTAATCCCTCAGGAGGAGGTCATTCGGCCCATCGAGCCTGCACCGCCAACAATCCCACCCAGGCACTATTCCTACAACCCCATACATTTACCCTGCTAGCCCCCATTAAACTAAAGGGCAGTTTATCATGGCCAATCCACCTAACCCACACATCTTTTGAGTGTGGGAGGAAACTGGAGCACCCGGAGAAAACCCACGCAGACACAGGGAGAATGTGCAAACTCCACACAGAGAGTGACCCAAGCTGGGAATCAATCCAAGGTCCCTGGCACTGTGAGGCAGCAGTGCTAAATCACTGTGTCACCTTGCCACCTACCCACACTAGCCATAATTAAACAGGCTGAGGGCTTTTTTTTGGACCAAGTCTATAAGCCCAAAAGGTAGGTGATAATTTCCTCTCTTGCTGAGTTTAGGGTGATCAATCTGTTCCTTAATCTGTACCGAGGACATTCCTTGGTAACGTGCAACATGCATTTGATTTATTATTGTCACATCTATTGGGATTCAGTGAATAGTATTGTTTCTTGCAGACAAAGCATACCATTCATAGAGTACACAGGGTAGAAGGAAAGGTGGGGGCGCAGAATGCAGTGTTACAGTCATAACTAGGGTATTTATCACACACAGTTCATAGAGTATTGAATTGATTATTGTCATATGTATGGGTACAGTGAAAAGTATTGTTTCTTGCACACTATGCAAAGCATACTATTCATAGAGTGCATATGAGGAAAGGAAAGGAGAGAGTGCAGAATGTAGTATTACAGACATAGCTAGGGTGTGGAGAAAGATCAGCTTAATATACAATAGGACCAATGATTGTGCGCCAGTTACTCCATTGCTAACATAGCTTACAGTAGCATACACACTGGCTCATGTTCAGAAGTTGCTATAGAGACCCAAAACTTCATCCAGCATGGCTTGAGTGAGTCACTAGATATCCTAACTCTACCTCCTTGTTTCAGAATCCTGATTCCAGATTGAGAGGGGCCATGCTGAGGTCAGCTTTGTTCTTCCAGCAGTGAGGATGGTCCAGTAAGCAAGCAATAATGATCAGAAAAACCCACTTCACAAAGTAAAGGTTTCATAAAGAAACTTCATTGGACCACAACCTGGGCCCCAAACACACTCACCAATCCCCATCTGCTTCCTATTTCTACCGAGTTATCTGACCACCACATCACATTGCCATTGGTTACATTGTCCACCAGGTCTGCTGGTCAGCTGACCCTCACACCTATTACCATTGGTTGCCTTGTTACTTTCTCCTAACATAGAAACTAGAAGCGGGGGGCATTCATTTTGATCATCCAATTCAATATCCTGATCCACCCCCCCCTTCCCTCCCATATCCCTTTAGCCCCAAGAGCTATATCTAATTTATTCTTGAAATCTTACAACATTTTGGCCTCAACTACTTTCTGTGGGAGTGAATTCCACACATTCCCCACCCTCTGGGTGAAGAAATTTCTCCTCACCTCAGTCCCAAAAGGTTTACTCCTTATCCTCAAACTATAACCCCTAGTTCTGGACTCCCCCACCATCGGGAACATTCTTTCTGAATCTACCCTATCTAACCCTGTTAGAATTTTATAAGTTTCTATGAGATTCCCCTCTCACTCTTCTAAACTCCAGTGAACATAATCCTAACCAACTTAGTCTCTCCTCATATGACAGACCTGCCATCCCAGGAATCAGCCTGGTAAACCCTCGCTGTACTCCCTCTACAGCAAGGACATCCTTCCTCAGATAAGGAGACTACAACTGTACACAATACTCCAGGTGTGGCCTCACCAACACCTTATCCTTATACTCAAATCCTCTCTCTATCAAGACCAACATACCATTTGCCTTTTTTCCTGCCTGCCGTACCTGCACACTTATTTTCAGCGACTGATTCACCAGGACACCAGGGTCTCCCATGGCAATTGTTGTCTCGCTGTACTTTGCATTGGCTGTTCATTGCCTACTTTGGATCACAATTGTGCTAACTCACGCTTGTTAGAATGGAACCAATGATAACTTTGGATCCGTTGTAGTGTGACCAATATCAACAAGCTGTAAGAATCAGCTGTAACCAATGACAAAATGATATGATGATCAACTGACTCAGTATAAGTAACAATCTGTTGGGAATTTTGGGGGGGAGCTTGGAATGGCCCAGAGGGAAGTCTCAAGTAGAATCATAGAATCCTACAGTGCAGAAAGAGGCCATTCTGTCCATCACCGACTACATCCCACCCAGGATCTATCCCCATTTACTCACATTTACACCAGATAGTCCCCTTGACAGAAAGGGAGAAGTTAGCATAGCCAATCCACCCAACCAGCACGTCTTTCGGACTGTCAGAGGAAACCCAAGCAGACACGGGGAGAACTTGCAGACTCCACCGCAGGCAGCGACCCAAGCTGGGAATCAAACCCGGTTTCCTGGCGCTGTGAGGCAGCAGTGCTAACCATTGTGCCACCATGCTGCCCAGACACACTCCCATCGCCTGTTACCATAATCACAAGCATTTACCCTGCTAATGCACCTAACCTGCACACCTCTGGACACTGCGGGGCAATTTAACATAGCCGATCCACCTAGTCTACACATCTTTGGATACTAAGAGGCAAGTTAGCATGGCAGATTCCACACAGACAGTGACCCAGGCTGGGAATCAAACCCGGGTCCCTGGTGTTGTCAGGCAGCAGTGCTAACCACTGTGCCACCATGCCGCCCCACCACAGTGACACAAGTACTGAAGTTTCTTTATAAAACCTTTTCCTTTGATGGAGTAAGCTTTGCTTTATTTTGTTGCCTATAACTGAAGCGTTCCTTCTGGAGGACCACCAACACTGAGGTGCTAAGATTAACTTGTGTAGGCGTTGACCCATACCGGTCCCAACTGGCACACATTGTGGCATTGGCTAGTCACACACCTTTGGACACTACGGGGCAATTTAGCATGGCCAATCCACCTAACCTGCACACCTTTCGGACTGTGGGAGGAAACTGGAGCACCCGGACTCAGCTGGCACATACCATGGTGTTGGTTTCAGCCAAGCGTGCAGCTTTTTTTTGCTGGGAGTGTGGCGGCTGTATTAAAATCAGCGAGTGGCAAAGTGGAGGCCAACCTGTCCCCTCCTCCCACATTACAGACAGGCCGCAGCTGGAGTACTGTGTGCAGTTTTGGGCGCCGCACCTGCGCAAGGATATTTTGGCCTTGGAGGGAGTGCAGAGGAGGTTTACTAGGCTGATGCCGGAGTTGAGGGGGTTGAGCTATGAGGAGAGGCTGAATAAACTAGGCTTGTACTCGTTAGAGTTTAGAAGAATGAGGGGAGATCTCATTGAGATGTATAAGATGATGAATGGGATGGATAGGATAGAGGTGGAGAGACTCTTCCCGCTCAAAAAAGACAGTAGGACTAGGGGGCACAGCCTCAAGATAAAGGGGGGGCGGTTTAGAACGGAGTTGAGGAGGAACTTCTTCACTCAAAGGGTGGTGAATCTCTGGAATTCTCTGCCCGTTGAAGTGGTGGAGGCTGCCTCGCTAAATATTTTTAAGAAGCGGGTTGATGGGTTTTTGATAAGAGAGGGGATTAAGGGTTATGGGGAGAGGGCGGGAAAGTGGAACTGAGCCACGACAGATCAGCCATGATCTTATGGAATGGCGGGGCAGGCTCGAAGGGCTAGATGGCCTACTCCTGCTCCTATTTCTTATGTTCTTATGTTCTTAACACCTCGATAGCACGGTCTACTGTTCCCTTCAACTCCACGGCAAATTGCAGCCTGTTCAGCGAGGGACCCCGAACACAGATCTATCATTAGGTAAATTATACTGCTTTAAAATTGAACAAGCTACGCCATCAATTAGACGGATGATATTTTTGACAGAATTACCCAATGATGTCCATTCCACTTAAGTAATTACCTGACAGTGTAAAAATTCTTCTGATGGGTTAAAAAAAAAACGAAATGTCTTTCAAACAAAAAGCCTTTATACAATATTTATGTTGGCAGAAGAGTTGTAGAGCGAGATGAGATAGTTGCCTCTTCAGCCTGAGTGATCTTTTCCACCCTCCAGACCCTGTTAGGCATTCAGGTAATGTCAATAAAGCTTCAATAAAAGGATCTCCAGTGACCACAGAACAAGCTGAATCCTGCCGGTTTCCTCAATGACTGACAGACAACACTTTGCTCTTTTCTCGAGAGGCAGTTTCTCCAACGATACGCGGTTTCCTTCTCCCCCCTCTGGGTCAATTATTCTGCACATCTCGGTGCATCAGTAATCTGATTTCAGGTGTCTTGCATCAGTTGAGCGTCCCACTTGGTGCAGGTTAAAGATCCCCTTCCCTTTCTTAAAAAGACAACTTAAATACCAAAAACCAAGTGGTTAGCACTGCTGCCTCACAGCGCCAGAGACCCAGGTTCGATTCCCAGCTTGGGTTACCGTCTGTCGGAGTTTGCACATTCTCCCCGTGTCTGCGTGGGTTTCCTCCGGGTGCTCCGGTTTCCTCCCACAGTCTGAAAGACGTGCTGGTTAGGGTGCATTGACCCGAATAGGTGCCGAAGTGTGGCAAGTAGGGAAATTTCACAGTAACTTCATTGCAGTGTTAATGTAAGCCTGACATGTGACTAATAAATTAACTTTTAAATGAGAATTCTCAATTGTACGAGCGCCACTTTCCAACTTCCCCACCCAAGCCAGCCTTACAGTTTGAACCCACTCGAGTGCTCACTAGCCAATGGCTGGCAGGAGTTACAAACTCGAGTGGAGCATTTGCTTTGATTTATTATTGTCACATGTATTAACACACAGTGAAAAGTATTGTTTCTTGCGCGCTATACTGACAAAGCATACTATTCATAGAGAAGGAAATGAGAGAGTGCAGAATGTATTGTTACAGTCATAGCTAGGGTGTAGGGAAAGGTCAACTTAGTGTGAGATAGGTCCATTCAAAATAAATAAAAGCAAATTACTGCGGATGCTGGAATCTGAAAAGAAAAGAGAAAATGCTGGAAAATCTCAGCAGGTCTGGCAGCATCTGTAGGGAGAGAAAAGAGCTGATGTTCGAGTCCAGGTGACCTTCTGTCAAAGCTCATCTGGTCTCGAAACATCAGCTCATTTCTCTCCTTACAGGTCTATTCAAAAGTCTGACAGCAGCAGGGAAGAAGCTGTTCTTGAATCAGTTGGTATGCGACGTCAGGCTTTTGTATCTTTTTCCCAATGGAAGAAGGTGGAAGAGAGAATGTCCGGGATGTGTGGGGTCCTTAATTATTCTGGCTGCTTTGCCGAGGCAATGGGAAGCATAAACAGAGTCAATGGATGGGAGGCTGGTTTGTGTGATGGATTGGGCTACATTCACGATCTTTTGTAGTTCCTTGCGGTCTTGGGCAGAGCAGGAGCCCATACCAAGCTCTGATACAACCAGAAAGAAAGTTTTCTATGGTGCATCTGTAAAAGCTGTTGAGAGTTGTACCTGACAGGCCAAATTTCCTTAGTCTTCCAAGAAATATTTTGGAGTGTGGTAGGAAACCCATGGAGAGATGTGGAGAATGTGCGAACCCCATATAGACAGTCACCCATGGCTGGAATTGGTCCCTGGCGCTGTGAGGCAGCAGTGCTAACCACTGTGCCACTGTGCCTCCCCATCGTGATGCAGAACGGGTGCAGAAGGAGACCATTCAGCCCATCCTCATTGCTGGGCCTGTTTCTTGCATGGGGAATGTATTGGTGCGGTCCTGATGCATCTCCCGGCCCCTCAGCCTTTGCACTTTGCATATTATCAAAATAGAAAACCTGAGGGAAATTGGCATGGACTTTGTAGCAGCGTGACCCCTTTCATGGACAAGATTTGGTGGGCCAACTGACTGGGTCTGGGCCAATGGAATGTGAGAGGGCGAAGGTAAAGTACAGTTTAGTTATTAGCCACAAGTAAGGCTTACATTAACACTGCAATGAAGTTACTGTGAAAATCCCCTAGTCGCCACTCTCTGGCACCTGTTTGGGTCAATTCAGACTGTGGGAGGAAACTGGAGCACCCAGAGGAAACCCACGCAGACACAGGGAGAATGTACAGACTCCGCACAGACAGTGGCCCCAAGCCAGAAACTGAACCCGGGTCCCTGGCGCTGTGGGGCAGCAATGCTAACCACTGTGCCACCCCTTGGGCCTACCAGGAGCGAGGGTGCCCATCCCTGCGCCTGCCAGGCCACAGTTGGAGTGAGGGCACTCTGAGTAGAGCTTCATAGTTAAACCCTTTGTTGTACGTAGCTCCCCCTCGATCGATAAAACTCTTTCAGTTTGTTACGGCCCCATTGAGTCACAGATTGTCATGTCTTTCCCAGCGTACCTGAGCTCTGTTAATCTACGCTGTTTGCAGCCTCCCCCGCCCGCTGAACAAACTGTTTTGACAGAGCCCGCCCACGTTCTCAAGGCAAACCAGCGGGGTCCCCCTGATGGGCAAGGGGTGTGTGGCCCAGCGATGGGGCAGCAGCTCCCCTCTTTGCGTCAAGCATCTGAAAAGATGTCAGGCTCCTTCAGACTGCTGTTGGCAGGGATTAAAGAACAGCGCATCACCTTAAGGCTGCGCGGGTTTTTGACTGCAATTAGACGCTACACCATTTATCCTCAGGCAGTTCTTGAAACAAAAGGGTGCTGCCATCTTGTGTCTTTCTATCAAGCGTTTGGGGTCAAGCTATTAAAATTCCCTGCGTGGGCAGTCCCACAGAAGATAGCTCCTGAGACAGGCATCAAAGGAACACAGCATCATTCAGTTGGACACGCATCTCGAAGCAGATTCCCTGTGTTGACAGTGTAGGAAAGTTAACAGAGAGAGAGAGAGATAGAGAAAGAGAAAGAGAAAGAGAAAGAGAGAAAGAGAAAGAGAGAGAGAAGGAGGATAGCCAATTGACGGGGGCATGAAGCCAGGATACAATGATAACCCAGTCTTGAAATGGCTGCAAGGGATACACAAAACAATTAGCTGTAATTAAAGAGATTATTAATTGCTGAAGAATAGGACGGTGGGTGGCACGATGGTTTGCACCGCTGCCTCACAGCGCCAGGGACCCGGGTTCGATTCCCAGCTCAGCGCACAGTGGGTTAGCACCGCTGCCTCACAGCGCCAGGGATCCGGGTTCGATTCCCGGCTCAGCGCACAGTGGGTTAGCACTGCTGCCTCACAGCACTAGGGACCCGGGTTCGATTCCCAGATCAGCGCACAGTGGGTCAGCACTGCTGCCTCACAGCACTAGGGACCCGGGTTCGATTCCCAGATCAGCGCACAGTGGGTTAGCACTGCTGCCTCACAGCACTAGGGACCCGGGTTCGATTCCCGGCTCAGCGCACAGTGGGTCAGCACTGCTGCCTCACAGCACTAGGGACCCGGGTTCGATTCCCAGATCAGCGCACAGTGGGTCAGCACTGCTGCCTCACAGCACTAGGGACCCGGGTTCGATTCCCAGATCAGCGCACAGTGGGTCAGCACTGCTGCCTCACAGCACTAGGGACCCGGGTTCGATTCCCGGCTCAGCGCACAGTGGGTTAGCGCTGCTGCCTCACAGCACTAGGGACCCGGGTTCGATTCCCGGCTCAGCGCACAGTGGGTTAGCACCGCTGCCTCACAGCACTAGGGACCCGGGTTCGATTCCCGGCTCAGCGCACAGTGGGTTAGCGCTGCTGCCTCACAGCACTAGGGACCTGGGTTCGATTCCCAGATCAGCGCACAGTGGGTCAGCACTGCTGCCTCACAGCACTAGGGACCTGGGTTCGATTCCCAGATCAGCGCACAGTGGGTCAGCACTGCTGCCTCACAGCACTAGGGACCCGGGTTCGATTCCCGGCTCAGCGCACAGTGGGTTAGCGCTGCTGCCTTGCAGCGCTAGGGACCCGGGTTCGATTCCTGGCTCAGCGCACAGTGGGTTAGCACTGCTGCTTTGCAGCACTAGGAACCCAGTTTCAATTCCAGCCTCATGTCAATGTCTGTGTGGAGTTTGCACATTCTCCCCGTGTCTGCATGGGTTTCCTCCAGGTGCTCCAGTGCAGGTTTGGTGATTTGGCCGTGCTAAATCGCCGCTAAGGTAGATTAGGGGGGATTAGCAGGGTAAATTTGGGGACAGCCTGGGTAAAACGCTCTATTAGACAGTCAGTGCAAATTCAATGGGTTAAATGGCCTCTTTCTGCACTATGGGGATTCTATATAAATGAGGAGACTTCTTTTAAACACAGGGAGTTATTAGGAATAAAGGTCCAAAACTGATGTTTGAATGGGGAAATTGAACAAACATTTGAGAATGAAAACAAACAGGCAGCAGGGTGGCAGGGTGGGTTAGCACCGCTGCCTCACAGTGCTAGGGACCCGGGTTCGATTCCTGGCTCAGCGCACAGTGGGTTAGCACCGCTGCCTCACAGCGCCAGGAATCCGATTCCCCAGCTTGGGTCACTGTCTGTGTGGCGTCTGCACATTCTTGCTGTGTCTGAGTGGGTTTCCTCTGGGTGCTCCGGTTTTCACCCACAGTCCAAAGATGTGAAGGTTAGATGTATTGGCCATGCTAAATTCCCCCTCGGTGTACCGAAACAGGCATCGGAGTGTGGTGACTAGGGGATTTTCACAGTAACTTCATTGCAGTGTTAATGTAAATCTACTTGTGACACTAATAAATTCACTTTACTCTATGAATGGTGTGCTTTGCCTATATAGTGTACAGGAAACAATACTTTTCACTGTCTCCCAATACGTGTGACAAAAATAAATCAAATATTTGAGGGGCAGTCTGGTAAGATAGAATCCCTGCAGTGCAGAAGGAGGCCATTCAGCCCATCAAGTCTGCACCAACCACAATCCCAGCCAGGCCCTATCCCCATAACCCCACATATTTACCCTGCTAATCCTCCTGAAACTAAAGGGTTAATTTACCGTGGCCAATGCACCCTAACCAGCAGATCTTTCAGAATGTGGGAGGAAACCAGAGGATCCGGAGGAAACCTGCACAGATACGGGGAGAACGTGCAGACTCCCCACAGACAGTCACCCGAGACCGGAATCGAACCTAGGTCCCTGGCGCTGTGAGGCAGCAGTGCTAACCACCGTGCCACCCATACAGGAAGAGGCCCTTCAGCCCATTGTGTCTGTGTTGGCCATCAAGCATCAATACACGTGACAATAATAAATCAAAATCAAAGCAAAGCTTTTGATTTGTCATGAGGACAAACGCAAGAATACCAAATTTCAAACAATCAGGACAATTTATTGGAGGAAAGCATGCTGTGGTGTAGATTGTTTGGAAGTTGGCACTCTTGTGTTTGTCCTGATGGGTTCAAGATGAAAAAGTTTGGCTGCATTCATCTCTCTTTCCAACTGCAAATCAGGCAGCTTTGTCGCTCTCCATGATGAACCTTGGGAGTCCTTGGTATCATGTGTCAGCATGTGACAGCATCAATCACTCATCCAGTGTAATTATCTGAACAATTCTACAGCACTGCTGTTCACAGATTGTGAGGGAGCTCTCTCCGTTTGACCTCTCGCTAATAAACGCGTCCAAGGCAAGAAAGCAAACATGAATGGGATGCTGGCTAATGTGACGGACCCAGCACTGTGAACCCCCCTCCTCTTCCCCTCCTCCTCCACTCCGCTCCTCTCCAGCTCCCTCATTCATGTCCATCCTGGGGTTGAAGGTCAGTACCTCGGACAGTTCACCCTTCAGAAGGAGCTGTCGGAGCTGGTTGCCAGGGGAAATGCAGCCTCAATTATATCCCTTGCATCTGCCTCTCTCTGCGGGGAGAGATGCCCGCTCCGTTCCTGCCTAATTGAGATGAGTATCTGCATCGCAGAATTAATCAGGGAAATGCAATCAGACAGCTGTAAGGAATGCGACTATTTTCCATATGCTACTGGTGTCACACGGTGTAGGCAAACGGTAACTAGCTACGCGCTGGGGGGAGAAAGATCGAGTCCGCAACTCAACCCTCCCTCCTTCCAAAGAACAAAGAAAATTCCAGCACAGGAACAGGCCCCTCGGCCCCTCCAAGCCTGCACCGACCATGCTGCCCGACTGAACTAAAACCCCTACCCTTCCGGGGACCACATCCCTCTCTTCCCACCAATTTGCCAGGACGCCCCTTAAAAGTCCAACCCAAACCCAGGAGCCAACACTATCAGCTGCTGCCAAAATAGTATTTACCCCTCGATGTGTGGCTGTTAATCAGGGGAGGGGCATTTCTGTCTGGGCATCAATGGCCCTCTCCTCACCCTGCCAAAACCGAGCAGGGGACCTCCCGCCTTTCCCAGGTGATCCCAGGCCAAAATTTGTCCCTCTCCGCTCGTTATCACATAGAAACAAGGAAAGTAGAAGTGGGAGTGGATGGCCAACTGGTATTATAGCTGGACTATTAATCCAGAAACTCAGCTAATGTTCTGGGGGACCCGGGTTCAAATCCCGCCACAGCAGATGGTGGAATTTGAATTCAATAAAAAAAATCTGGAACTAAGAATCTACTGAAACCATTGTTGGAAAAACCCACCTGGTTTACCAATGTCCTTTAGGGAAGGAAATCTACCATCCTTACCTAGTCTGGTCTACACATGACTCCAGAGTCACAGCAACATGGTTGACTCTCAACTGCCCTCCAAGGGCAACTAGGGATGGGCAATAAATGCTGGCCCAGCCAGCAACACCCATGTCCCACGAATGAATGAAAAAGTTGGCTCTTTGAACCTGCTCCACCATTCATTTTGATCATGGCTAATCCTTGAATTCAACATCCTGACACCACCCCGCTCCCCGCCCCCAACTCTTCACCCGATATCCCTTGATCCCTTTAACCCCAAGAGCTATATCTAATCTCTTCTTGAAATCGCAGAGTTTTGGCCTCAACTACTTTCTGTGGGAGTGAATTCCACACATTCACCACCCTCTGGGTGAAGAAATTTCTCCTCACCTCAGTCCTAAAAGGTTTATCCTCAAACTCTGACCCCCTAGTTCTGGACTCCCCCACCATCGGGAACATTCTTTCTGAATCCACCCTATCTAACACTGTTCCTGTTTGTGGGATCTTGCTGTGTGAAGATTGCCACTGTTGCAGCAGTGGTCACTGCATTTCCCAGACCTCATTGGCTGTAAAAGTGGCTGTGGGATGTCCTGAGATTACACAAGGAATGACAGAACTGCAGTTCCACTTTGCTTTCTCCTCGTGTACAGTCACCCTTCCCATCGCACTAGGTCCAGATTCATTCAACCTATTCCTGGTGTCAGATGGACTCACGTTGGGGGGCACTCACACATCTTCTGGGTGTGTGTATGTGTGTGTGTGTGTTGTGAGTGTGAGTGTGTGTGTGTCAGAGTGTGTGTGTGAGTGTGTGTATGTGTGTGTGTGAGTATGTGTGTGAGTGTGTGTGCGTGTGTGTCTGTGTGTGCGTGCGTGTGCGTGTGCGTGTGTGAGTGTGAGTGTGTGTGCGTGCGCGTGCGTGTGCGTGTGTGAGTGTGAGTGTGTGTGTGTGTTGTGAGTGAGTGTGTGTATGTGTGTGTGTCTGTGTGTGTGTGTTGTGAGTGTGTCTGTGTGTGTGTGTTGTGAGTGTGAGTGTGTGTGTGTCAGAGTGTGTGTGTGAGAGTGTGTGTATGTGTGTGTGTGAGTATGTGTGTGAGTGTGTGTGCGTGTGTGTCTGTGTGTGCGTGCGTGTGCGTGTGCGTGTGTGAGTGTGAGTGTGAGTGTGTGTGCGTGCGCGTGCGTGTGCGTGTGCGTGTGAGTGTGTGTGTGTGTGTGTGTGTGCGTGTGTGAGTGTGAGTGTGTGTGTGTGTGTGAGTGTGTGTGAGTGTGCGTGTGAGTGTGAGTGTGTGTGTGTGTGAGTGTGAGTGTGTGTGTGTGTGTGTGAGTGTGCGTGTGCGTGTGTGAGTGTGAGTGTGTGTGTGTGTGTGTGAGTGTGTGTGAGTGTGCGTGTGCGTGTGCGTGTGTGAGTGTGAGTGTGTGTGTGTGTGAGTGTGAGTGTGTGTGAGTGTGAGTGTGTGTGTGTGTGTGAGAGACACCAAGTCCAGCTGCTGTCGGAGGGGATTTGCACAGAGACGGAGATACAACCTGAAATTCGGAGTGACTGCGAGAGCGCGTGGACGAGAGGAAAGCATCGAGGGCAGACAGAAAAATTTCTGATTTGAACAAAAGGGTTTGATAACCTGGAAATACAAATGCCCTTCTGCGTAAGTAAAAAGAAAGGCAAATGGGCGGCACGGTGGCACAGTGGTTAGCCCTGCTGCCTCATAGTGCCAGGGTCCCAGGTTCAATTCCCGGCTTTGGTCACTGTCTGTGTACACGTTCACCCCGTGTCTGTGTGGGTTTTCTCTGGTTTCCTTCCACAGTCCCGAAAGGCGTGCTGGTTAGGGTGAATTAGCCGTGCTAAATTCTCCCTCAGTGTGCTGGAACAGGCGCCGGAGTATTTCAACTGCAGGGTTTTCACAGTAACTTCATTGCAATGTTAATGTAAGCCTTACTTGTGACATTAATCAATAAACTTTGAACATTTATCGCAAAGGGATGGAGTATAAAAGGAGAGAAGTGTTGCTGCAATTATATCAGGTGTTGGTGAGACCACATCTGGAGTACTGTGTCCAGTTTTGGTCTCCTTATTTGAGGAAGGATGTGGTGGCATTGGAGGCAGCTCAGAGGAGGTTCACCAGATTGATCCCGGGGATGAAAGGGTTGAGGAGAGATTAATCAGTTTGGGCTTATACTCGCTGGAGTTTAGAAGGATGAGGGGGATCTGATCGAAGTATATACAATACTAAAAGGGATTGATAAAGTAAATGTAGACCAAATGTTTCCCCCTGTGGGGCAATCTCAAACAAGAGGTCACAGGTATAGGTTGAGAGGCAGTAGATTCAAAACTGAGATGAGGAGGAACTATTTCTCACAGAGGGGGGTGAATTTGTGGAACTCGCTGCCCCAGAGTGTGGGGGAGTCTGAATCATTGAGTGGTTTCAAGGAGGAGATGGATATATTTCTAATAGAGGGATAAGGGGATATGGGGAAGAGGTGGCGAGGTGGATTTGAGACCAGGGAGAGATCAGCCATGAGCTGATTGAACGGCAGAGCAGGCTCGAAGGGCTGGATTTGCCAACTTCTGCTCCCAATCTCTCTGTGCACTTCCTGTGTAATGAAATCCAGTAAGGGTTTCACACGGTTCCATGCTAAGAGTAGCTCAGGGTGAGACACTGATAGGATCAACTCAAAGCTGACAGAATAAACAGTAGCCAGCTCTGTGGCGGTGATGACACCTCACAACTTATCCCCAGCTCATTCCAACATCACAGCCACAAATGGAAGAAAGTCCATAAATCCAACAGGGAAGTCAAGAGAAACTTCCTTCCCCTGGGAGTGGTGAGAGTGTGGAATTCCGAGACAATGGTTGCAATGTGCAGTGTACGTACATGGAAGAGGAATGGGAGAAATTGGGGAGTTGGTGGCATGCTGGTGGTCGCACTGTGGATCAGACGCCCAGGCTATAATCTTCTGGTTCGAATCCCACCTCGGCAGCAGGCTGGAATATTCCAGAATTGAAAACTAGCCTCAGTTGTGGTGACCATGACAACTGTCAAAGTTTATTTATCATTGTCACAAGTAAGGCTTACATTAACAATGAAGTTACTGTGAAATTCCCCTGGTCGCCACATTCCGGTGCCTGTTCGGGTCAACGCACCTCAACAGCACATTTTTCAGAACGCAGGAGGAAACCGGAGCACCCGGAGGAAACCCACGCAGACACGGGGAGAATGTGCAAACTCCACACAGGCAGTGACCCAAGCTGGGAATCGAACCCGGGTCCCTGGCACTGTGAGGCAGCAGTGCTAACCTCTGCGCCACCGTGCTGATCTTGGGATGACACGGGCCCCACAATGGTAGGGAGCTAAAGTGACTGCAGAATCTGGGAACGTCTCACTCCTCTGCAGCTCCCGAGGGGATAGTGACTGGGAAATCCTGCTGCTTTCAGCCACAAACACTTGCTGCACCAATACTAGCCAGCAATCGAGAAGCTGAGCAAGTTTAAAGCTTATTTTTATTAGTCACAAGTAAGACTTGCATTAACGCTGCAATGAAGTTACTGTGAAAATCCCCTAGTTGCCACACTCCAGCGCCTGTTCAGGTACACTGAGGGAGAATTTAGCATGGCCAATGCACCTAATCAGCATATCTTTCAGACTGTGGGAAGAAACCAGAGCACCCGGAGGAAACCCACGCCGACACGAGGAGAATGTGCAAACTCCATACAGACAGTGACCCAAATCGGGAATCGAACCTGGGTCCCTGGCACTGTGAGGCAGCAATGCTAACCACTGTGCCATCCCATAATATCTCCTCACAATATAATCTAGGTGATGAGAGTACTTAGAAAAGCTACAGGTTGAATTGTGAGCTTGAACACAGAGGGAATGTTTGAGAGGGTGAATAACAATGGCTGTCTCTGCATGGAATGTGTCAGAAATTGTTCCTGTAAATGGATTAAAAACATTCAGTTTGGAGGTGGGGGTGTCACTAGGTAGGCCAGTATCTACTGTTCGTCTCCCAGTTGTTCATTGAGAAGACGGTGGGTGGAGCCGCCTTCTTGAACCCGCTGCAGCCCCTGTGCTGTAGGTGCACCCACAGTGCTGTTAGGGAGGGAGTTCCAAGATTTTCGACAGCGAAGGAATGGCGATATATTTCCAAACCAGGATGGGCCAGCCCGGGGGCACAGTGGTTAGAACAGTGCCAGGGACCCGGGTTCGATTCCCGGTCTTGGGTCACTGTCTGTGTGGAGTTTGCACATTCTCCCCATGTCTGCACGGGTTTCCTCCAGGCCTGTAACGACTTTAATCAGGCAATTGAGGTGGGCCTGTTAGAATCTGAATGAACTGGTTAAGAGCCAAATTGACAGGCCGATTAGAGAGCCTCTGGGTTTGTACTTAACCAGGTGTTCCAGCTCCTCTGGGACTCCGAGTGTAGACCGCTAACGGAAAGCGCTCTGTATGCTGTTGTCAGAAATAAAGGGATTTTGGGTGAAGGGGCCTCTGCCTCTGAGGACTTACTACACTGCCCTTCTATAAGTTGCTATGAAATATTCAGCAGGTATTAAATATTTTTAATCTTGCTCATGGGGTCGTGCTTAGTGAACAAGCCTGATTGCAATCTGCCGCTCAGATGAAGGAGGACCACTCACGTGGCCCACTCACCAGCCGAGGCTGCCCACCTCCAAGAGAGGACAGTCTGTACCCGGCGTTGACTCCAGCTGTGCTCCTGCTGAAACTGGTTAACATCCCGAGCACACAGGAGCAAGCGAGAAACTCAAATAAATGCCCACATGTCATCACATCTAATTCCAGGGATTAGTGGCATTCTGCATGATTTGGTCTCCGTAATCAGAAAAGGATTAGCAATGCCCTTGAGATGGCGCTATGCTGAAAAAGCGTAGGCTGAAGGGAAAATAATAAGACATAGGAGCAGAATTAGGCCACTCGGCCCATCGAGTCTGCTCCGCCATTCAATCATGGCTGATATTTTTCTCATCCCCATTCTCCTGCCTTTTCCCCACAATCCCTGATCCCCTTATTAATCAGGAACCGATCTATCTCTGTCTTAAAGACACTCAGTGACCCGGCCTCCTCTGCGGCAAAGAGTTCCACAGATTCCCCACTCTCTGGCTGAAGAAATTCCTCCTCGTCTCTGTTTTAAAGGATCGTCCCTTTAACCTGAGGTTGTGCCTCTGGTTCGAGTTTTCCCTACTAGTGGAAACATCCTCTCCACGTCCACTCTATCCAGGCCTCGCAGTATCCTGTAAGTTTCAATAAGATCCCCCCTCATCTTTCTAAACCCCAACAAGTACAGACCCAGAGTTCTCAACCATTCCTCATACGACAAGCTCTTTATTCCAGGGATCATTCTTGTGAACCTCCTCTGGACCCTTTCCAAGGCCAACACATCCTTCCTTAGATATGGGGCACAAAACTGTTCACAATTCTCCAAATGGGGTCTGACCACAGCCTTATACATCCCTGCTCTTGTATTCTAGTCCTCTTGACACGGAAAGGGATCAGTGTCAGATATGGTTCAATCGCGCGTTTAGAAAATGAGGAGAGAAAGCTCCTGGTGGGAATCCCTGCTCCGAGAGTGACAGCTGTGGAATAATTAACTGGACATGGATTGTGGAACCAACAACTTCAGTCAATGAACAGAACCATCTGGTATGGAGGGAGAATTTCATAATTAATCACCTAATACAAAACTCAGGTCTTGCTGACATGTCAAAGCTTTTCTGTGTAGAGGTCTGGTCACTCTCGTATAGAAAAGATAGAAAGAGTGCAGAAAAGATTTACTAGGATGCTATCGAAACTTGGTGCTTTGAGTTGTAAGGAGAGGCTGGATAGACTGGGGTTTTTTCCCCGGAGCGTAGAAGGCTGAAGGGTGATCTTATAGAGGTCTGTAAAATAATGAGGGACAGAGATCAGCTAGATAGTCAATATCTTTTCCCAAAGGCAGGGGAGCCTAAAACTAGAGGGTACAGGTTTAAGGGGAGAGATACAAAAGGGTCCACAGGGGCAAGTTTTTCACACAGAGGATGGTGAGTGTCTGGAATGATAGGCAGTAGTAAAGGTGGGTACAATTTTGTTTTTTAAAAAAGCATTTAGACATTTACACGGGTAAGATGGGTATCGAGGGATATGGGCCAAACACGGGCAACTGGAACCAGCTTAGTGGTAAAAACTGGATGGCATGGACAAGTTGGGCCAAAGGGCCTGTTTCCATACTGTAAACCTCCATGATTCTATGACTCGAGGACACTTTGCTTCTTCCATTCATCAAGACACCTCGTAAAAATATCAAATTAAAGGAAAAACAGTTTACACTGTCTGAGGAGGAAGCGCTGATTGGATGGGACCATGGGGAAGACACCAGTTGATGGTGACTGTTGAAGGATCCTGTCTGTGGTAACTTGACTCCATTTAAAACTCAGAAGGTATAGAAACACAGAAGATAGGAGCAGGGGAAGGCCATTCAGCCCTTCAAGCCTGCTCCACCATTCATCCACGTCAACAGCCTAATCCTGCTCTCTCCCCATAACCTTTGGTCCCATTCACCACCAAGTGCTATAACCAGCTGCCTCTTGAATACATTCAATGTTTTGGCTCCAATTACTTCCAGTGGGAATGAATTCCACAGCCTCACCGGGTGAAGAAATGTCTCCTCACCTCCGTCCTAAATGGACTACCCTGAATCCTCAGACTGTGACCCCTGGTTCTGGGCCCCCCCCACCATCGGGAACATCCTCCCTGCATCTACCCTTCCTAGCTCTGTTAGAATTTTATGAGTCTCTACGAGATTCCCCCTCATTCGTCTGAACTCCAGCCTAACCTGGTCAATCTCTCCTCATACATCAGTCCCACCATCCCCGGAATCAGCCTGGTAAACCTTCGCTCCACTCCCTCGAGGGCAAGAACATCCTTCCTTAGAAAAGGAGACCAAAACGGCACAGAATATTCTAGGTGCATACAATACTCCAGACATTGGGTTAGGTGGAAATTGGCCGCATTCCTGAAAAGTACATAGCTAGCACAGTTGTAAGACCTGTGTTTGCCAGACAGAGACAGACTGCAAGGATACTCACAATAACAAGATAAGGATTAACATATAGTTTGGAGCTATGTGTTCAGTGGGCAGTTTGTTTTTTTCGAGACCCTGTCCAGTACAGGGATTGGCATCGCAGCCAGTCTTTCTTTTCATCCCCTTAATGATTTAATTTCCTTTAAGTTCTGTTCAATAAAATAAATTCATTTAAACTCCATACCAGTGCTGTCTACGTCTATTCAAAGGAATGAAAACAAGGCCACTCTCTATTTTAAACACTAAAAATGCCACATGTCACAATGAACGGTGGCTGGGGTTGGTTGCCGAGGTTGGGGAGAGTTGGAGAGAAGGTACGGTCAGTGATGGGCCAAATGGCTTACTCCAGCTCTTACTTCCAACGTTCTTGAACTATGTGGATGGTGAGGGAGTTGGGGTGGAAGATTGTTGACTAGCACGGCAGGTTCAGAGGGCCGAACGGCCTGTTCCTATTTCTTTCATTCTAAACTGGAGACAAATCTGGCAGCTACAGCAACAACTTGCATTCATGTAACACCTTTAATTCTGCTAAACATCCCAGGCATTTCACAGGAAAAAAAAAGAAAGATCCTGGTGGAGAATAAGTGAGAGAAGAATATTCTAGCAGGGTAGCAGACCATTTTTATTGATTTTATGGGACATTGGAGTCACTGGCTGGGCCAGCATTTATTGCCCATCCCTAATTGCCTTTGAGAAGGTGTTGCCGAGAGCCTCCTTCTTGTATCGCTGCAGTGTCTGTGCTGCAGGTACACCCACAGTGCTGTTAGTTTACAGCTGTTTTTAAATTTATTTATTAGCGTCACAAGTCGGCTCACATTAACACTGCAATGAAGTTACTGTGAAAATCCCCAAGTCACCACATTCCGGTGTCTGTTCAGATACACTGAGGGAGAATTTAGCACGGCCAGTGCTCCTGACCAGCACGTCTTTCAGACTGTGGGAGGAAACCGGAGCACCCAGAGGAAACCCACGCAGACACGGGGAGAATGTACAACTTCACACAGATTGTGACCTAAGCCGGGAATCGAAGCCGGGTCCCTGGCGCTGCGAGGCAGCAGTGTTAACCATGAGAGGGGGTTTGACCCAGCGACAAGGAACAGCTGATATCTCTCCAAGTCAGCATGTTAACGTTAGTTTATTAGTCACAAGTAAGGCTTACATTAACACTGCAATGCAGTTACTGTGAAACTCCCCTAGTCGTCGCACCTTGGCACCATTCAGGCCAATGCACCCTAACCAGTACGTCTCTCAGAATGTGGGAGGAAACCCACGCAGACACAGGGAGAACATGCAAACTCCACACAGACAGTGCCCCAAGGTCGGAATTGAACCTGGGCCCCTGGCATTGTGAGGCAGCAGTGCTAACCATTGTGCCACCCCAGGGGAACTGTCCTGGTTGCAATGATTTTGGCACAGTGAGGATGGAGGGACTGTCAAGCGGTTATAGAAAGGCTTCTAGTGATGTACAGCGGGCGGGCAGCTGGAGAGAGTTGAGGCAGAGTCCTTGAAGTTTACAGCATGGAAACAGGCCCTTCGGCCCAACCTGCCTATGCTGCCTACTCTCTGAGTGAGAGAGGTGTACGCTTCCCCTGACTGAAGACATTTTCTTCCTTCAAGCCCGTTTAAATAGTTTACAACGGTGCAAAACCCTCAAAACGATAGACATGGAAACCCAGATGGAACGCCGCAGGAATTTTGCCAAAATTAGAAAATAATTATTGGTAATTAAAGAACTTCAAAGCTCATTTCACAATAACCAGAACTTAATGTGGAGTCAAAAAAAAAACTAGTTTGTACTCACAGCAGGCAGGAGTTGAAGTTTCCTACTGCTTTCACTGATGCTCTTGCGGTTGTATCAGTGACTGGCAGCACACTATCCGCTCAACCCTACTCAAGTGTCTCAATTCCTCACCTCTGGACATGTTCACTTCCTCAGGGCAATCTCCAGTCAGGCTCGAGCGTGCACTCTCAGTACAATGCAAATCGATCTGCTATCAGTGGTCATTTGCAGTTGAGTGCAGCCAAATGTGTCACCAAGAGTGGCATCAAACCAACATGGTCCATCCGTAAGAAACAACCTGCCTGGACACGGGGAGCTGATGGCCCAGTGGTATTATTACCAGGTAATTAGTCTAGGAACAGCTAATGCCCTGGGGACCTGGGTTGGAATCCCGCCATGGTGGAACTTGAATTCAATTTTTAAAAATCTCAAATTAAGAATCTACTAATGACCGTAAAACAATTGTCGATTGTCAGGAAACTCCCTTTATAGGAGAGTACAGGAATGAGATAGAGAATCTGGTGAACTGCTGCGGCAACAATAATCTCTCCCTCAATGTCAACAAAACGAAGGAGATTGTCATCGACTTCATGAAGTGTAAAGGAGAACATGCCCCTGTCTATATCAACGGGGATGAAGTAGAAAGGGGTCGAGAGCTTCAAGTTTTTAGGTGTCCAGATCATCAACAACCTGTCCTGGTGGGCCGAATGGCCACCTACTGCCCTGTTGGGATTGTATGACTCTAAAACCTAATCGAGCAAGTGTTTGTCCTTTTCTCTCCTCATGTGTTTACCTGACCTCTAATAGCTGAATACTGGGGGAATTTTTATTACCTGTATTAAGAGGAGTCACTGCTGCATCTCAAGGTGAGCCTGAAATTTAGGAGACGCTCCCTTAATCAGTACCTAACAGAACTCAAGAAACCCCTATTCATCCTTCGATCTATATTTAGGCAGTAGCTCAGGAGACTGAGGACTTCCAGCCTTGCAGAGTCCCCCAGTCTCTAATTTGGGGTTAATGTGGTTCATTGCAGGGTATAGCTCAGTCAGAACTGTGCGCACTCAACTTGAAAACATCCACAAAGAACATTCAATCCACTGGAAGGCACTGCCTTACATTTCATTGAATACCTGTGGGCATTTGAGGATCCCTCCAACCCTCCCTATCGCTGTAACCCCCTCTGCACCTCCACCTCTCCCTATCCCTGTAACCCCCTCCAGCCCCTCTGCCCTCCCTATCCCTGTAACCTCCTCCAGTTCCTCGAATCCCTCCCTATCTCTGTAATCTTCTCCAGTCCCTTCACTCCTCCCTATCCCTGTAAACCTCTCCAGCCCCTCCAACCCTCTTTATCTCTGTGACCATCTCCAGTTCCTCGAATCTCTCCCTATCTCCATAACTTCCTCCAACCCTCCCTATCTATGTAACCCCCTCCAGCCCCTCCAACCCTCCCTATCTCTGTAATCTTCTCCAGTCCCTTCGCTCCTCCCTATCCCTGTAAACCTCTCCAGCCCCTCCATCCCTCTTTATCTCTGTAACCGTCTCCAGTTCCTCGACTCTCTATCTCCGTAACTTCCTCCAACCCTCCCTATCTCTGTAACCCCCTCCAGCTTCTCCATTTCCTCCCTATCTCTGTAACCCCCTCCAGCCCATGCACTCCTCCTACTTCTGTAGCCCCCTCTAGCCCCTCCATTTCTCCCTATCTCTGTAACCCCCTCCAACCCCTCCAATCCTCCCTATCTCTGTAACGCTGTCCAGCCTCTCCTCTCCTCCCTATCCCTTGGTGAGCTATGCATGGTATGATTAGTCTGGACAGCACATAAAACAATACTTCTCATTATATCTCGGTACAGGTGACAAAAATAACTCAAATCAAATCAAAGCGGGGGAAAACTTACATTTGTATAGCACCTACGGAATTGTAGGACAACCAATGCTGCCTCTCCACTGTCCCCCATCAAACACTCCCAGGACAGGTACAGCACGGGGTTAGATACAGAGTAAAGCTCCCTCTACACTGTCCCCCATCAAACACTCCCAGGACAGGTGCAGCACGGGGTTAGATACAGAGTAAAGCTCCCTCTACACTGTCCCCCATCAAACACTCCCAGGACAGGTGCAGCACGGGGTTAGATACAGAGTAAAGCTCCCTCTACACTGTCCCCATCAAACACTCCCAGGACAGGGACAGCACGGGGTTAGATACAGAGTAAAGCTCCCTCTACACTGTCCCCCCATCAAACACTCCCAGGACAGGTACAGCACGGGGTTAGATACAGAGTAAAGCTCCCTCTACACTGTCCCCCCATCAAACACTCCCAGGACAGGTACAGCACGGGGTTAGATACAGAGTAAAGCTCCCTCTACACTGTCCCCCATCAAACACTCCCAGGACAGGTACAGCACGGGGTTAGATACAGAGTAAAGCTCCCTCTACACTGTCCCCATCAAACACTCCCAGGACAGGTACAGCACGGGGTTAGATACAGAGTAAAGCTCCCTCTACACTGTGCCCCATCAAACACTCCCAGGACAGGTACAGCACGGGGTTAGATACAGAGTAAAGATCCCTCTACACTGTCCCCCCATCAAACACTCCCAGGACAGGTACAGCACGGGGTTAGATACAGAGTAAAGATCCCTCTACACTGTCCCCCCATCAAACACTCCCAGGACAGGTACAGCACGGGGTTAGATACAGAGTAAAGATCCCTCTACACTGTCCTCTAGTAATAATTATCTTGTGTTTAAGAAGTCAGTGCCCAGTTCTGGTCTTCAGTTCTCTGTCTTGTTGTCTCCCTGGGAGATGTAGTTAATGCAGTATTTTGACAGCTGTTCACTGGGGACTGTCTTGGAACTGCGCAGGCTGATTTTTCAAATCCTTCCTTCAAGCAGCAGACAAAGAAGACTTCAATCCCATCAACCTTCACTGGTTTTGAATGTAGCTGCGAGATATTAAGGGGTATTGTGCAAACTCATGCCTCTCAGCGCAACTCAAGCATTCGATATGAAATGAATATAACTGAGGAAGATTTCTACCTTTAAGCCCTGACCTTTCCTTCCTATTCAATGTATCTGTGTATCTCTGCGATTTGGAATAATGTCGGCTTACAGGAAATGTTAATTTATCTGTTTGGTGAAATGTCAAGACAGAGCATCAAATACAATTAAAATATTCAAATCCCACGCTGGGGATTACGGGGTAAAACCCTGGCTAACGGTTCAGTGCTGTGCTGAAGGAAGGCAGCAGTGTCTGGGGGTCCTCCTTCTTTTGGATGAGATGTCAAATCAAGGGCCCACCTGTTCTCTCGAGGCAAGAGAGGCAATACCATGGTCACTATTCCATTAGAACAGGGATCCGCTTCCTGGACAATGTTTAACGGGTCATTAATTCATTGTGGGATCTTGCTGTCCTATTTCCTTCAATATAACTGGCAGTTATACTTCCACGGCTGGGGACAGTGTAGAGAGAGCTTTACTCTGTATCTAACCCCGTGCTGTACCTGTCCTGGGAGTGTTTGATGGGGGACAGTGTAGAGGGAGCTTTACTCTGTATCTAACCCCGTGCTGTACTTGTCCTGGGAGTGATTGATGGGGACAGTGTAGAGGGAGCTTTACTCTGTATCTAATCCCGTGCTGTACCTGTCCTGGGAGTGTTTGATGGGGTCAGTGTAGAGGGAGCTTTACTCTGTATCTAACCCCGTGCTGTACTTGTCCTGGGAGTGATTGATGGGGACAGTGTAGAGGGAGCTTTACTCTGTATCTAACCCTGTGCTGTACCTGTCCTGGGAGTGTTTGATGGGGGGACAGTGTAGAGGGAGCTTTACTCTGTATCTAATCCCGTGCTGTACCTGTCCTGGGAGTGTTTGATGGGGGACAGTGTAGAGGGAGCTTTACTCTGTATCTAACCCCATGCTGTACCTGTCCTGGGAGTGTTTGATGGGGACAGTGTAGAGGGAGCTTTACTCTGTATCTAACCCCGTGCTGTACCTGTCCTGGGAGTGTTTGATGGGGACAGTGTAGAGGGAGCTTTACTCTGTATCTAACCCCATGCTGTACCTGTCCTGGGAGTGTTTGATGGGGGGACAGTGTAGACGGAGCTTTACTCTGTGTCTAGGGGGGACAATGTAGAGGGAGCTTTACTCCGTGTTTTTGAGTTATGGACACTGATGTATTCCATCAAAGAACAAAGAACAATACAGCACGGGAAACAGGCCCTTCGGCCCAACGAGCCCACGCTGCCATCTTAACAATGTGTTTTTCCTCCTCCACGCTTGACCCATGTCTATGCTTATGGTACTCCCATTGGAAACCAGATTAAGGTGAGAATAATTTAGGGACTCCGTCGTTTTGGTGAGCAGGAAAAAAAGCATCTTTGCAAAGTGGAGAATCCTGTTGCTTGTTTGTGCTGTCATCATTCTGAAAGTCTGAACGTGCCAACCACTGCGTACACCCTACCCTGCGGCGCTCCTTTCGCAGAGAGCCAGGCACTGCAAGTGCAAATTCATGCAAAACCGAGCACTTTACTCAATGGGAAACAAAATGTTTCCAGGCGGCTGTCGAAACCTCCACCAGCGCAGAGGGGTTCTATTGTGGGGGGAGCAATTGCTTTCTGAGACAAGGGCCCATTTGAGCAACACAAGTACCTGTCTGATGGCAGAGTTTGTTTTCTGTGTACTTGGGACAGCTTTGCTTCCTTTCTGACCGGTAATTGTACAGACAAACACTTGCACTGAAATTCTCTTCTTCTTTAGTCCTCCTCCTGCGCCCCCAGTGATGCATTATATTGGCAGCGTTCAGCGAGCAGATGCTTGCCACAGATTCTGATCTGTCATTCTACATAGCAGGATCTGGGCTCCGAGCTTTACATTTTGCAACAGTCAAATGTACCTAGCTGTTTAAAACTCAAACAGATTTGATTTATCCGTATTTACACCAGCTCACTTATCACAGACAATTATCAAGTCAGGGCAGCACAGAATGAGGCCATTCAGCCCATTTATCTGTTCTCGCTCTTTCGAGAAGCAATTTTGTTTAGTCCAATCCCTCCCCGCGCCATTCCCACTGCCCCAAAAACATTTCCCCTTTCAAATGTTAACCCCATTTTCATTTAAAATTTAAAGTCATTGAATAGAATCATAGAACGTCTACATTGCAGAATGAGGCCATTCAGCCCATTGAGCCTGCATCAACAATAATCCCACACAGGCTCTAACCCGGAACCCCACATATTTCGCTACAAATCCCTCTGACGCTAAGGGACAATTTAGCACGGCCAATCCACCTAACCCGCACATCTTTGGACACCAAGGGGTAATTTAGCATGGCCGATCTACTTGACCTACACATTGATTCCAGCCTTGGGTCACTGTCTATGCGGAACCTGCACATTATCCCCGTGTCTGCGTGGGTTTCCTCCGGGTGCGCCAGTTTCCTCTCACACTCCAATGATGTATAGGTTATTTGGATTAGCTGTGGGACATGTGCAGGTTAGAGGGATTAATGGGTTAAATACTTGGGGTTACTGGAGAGGGCCTGGATGGAATCCTGTGTCAGAAAGTTGGTGTAGAGTTATGGGCTGTATACCCTCCTACTGATCTGTCTGGAATCGATGAATCCACAGGACATCCCGACACTACAGTTAAGAAAGCCCATTAACACCACTACTTTCTCAAAAGACTAAGGAAATTTGGCATGTCAACTACGACTCTCACCAACTTTTACAGATGCAGCATAGAAAGCATTCTTTCTGGTTGTATCACAGCTTGGTATGGGCTCCTGCTCTGCCCAAGACCACAAGGAACTACAGAACATAGAACATAGAACATAGAACATTACAGCGCAGAACAGGCCCTTCGGCCCACGATGTTGCGCCGACCAGTTACAAAACAGAAGGTTGTGAATATAGCTCAATCCATCACACAAACCAGCCTCCCATCCATTGACTCTGTCTACACTTCCCGCTGCCTCAGCAAAGCAGCCAGCATAATTGAAGATCCCACGCACCCCGCACATTCTCTCTTCTGCCTTCTTCCGTCAGGAAAAAGATACTAAAGTCTGAGGTCACGTACCGACCGACTCAAGAACAGCTTCTTCCCTGCTGCTGTCAGACTTTTGAATGGACCTACCTCGCATTAAGTTGATCTTTTTCTACACCCTAGCTGTGACTGTAACTCTACACTCTGCACTCTCTCCTTTCCTTGTCTATGAACGGTATGTTTTGTCTGTATAGCATGCAAGAAACAATACTTTTCACTGTATGTTAATACACGTGACAATAATAAATCAAAACATGTGCTAGGAAGGATTACGATCAGGTTAATCTGCTTCTACTCCCCTCAGCTCTTCAAAGGGTGACTACCTGCTATCAAACTTGTCCATGTGGAGGACTCGCTCTAAATAACGCCCTCGGAATCCCTTATTCCCACATCTAATACCGACCCCTCCAAGATCATCTCTTCAATCCTCCGGAGCACCCGGAGGAAACCCATGCAGACATGGGGGGAACGTGCAGACTCCGCACAGATAGTGATCCAAGCCAAGAACTGAACCCAGATCCCTGGTGCTAACCACTGTGCCGCCCAGAACAAGGGGGGGGCCGTAAAATCTCACCCATTGGCTCATTGTGTAGGGGGCACGGAGAGAGAACTGACTAACAAACAGGAAGTAGAGAGTTGACAAAAAAAGGTCTTTTACTATTAGGGAGGGCGCTATACAAATGCCAACCTTCCTTTCCTTTTCCTGGTGCCAAACTGGGCCCAAATTCTGCTGGGGCAGACTTGCTGCATTCTGAGGAGGGTCTGATACCCAAAACTGGTTTTCTGAACGAATGCTCTTGAAGTTACAAAAAAAGGAAAAACTCAACGCATTTGCATACCAGGTGCTCCCATTGGGCGCACTTGAAATGGGAGCACATTCACTTTCTCTTCGTTAGTTCCTCTCGGTTCTCATGGGGTTTTTTTGAAAAGTTTACGTGGCTGCCTCAGGGGTCTTGGGAAAGAGCACAAACAGTTGCAGCTCCTGTTGTCAGTGTTCAAATTAGATTTGGATTTGTTCAACTTTGCCTTGATAGGCACTTGACGCTCGAGGGAGAACAGAGCTCTTGGCACCTGGTGGTTGGAAAAGCCACGAGACTAATTGATTTAGATTTCAAAGGGAATGACTTCTTTTAAGTGGGATCCAAGATAGACCTGAGTCAAGACTTGTTCTAAAATACATCAAAGAAGGGTCTTAACTTTCCAATTGGATTTATTTTAACTGGTTTATAGACATTCTCCCTCACCCAAACCCAATTTTTACCCCATCATTTTAAAAATCTCTAACAGATCTCCTCTAAGTTTTTCTTTCCCAATAAAAGAACTTCCTTTGTTGTCCTTCTTCAAATCATAGAATGTCTACAGAGCAGAAGGAGGCCATTCAGCCCATTGAGCCTGCATCGACAATAATCTCGTTCGGACTCTATCCCCGTAACCCCACGTATTTACCCTGCTAATCCCTTCGACACTTAAGGGCAATTTAGCATGGCCATTCAACCTAACCTGCACATCTTTGGACTATGGAAGGAAACCAGAGCATCCGGAGGAAACCCAAGCAGACACGGTGAGAATGTGCAAACTCTACACAGGACTAGAGGGCACAGCCTCAAGATAAGGGGGGGGCAGTTTAGATCGGAGTTGAGAAGGAACTTCTTCACTCAAAGGGTGATGAATCTCTGGAATTCTCTGCCCATTAAAGTAGTGGAGGCTACCTCGCTAAATATATTTAAGTCACGGGTAGATAGGTTTTTGACAGACAAGGGAATTAAGGGTTATGGGGAGAAAGCGGGAAAGTGGAACTGAGCCACTTCAGATCAGCCATGATCTTATTGAATGGCGGGGCAGGCTCGAAGGGCTAGATGGCCTACTCCTGCTCCTATTTCTGATGTTCTTATGTTCAAGGAGGAATTTCTTCAGCCAGAGAGTGGTGAATCTGTGGAACTCTTTGCTGCAGAAGGTTGTGGAGGCCAGGTCATTGAGTGTCTTTAAGACAGAGATAGTTAGGCTCTTGATTAATAAGGGGATCAGGGGTTATGGGGAAAAGGCAGGAGAATGGGAATATTATCAGCCATGATTGAATGGCAGAGCAGACTCATTGGGCCGAGTAGTCTAATTCTGCTCTTACGTCTTATGGTGACCCAAGTCTGGAATCGAACCCGGGTCTCTAGCACTATGAGGCAGCAGTGCTAACCATTGTGCCAACCAGGCCCACACCCCATAACCACAGGCATTTACTTTGCTACTCTCTAACCTGCACATCTTTCAATTTCTTTCATTCATTCATGGGACATGGGTATTGGAGTGTGGCTACTAGGGGATTTTCACAGTAACTTCATTGCAGTGTTAATGCAAGCCTGTTGATTGCCCATGTTAAATTGACCCCAGCGTTGGGGATTAGTAGGGTAAATATGTGGGGTTACGGGAATAGGGCCTGGGTGTGATTCTAGTCCAAAGATGTGCAGGTTAGGTGGATTGGCCATGCCCAATTGCCCATTAGTGTCAGGGAGGCTAGCTAGGGTAAATGTATGGGGTTATGGGGATAGGGCCTGGGTGGGATTGTGGTCAGTACAGATTCAATGGGCTGAATTCAATTTTCAAGTTTGCTGATGACACCACCGTAGTGGGTCGGATCTCAACAATGATGAGACAAAGTACAGGAATGAGACAGAGAATCTGGTGAACTGGTGCGACAATAATCTCTCCCTCAATGTCAACAAAACGAAGGAAATTGTTATTGACTTCAGGAAGCGTAAAGGAGAACATGTCCCTGTCTACATCAACAGGGACAAAATAGAAAGGATCGAGAGCTTCAAGTTTTTAAGTGCCCAGATCATCAACAACCTGTCCTGATCCCCCCATGCTGACACTATAGTTAAGAAAGTCCACCAATGCCTCTACTTTCTCAGAAGACTAAGGAAATTCAGCATGTCAGCTACGACTCTCATCAAACTTTTACAGATGCCCCATAGAAAACATTCTTTCTGGTTGTATCACAGCTTGGTATGGGCTCCTGCTCTGCCCAAGACCTCAAAGAACTACAAAAGGTCGTGAATGTAGCCCAATCCATCACACAAACCAGCCTCTCATCCATCAACTCTGTCTACACTTCCTGCTGCCTCAGTAAAGCAGCCAGAATAATTAAGGACCCCATGCACTCTGGACATTCTCTCTTTCACCTTCTTCCATCGGGAAAAAGATACAGAAGTCTGAGGTCACGTACCAACCGACTCAAGAACAGCTTCTTCCCTGCTGCTGTCAGACTTTTGAATGGACTTCTCTTGTATTAAGTTGATCTTTCTCCATGCCCTAGCTATGACTGTAACACCACATTCTGCACTCTCTCCTTTCCTTCTCTATGAACGGTATGCTTTGTCTATATAGCATGCAAGAAACAATACCTTACGCTATGTTAACACATGTGACAATAATAAATCAAATCCTTCTACACTGTAGGATTCTAAGAACTGCAAGTTGTTCTTTTTTTGAAGGGACCGTGCCAACTTCAACATAAACTTCTGATTGTAAATTATTCCTCTCGCCTTTTCGAAGGTCAGGGGAGGAGGTTGAATCTGGAGATGAGTCTGTGCAGGAGGTTGCGTTATTGTCCTGCGCTAATCCGAGCTAACTACCTCAATCTGTCTTCATACACAGACAGACTGTAACTATGTGCGAGGCAAGAATATTTTTAAGTTGCCTATTGGTGTTACTCAAATCCTTTCTCATGCTCTGTTCCTCACAGAATGATAATGAGCTCTTTCTGTTCTGAGCATTACATCTGCTCCTAATGAATTAAACAGCCCAGCGGACAAAACATAAGACTCAATGAGACTCTGGGCGCAGTGCATTAGTACGGGAGATAGATTACAGCGAATCTCTCCGTCTCAGGCCCAGATCAAATTAGAATAAAGACTGATGTATCCAGTGTGTCACCAGAACAGTAATTGCCCTGGGCTCTCCCCGCCACCCAACCCTGCCCCCACCTCTCCTACTCCCCTCCCATCTACTTCCTCAACCCCGGGTGGCATGGCAGCACAGTAGTTAGCTCTGCTGCCTCACAGTGCCAGGGGCTTGGGTTCAAGTCCCGGCTTGGGTCACTGACTGTGTGGAGTCTGCACATTCTCCCCATGTCTGCATGGGTTTCTTCTGGGTGCTCTGGTTTCCTTCCACAGTTTGAAAGGTGTGCAGGTTAGGTTGATTGACCGTTCCAAATTGCCCCTTGGTGTCAGGGGATGAGTTGGGTAAATATATGGGGTTAAGGGAATAGGGCCTGGGTGGGACTGTGGTCAGTGCAGACTCTGTGGGCCAAATGGCCTCCTTCTGCATTGTAGGAATTTTATGAATCCTCCCACCTCCTCTCCCAACTCACTCAGTCCAACCAGATCTGTCTACACCAGCCTCTCCGATAAATCCTAACTCCAGTACCTCCCCTGGTTAATTTAATAACATGAGGACCAGAGCTTCACCTGTGTTCGTGTTGAGGAGTGTCAGAGCCACTGGCACCCCTGATTCTGACGTTGTACCAGAAGCACCCTCGGGAGGTAGGTTTGTAAATGAAGGGAATCTGGTGAGAAAGGATGGCGGCTTCGGAGGAATTGTTTCAGCAGGTATGATGTGGCCAATGGGGAAAGAGCAGGGAAGATGGTAGGCCTAATGGGGACTCATTGAATGGCTCTTTCAAAGAACTAGTAAGGCATGATGGGCCAAATGTCCTCCTTCACTGTCATCTGGTTCACAACACTGGCTCTACGATGGCACGGTGGCACAGTGCTTAGCCCTGTGCGCCAGGGGCCCAGGTTCAATTCCAGCCTCGCGCCACTGTCTGTTTGGAGTTTGCATGTTCTCCCCATGCCTGTGTGGGTTTCTTCCCACAGTCCGAAAGACGTACTGGTTAGGGTGCATTGGTCATGCTGAATTCTCCCTCAGCGTACCTGAACAGGCACTGGACTGTGGTGACTAGGGGACTCTCACAGTAACTTCATTGCGGTGTTACTGTGACACTAATAATAAAAAAAAAACTTTAAACGTTACAGCTGGACCAATTCACCCAATCTTCACTTGTAAACAGTTGCAATCACCAGCATAGAACATTGAATCCCTACAAAAAGAGGCCATTCAGCCCATCGAGTCTGTTTTGGCCAGAATCTCACCCAGGCCCTATTCCCGTAACCCCACATATTTAGAACAAAAGAACAAAGAACAGTACAACACAGGAACAGGCCATTCGGCCCTCCAAGCCTACACCAATCACGTTACCTATCTAAACAACAGTTTATATCTCTCTGTTCCCCATCTGTCCATCCAGATAAGGTTTAAATGTGGTTAACGATTCTGCCTCAACCACCTCACTTGGCAGTGCATTCCAGGCCCCCATCACCCTCTGTTAAAAACTTCCCCCGCACATCTCCACTGAACCTTTCCCTCCTTATCTTGAACTTGTGCCCCCTTTGTAATTGTTATTTCTGTCCTGGGAGAAAAGCTCCCAGCTGTTCACCCTATCCACGCCCCTCATAATCTTATAAACTTCTATCCGGTTGTCCCTCAGCCCCTGTCTTTCCAGGGAGAACAATCCCAGGTCATTCAATCTCTCCTCAGTGTAGAGGAGAACATGCCCCTGTCTCCATCAACGGGGGCGAAGTAGGAAGGATCGAGAGCTTCACGTTTTTAGGTGTCCAGATCATCGACACCTGTCCTGGTCCCCCCCACCGTGCTGACACTATAGTTAAGAAAGCCCCACCGTCGCCTCTACTTCCTCAGAAGACTAAGGAAATTTGGCATGTCCGCTACGACTCTCACCAACTTTTACAGATGCCCCATAGGAAGCGTTGGTATGGCCCCTGCTCTGCCCAAGGCTGCAACGGGGGGTTGCGGTGGGGGTCAGTGAATATTGAAAAGAACCACATCATCGCAGGGGGAGGCATCCTACAACAGGTAGCAGCGCTGCGGAGCCAAATACTGAGTATACTTCAACTGAAACTGCCTTGTTGCCACAGGCAAAGATGTTTAATTGACAACACAAGATTCTGAGTTGTTATATTTCAGTCACGCCTCAACAGCCAGGCCTCCCAGCGGTGGAAGGATCTGAGACCTCACATTTGTCGAGATGTGCGGTTATCAATTAAACCCAGGGCAGGAAGGGATTTATGCATGTACACATAAAAATCAATAAAGAGCAATGTTACCTCTTTATACTGAGCTGCAGGCTGACTAGCCGGTAATGAACTCTCCTCCAGTCAATTGGGAAAAGCTGACCTACTCTACTCCTGCCTCTGACCAATGTCATGGAAACCTGCTCCGTACCCGAGGGCTTTCAGAGTTTAGCCTCCCCCGCATCAACATTCTAAGCTGCTCAAATGTCAGTAAAAGGAAGGAGACACTCCTCGACAGAAAGTGCTGGAAAATCTCGGCGGGTCTGACAACACCTGTGGAGGGAGAATCGAGCCGACGTGTCGAGTCTGGATGACCCTTCACTGTTTTTGCTTCAGATTCCGCAGCATTTTGCCTCTACGTTACTGGAGTTAGTCATCGATTTTAGGAAGTGTAGCGGAGAACATGCCCCTGTCTACGTCAACAGGGATGAAGTGGAAAGGGTCGAGAACTTTAATTTTCCACATGTCCAGATCACCTGTCCAGTCCCCCTGCATGCTGACACTATAGTTAAGAAAGCTCTCCAATGCCTCAACTTTCTCAGAAGACTAAGGAAATTTGATATGTACGCTACAACTCTCAGCAATTTTACAGATGCACCGCACCTCTTTCTGGTTGTATCACAGCTTGGTCTGGGCTCCTATTCTGTCCAAGACCGCAAGGAACTACAAAAGGTCGTGAATGTAGCCCAATCCATCACACAAACCAGCCTCCCATCCATTGACTCTGTCTACACTTCCCGCAGTCTTGGCAAAGCAGCCAGCGTAATTAAGGACCCCACGCACCCCGGACATTCTCTCTTCCACCTTCTTCCGTTGGGAAAAAGATACAAAAGTCTGAGGTCATGTACCAATTGATTCAGGAACAGCTTCTTCCCTGCTGCTGTCAGACTTTTGAATGGACCCACCTCGCATTAAGTTGATCTTTCTCTACACCTTGGCTATGACACTATATTCTGCACCCTCTCCTTTCCTTCTCCCTATGGATTGGGGTTGGGATTGGGGTTAGGGTTGGTGTGAGGGGGGGGTGCTGCCAGTATTTGAACCCAGCAGGGTGGGAAGGAGTAAAATTAGGGTCCACACATGCTTTACTCGGAGGGTTGCTTAGAAATACAGCTCATGGGGGCGGCACGGTGGCACAGTGGTTAGCACTGCTGCTTCACAGCACCAGGGACCTGGATTCGATTCCCAGCTTGGGTCACTGTCTGTGTGGAGTTTGCATATTCTCCTCATGTCTGCATGGGTTTCCTCAGGGTGCTCCGGTTTCCTCCCACACTCCAAAGATGTGCAGGTTAGGTGGATTGGCCGTGTTAAATTGCCCCTTAGTGTCAGTTGGACCAGCTAGGGTAAATGCATGGAGTTATGGGAATAGGGCCTGGGTGGGATTGTGGTCAGTGCAGACTCGATGGGCCAAATGGCCTCCTTTTGCTCTGTAGGATTCTATGATTCTATTATTCTATGTACATGAAATATGCAAATTAGGTTCCCTACATGAGAGATTTCTCACAATATTCCAATAGAAATATTCTTAACTTCACAAGATGATTTTAATGAAGTTTGTCTATTGGGTCTGGGTGGCTGGAAGATCCCCTTCTGAACCTGTCGCTCAATGCCTGAGGCAGACTGTGGCAGGGGAGGGGGGAACTGCACAATGACCCTGTGGCTGATTCACTCCATGTGGGTGCACACGCAGCACCATAACTACACAGGCAAAAATAAGCTACCAAAGTCTGAGGTCATGTATCAACTGACTCAGGAAGAGCGGCACGGTGGCTAACACAGCGCCAGGGACCCGGGTTCCATTCCCGGCTTGGGTCACTGTCTGTGTGGGATCTGCGTGTTCTCCCCATGTCCGCCTGGGTTTCCTCCAGTTTCTCCCACAGTCTGAAAGACGTGCTGGTCAGGGTGTATTGGCCGTGCTAAATTCTCCCTCAGTGTACCCGAACAGGCGCCGGGGCGTGGTGACTAGTGGATTTTCACAGTAACTTCATTGCAGTGTTAATGTAAGCCAACTTGTGGCACTAATAAGTAAACTTTACTTTACTTTTTCCTGCTGCTTTCAGACTTTTGAATGGACCTACCTTGCATTAAGTTGATTTTTCTCTACACCCTCGCTATGACTGTAATACCACATTCTGCACCCCCTCCTTTCCTTCTCTATGAATGGTATGCTTTGTCTGTATAGCGCGCAAGAAACAATGCTTTCCACTGTATCCCAATACATGGGACAATAATAAATCAAAAAGCAGGTGGGAGATATCTCTGAAACAAATACTCCAGAATGCAGTCTAAACAAGAATAAAACCTTGAATTTCTATTGCGTGTCTTTCAATCCCAGGACAGTGGAACTAATGAAGCATTGTTCGAATATCAGGAAGGCAACTTGTGCACAGCAAGTGCCCAAGAACAGCAATGTGAAAGGATCAATGATTTTTTTAACGCGTGTGGTTTAAGTGGTCGATACTAGCCAGCAGCCTGGGGAGAATACCCCTAAGCCGCTTTGGAACACTGATGTTTCATCTGCAATGGAGGATGGTTTGATGATTTGCCTGAAAGAACGCAACGTGGACAATGCAGCACTCGCTCTGCACCGCACCACAAGATCGGCTTAGGATGTACACTCTTTGGAGTGGGAATTTGTACCAATGATCATTAGGCTCAAGTGCACCCCCCATTCAAAGCTGACACATCAAGTACCAAAGCAGAACAGGACAGGTACAGCACAGGGTTAGATACAGAGTAAAGCTCCCTCCACACTGTCCCCCATCAAACACTCCCAGGACAGGTACAGCACGGGGTTAGGTACAGAGTAAAGCTCCCTCTACACTGTCCCGCCATCAAACACTCCCAGGACAGGTACAGCACGGGGTTAGATACAGAGTAAAGCTCCCTCTACACTGTCCCCCCATCAAACACTCCCAGGACAGGTACAGTACGGGGTTAGATACAGAGTAAAGCTCCCTCTATACTGTCCCCCATCAAACACTCCAAGGACAGGTACAGCACAGGGTTAGATACAGAGTAAAGCTCCCTCTACACTGTCCCCCATCAAACACTCCCAGGACAGGTACAGTACGGGGTTAGATACAGAGTAAAGCTTCGTCGACACTGTCCCCCATCAAACACTCCCAGGACAGGTACAGCACGGGGTTAGATACAGAGTAAAGCTCCCTCTACACTGTCCCCATCAAACACTCCCAGGACAGGTACAGCAAAGGGTTAGATAAAGAGTGAAGCTCCCTCTACACTGTCCCCCATCAAACTCTCCCAGGGCAGGTACAGCACGGGGTTAGATACAGAGTAAAGCTCCCTCTACACTGTACCCCCATCAAACACTCCCAGGACAGGTACAGCACGGGATTAGATACAGAGTAAAGCTCCCTCTACACTGTCCCCATCAAACACTCCCAGAACAGGTACAGCACGGGGTTAGATACAGAGTAAAGCTTCCTCTACACTGTCCCCCATCAAACACTCCCAGGACAGGTACAGCACAGGGTTAGATACAGAGTAAGGCTCCCTCTACACTGTCCCCCATCAAACACACCCAGGACAGGTACAGTACAGGGTTAGATACGGAGTAAAGCTCCCTCTACACTGTCCCCAATCAAACACTCCCAGGACAGGTACAGCACGGGGTTAGATGCAAAGTAAAGCTCCCTCTACACTATCCCGCCATCAAACACTCTCAGGACAGGTACAGTACGGGGTGAGATACAGAGTAAAGCTCCCTCTACACTGTCCCCCCATCAAACACTCCCAGGACAGGTACAGCACGGGGTTAGATACAGAGTAAAGCTCCCTCTACACTGTCCCCATCAAACACTCCCAGGACAGGTACAGCACGGGGTTAGATACAGAGTAAAGCTCCCTCTACACTGTCCCCCATCAAACACTACCAGGACAGGTACAGCACGGGGTTAGATACAGAGTAAAGCTCCCTCTACACTGTCCCCCCATCAAACACTCGCAGGACAGGTACAGCACATGGTTAGATAGAGAGTAAAGCTCCCTCTACACTATCCTCCATCAAACACTCCCAGGACAGGTACAGTACGGGGTTAGATAGAGAGTATAGCTCCCTCTACACTGTCCCCCCATCAAACACTCCCAGGACAGGTACAGCACGGGGTTAGACACTGAGTAAAGCTCCCTCTATACTGTCCCCCATCAAACACTCCCAGGACAGGTACAGTACGGGGTTAGATACAGAGTAAGGCTCCCTCTACACTGTCCCCCATCAAACACTCCCAGGACAGGTACAGTACGGGGTTAGATACAGGGTAAAGCTCCCTCTACACTGTCCCCCATCAAACACTCCCAGAACAGGTACAGCATGGGGTTAGATACAGAGTAAAGCTTCCTCTACACTGTCCCCCATCAAACACTCCCAGGACAGGTACAGCACAGGGTTAGATACAGAGTAAGGCTCCCTCTACACTGTCCCCCATCAAACACTCCCAGGACAGGTACAGTACAGGGTTAGATACGGAGTAAAGCTCCCTCTACACTGTCCCCCATCAAACACTCCCAGGACAGGTACAGCACGGGGTTAGATGCAAAGTAAAGCTCCCTCTACACTGTCCCGCCATCAAACACTCTCAGGACAGGTACAGTACGGGGTTAGATACAGAGTAAGGCTCCCTGTACACTGTCCCCATCAAACACTCCCAGGACAGGTACAGTACAGGGTTAGATACGGAGTAAAGCTCCCTCTACACTGTCCCCCATCAAACACTCCCAGGACAGGTACAGTACGGGGTTAGATACAGAGTAAAGCTCCCTCTACACTGTCCCCCCAATCAAACACTCCCAGGACAGGTACAGCACGGGGTTAGGTCCAGAGTAAAGCTCCCTCTACCCTGTCCCCCATCAGACACTCCCAGGACAGGTGCAGCACGGGGTTAGATACAGAGTAAAGCTCCCTCTACACTGTCCCCCCATCAAACACTCCCAGGACAGGTACAGCACGGGGTTAGATACAGAGTAAAGCTCCCTCTACACTGTCCCCCATCAAACACTCCCAGGACAGGTACAGCACGGGGTTAGATACAGAGTAAAGCTCCCCCTACACTATCCCCCATCAAACACTCCCAGGACAGGTACAGTACGGGGTTAGATAGAGAGTATAGCTCCCTCTACACTGTCCCCCATCAAACACTCCCAGGACAGGTACAGCACGGGGTTAGACACAGAGTAAAGCTCCCTCTATACTGTCCCCCATCAAACACTCCCAGGACAGGTACAGTACGGGGTTAGATACAGAGTAAGGCTCCCTCTACGTTGTCCCCCATCAAACACTCCCAGGACAGGTACAGCACGGGGTTAGATACAGGGTAAAGCTCCCTCTACACTGTCCCCCAACAAACACTCCGAGAACAGGTACAGCATGGGGTTAGATACAGAGTAAAGCTCCCTCTACACTGTCCCCCATCAAACACTCCCAGGACAGGTACAGCACGGGGTTAGATGCAAAGTAAAGCTCCCTCTACACTTTCCCGCCATCAAACACTCTCAGGACAGGTACTGTACGGGGTTAGATACAGAGTAAGGCTCCCTCTACACTGTCCCCCATCAAACACTCCCAGGACAGGTACAGTACGGGGTTAGATACAGAGTAAAGCTCCCTCTACACTGTCCTCCCATCAAACACTCCCAGGACAGGTACAGCACGGGGTTAGGTCCAGAGTAAAGCTCCCTCTACCCTGTCCCCCATCAAACACTCCCAGGACAGGTACAGCACGGGGTTAGATACAGAGTAAAGCTCCCTCTACACTGTCCCCCCATCAAACACTCCCAGGACAGGTACAGCACGGGGTTAGATACAGAGTAAAGCTCCCTCTACACTGTCCCCATCAAACACTCCCAGGACAGGTACAGCACGGGGTTAGATACATAGTAAAGCTCCCTTCTACACTGTCCCCCATCAAACACTCCCAGGACAGGTACAGCACGGGGTTAGATACAGAGTAAAGCTCCCTCTACACTGTCCCCCCATCAAACATTCCCAGGACAGGTACAGCACGGGGTTAGATACAGAGTAAAGCTCCCTCTACACTGTCCCCCATCAAACACTCCCAGGACAGGTACAGTACGGGGTTAGATACACAGTATAGCTCCCTCGACACTGTCCCCATCAAACACTCCCAGGACAGGTACAGTACGGGGTTAGATACAGAGTATAGCTCCCTCTACACTGTCCCCATCAAACACTCCCAGGACAGGTACAGTACGGGGTTAGATACAGAGTAAGGCTCCCTCTACACTGTCCCCCATCAAACACTCCCAGGACAGGTACAGTACGGGGTTAGATAGAGAGTAAAGCTCCCTCTACACTGTCCCCCCATCAAACACTCCCAGGACAGGTACAGCACATGGTTAGATACAGAGTAAAGCTCCCTCTACACTATCCCCCATCAAACACTCCCAGGACAGGTACAGTACGGGGTTAGATACAGAGTAAAGCTCCCTCTACACTGTCCCCATCAAACACTCCCAGGACAGGTACAGTACGTCGTTAGATACAGAGTAAGGCTCCCTCTACACTGTCCCCCATCAAACACTCCCAGGACAGGTACAGTACGGGGTTAGATAGAGAGTAAAGCTTCCTCTACCCTGTCCCCCATCAAACACTCCCAGGACAGGTACAGCACGGGGTTAGATACAGAGTAAAGCTCCCTCTACACAGTCCCCCCATCAAACACTCCCAGGACAGGTACAGCACGGGGTTAGATACAGAGTAAAGCTCCCTCTACACTGTCCCCATGAAACACTCCCAGGACAGGTACAGCACAGGGTTAGATCCAGAGTAAAGCTCCCTCTACACTGTCCCCCATCAAACACTCCCCGGACAGGTACAGCACGGGGTTAGACACAGAGTGAAGATCATTGGTCGATGCCTGAATTTCATCTGAACTTTAGGAAACTGCTCCCCTCTCCAGCAGTCTGGCAATTTCATTTCCAGAAACCAGCAGTCTTGCTCTGGGGGTAGAGTGGTGAATCAATGCCAACTGACAGTGAAGTGAGTATTGTTTAGCATCTGCCTCTGGGCTGCCTGACTGAGCAGCAGAGAGCGGACATCAAGTTGGCCTGGATTCAAGCAAGGTGAAAGTTGATTTCTAACACACGCTGCCATCCACTCCGATTCTGGACAGCAACAAAGAGCTTTTCCTTTCATGAAAGTTATCAAAAGTAACAGACCGACAATCTGGCCTGGAGTTCCTGTGTAAGAGATCAGCGTTTATATACAGCTCCCAATTCCCATCCAGGAATCTCTGAGATGAACAGACTGATGCCATGGAGACGATTTTGGCTCCAATGAAACTCAGTCCTGGCTGCGCCGACCGAGTGGAGGGTTGGCACCGCGCCATCGTCAAACTCGTCTTCAGCTGCAAGGTGGTGCCAGTCCGTGCAACTGGTGCCAATCTCCTTGACACCTCTCCCTCTCCCCAAACCTGTGATCATTGACGATGAGAGAGTTGTGATGGATGGTGTCAATTACGTACATCGCCAGGCTGCCAATCAAACCTCGGCTCCAATCACAGCAGGAAAGGCATGTGGCTGATCTGAGCCAATGGCTTCTCTACGGTTATTAACCCATGACAGACCCGCGTAGCCACTTCACTCTTGGCAAGCGGGCAACACTTCTTGCCTAATTTGCCTCCTGAGAGGGGTGGCATTGATTGCAAGCGAGTGGCATCACTGTGACGTGACTGAGTGGCTCCCTGCGTCTCTTCAAGAGAGCCAAGTGGTGAAACTGGAGTCACGTGGAGGCCCAGGGCTGGATAAGGGCGGCAGCTCTACGTGTGCGTGAGGGTGGAACAGCTTGCCATGATAGTCAAACAATTACAGAGCAATGGGGGATGAGGTGGGTACAGGGATTAATTGGATAACTCCACCAAAGAGCCAACAAGAGGCCAGGGGCCATCCGCTGTGGCGGGATTCGAACCCGGGTCCCCAGAACATTGGTTGAGTTTCTGGATTAATAGTCTAGCAACAATACCACTAGGCCATTGCCTCCCTGAATCATAGAATCCTACAGTGCAGAAGGAGACCATTCGGCCCATCGAGCCTGCATCAACAACAATCCCAACCAGCCCCTAAGCCCCGACCCCCACCACAACCCCATGCATTTACCCTAGCTAGTCCCCCTGACACTAAGAGGCCATTTAGCATGGGCAATCCACCTAACCCACACACCTTTGGCATGTGGGAGGAAACCAGAGCACTCAGATGAAACCCACGCAGACACGGGGAGAATGTCCAAACTCCACACAGACAGTGACCTGAGCCGGGAATCGAACCTGTGCCTCTGGCACTGAGAGGCAACAGTGCTAACCACTGTGCCATCACGGTGCCCAGGTGGTAACAAGCTGTATGAGTCAGCTAAGATGTGGCGATGCCGGTGTTGGACTGGGGGTAAACACAGTAAGAAGTCTCACAACACCAGGTTAAAGTCCAACAGGTTTATTTGGTAGCAAAAGCCACTAGCTTTCGGAGTGCTGCTCCTTCGTCAGGTGAATCGAATGGTGAATCAGGTTACCGGACGAAGGAGCAGCGCTCTGAAAGCTAGTGGCTTTTGCTACCAAATAAACCTGTTGGACTTTAACCTGGTGTTGTGAGACTTCTTACTGAACCAGCTAACCCAATGAAACATGGAACCAGTGAAGGAATGATGTGATAGTCAGCTGACGTGTTATGAATAAGAACCTGTTGGGAATTCTGGGGAGCTTGGATTGGCCCAGGGCAAGGCCCAAAGTTCGGAGAAATGAATTTTCTTCATTAAACCTTTTCTTTGATTTATAAGTTAGAGTTTGTTTTGTTATATTTTTAGTGTCTGCATTTGAAGAGTCCCTTCTGAAGAAACAGGGTGCACAGTGTCGGGGGGGGAAGAGTGTGGGGGGGATTCGGATTCCAGTGTCAACGCAGTCAATTCATTTCCTGAGAAATTCCTTCACTCGGCACTCCCGACGCAAGATTCAGTTTTCCCTCGCATCCGTTTGGAACCTTTTGCTATTACTGCCGTAGTGAATGACACAACTCGGTTCAAATCAATGTCAGTCAGAGGGAATAACAGAAAAACAGGCACAGATAAATGAGATTCCACCTCTGCAATCGCGACTAATCCCTCTGGCTGGAGGGAATGTTTTTCTTTCTCCCCTGAACAGCGAGGAAAATAATTCTCTTCTGCGGCTGCGAGGCACTTTGGCATTTATAACCTCAATTATCTCGCATTAAATCATAAGTTGGGGCCAGATCTATAATTGAGTTATCACAACACTAATGAATTTTGCGTTAGTCAGATTCCATTGAGCTTTCCCCCTTCTCTCTTTATGACGGAGAGATTCCTTATTTTCCATTACACTCAAACACACTTTGATCTATTGTATCTTACGTGTTCCCTTCCACTGATACATGAGTCCTGACTATTTCTGGCCCAGTTGCCACCAACTCCCAGAGGGTCACTTGAACAGGAATAAGCTGCAGATGTCATCTCTCTTGCGTGGCAAAAAAGGTTCTTTTTTTTTTAAACGCTTCTTTTGCTTAATCTCACCAGAACAGTAAAACCAGTGAAAGAGGAAATTAGCAATCACCCATCTGATGAATTGCTGAGGTCTCAACACTGCCATTTGGTCCATGGTGCCAAAACTGGCAGGGGTGGCACAGTGGGTTAGCACTGTTGCCTCACAGCGACAGGGACCCGAGTTTGATTCCAGCCTCCAGTCACTGTTGGTGTGGAGTCTGCACGTTCTCCCTGTGTCTGCGTGGGTTTCCTCCAGGTTCTCTAGTTTCCTCCCACAGTCCAGGATATGCACATGAGGTGGATTGGACATGCTAAATTGTCCCTTAGTGTCCAAAGATGTGCAGGTGGGGTGGATTAGCCATGCTAAATTGCCCATTAGTGTCCAAAGGTGTGCAGGTTGGATGCATTGACCATGCTAAATTGCCCCTTAGTGTCCAAAAGATGTGCAGATTAGATGGATTGGCCATGCTAAATTCCCCCATCGTGTCCAAAAGATGTGTAGGTTGGGTGGATTGGCCATGCTAAATTGCCCCTTAGTGTCCAAAGATGTGCAGGTTAGGTGGATTGGCCATGCTAAATTGCACCTTAGTGTCCAAAGATGTGCAGGATGGGTGGATTGGCCATGCTAAATTGTCCCTTAGTGTCCAAAAATGTGCAGGTTAGATGGATTGGCCATGCTAAATTGCCCCTTAGTGTCCAAAAGATGTGCAGGTTAGATGGATTGGCCATGCTAAATTGCCCCTTAGTGTCCAAAAGATGTGCAGGTTAGATGGATTGGCCATGCTAAATTGCCCCTTAGTGTCCAAAGATGTGTAGGTTAGGGTGGATTGGCCATGCTAAATTGCCCCTTAGTGTCCAAAGATGTGCAGGTTGGGTGGATTGGCTGTGGTAAATGTATGGGTTGCTAGGATAGGGTGGGGGAGAAGGCCTGGGTAAGTTGCTCTTCTGGAGAGTTGGTGCAGGCTTGATGGGCCGAATGGCCTCCTCTTGCACTGTAAGGATTTTACCATCCTCGGGCTCCACCTTTCCCCCTGTTATTGTCATGCTAATTATTTTGCCACGAGGCACAGATGAAGGGCAATGCACGGCAGGGACGGCTGGGAATAATTCTCCGGGTTGTTGGGAGGCAGGAAGCAGACCTGTGTAACGCTGCATGCTGCGAATCAGCCCATTATCCAGACCAGCATGAGGGAGGGATTTTCCAGTCCTTCCCACCGGTTGGACCTGCCAGACCTGCTGCCAATGGCGAGCCCTGTTTTGGGCTGCCCAGTGGAGTTGAATGTGACTGGAAGAACCCACCACCAGGAAATGGCAGTCCGCTATGCTGCAGGGGGTGGATGGAAAATCCTACCCTTTGTGTACAGTTTCCCACTTGGCCTGGAAATGTGATTTATAAGGAGAGGCTGGATAGACTGGGATTATTTTTTCTCTGGAGCGTAGGAGGCTGAGGGGTGATCTTATAGAGGTCTATAAAATAATGAGGGGCACAGATCAGCTAGATAGTCAATATCTTTTCCCCAAAGGTAGGGGAGTCTAAAACTAGAGGGCAGAGGTTTAAGGTGAGAGGGGAGAGATACAAAAGGGTCCAGGGAGGCAATTTTTTTCACACAGAGGGTGGTGAGTGTCTGGAACAAGCTGCCAGAGGCAGTAGTAGAGGCGGGTACAATTTTGTCTTTTAAAAAGCATTTAGACAGTTACATGGGTAAGATGGGTATAGACGGATATGGGCCAATTACAAGCAATTGAGATTAGCTTACGGGTTTTTAAAATAAAGGACGGCATGGACAAGTTGGGCCGAAGGGCCTGTTTCCATGCTGTAAATCTCTATGACCTTTATTACTCTATCCACTGCCGATTGGATGAGTTCCAACTCTCCGCCAATCCCAATGTCAAAAACTTCCATTGCCAAATAAACAAGTATACAAAACAAATAGTGATTAGAGAGATACAATTCTTTTGTTTTTTTTTTAAATAACATCCCTACGGTTCCCCTCTCAGCATTTACTTTCTGGAGATTATTGGACAATTCTGTGAACTCTTCCAGAGTCTCAGACGTCAAGAAGAGGATGATGTGCAATGTCATCTCCTTTAGAGGTTAATTTCAATTCGAAGCATGCCTTTCTGCTTAGCGGGGAGCACTCTTGATTCATGGATGGCACAGTAGGTTAGCACTGCTGCCTCACAGCGCCAGGGACCTGGGTTCGATTCCCGGCTCGGGTCACTGTCTACGTGGACTCTGCACATTCTCCCCATGCCTGCGTGGGATTCCTCCCATGGTGCGAAAGATGTGCGGGTTAGCCGAATTGGCCGTGCTAAGTTGACTCGAGTGTCAGCAGGACTAGCTAGATAAATATGTGGGTTTGTCAGAATAGGGCCTGGGTGGGATTGTGGTTGGCGCAGACTCAATGGGCCGAATGGCCTCCTTCTGTACTGTAGGGATTCTACGAGCAGGAGAAGAAATTGCAGCTTCACTCCTCAATCTGTCAGGAAACTTATCAAAAACTCAAACAGCTGCTGTGTTCCTGGTCTATTAATTTACAAAGTCACATCCTCCAACTCCATCATCCTTTCGCCATTAATTCACCGCCTCTTTAAGTCTAACATGGAATTTTCATCTGCTTAATAGGTCATGCGCAAAAAAACAAACCCTATTCCCTCCTCCACTGGCTTCATTGCCAGCAGTTGGGAAAATGCCAGTTACCTCTCCCTCAATGCCAGCAAAACGAAGGAGATAGTCATCGATTACGGGAAACGTAGTGGAGAACATGCCCCGTCTACATCCACAGGGATGGAGTGGAAAGGTTCGAGAGCTTCAGGTTTCTACATGTCCAGATCACCAACAACCTGTCCTGGTTCCTCCAGGCTGATGCTATAGCTAAGAAAGCCCACCAGTGTTTCCACTTTCTCGGGAGGCTAAGGAAACTCAGTATGTCTGCAACGACGTGTATATATCTCAGCATGTCCGGACAAATGTGAGGTAATGCATTTTGGAAGGTCTAATACAGATAGGAAATATATAGTAAATGGCAGAACCCTGAAAAGTAATGATAGGCAGAGGGATCTGGGTGTACAGGTACACAGGTCACTGAAAGTGGCAATGCAGGTGGAGAAGGTAGTCAAGAGGGCATACGGTATGCTTGCCTTCATCGGCCAGGACATTGAGTTTAAAAATTGACAAATCATGTTGCAGCTTTGTTGAACCATAGTTAGGCCACATTTGGAATATAGTGTTGAATTCTGATCGCCACACTCCCAGAAGCATGTGGAGGCTTTGGAGAGGGTACAGAAAAGATTTACCAGGATGTTGCCTGGTACGGAGGGCATTAGCTATGAGGAGAGATTGGAGAAACTTGGTTTGTTCTCACTGGAGTGATGGAGGTTGAGGGGAGACCTGATAGAAGTCTACAAGATTATGAGAGGCATGGACAGATTGGATAGTCAGAAGCTTTTTTCCCAGTGTGCAAGAGTCAATTACTAGGGGGCACAGGTTTAAGGTGTGAGGGGCAAGGTTTAAAGGAGATGTACGAGGCAAGTTTTTTTACACTGCGGGTAGTGGGTGCCTGGAACTCGCTGCCGGGGGAGGCGGTGGAAGCGGATAAGATAATGAGTTTTAAGAGGCATCTGGACAAATACATGAATAGGATGGGAATAGAGGGATATGGTCCCCGGAAGGTTTTAGTTCAGTCGGGCAGCATGGTCGATGCAGATTTGCAAGGTCAAGGACCTGTTCCTGTGCTGTAATTTTCTTTGTTCTTTGACCCTCACCAATTTTTACAGATGTACCGTAAAAGCATCTTTTCCAGATGTATCACAGTTCCATAGATGTGTGGATTAGGTGGACTGGCCATGCTACATTGTCCCTTAGTGCCAGGGCAACTGGCAGGGTAAATATGTGGGTTATGGCGTTAGGGCCTGGGTGGGATTGTGGCTGGTACAGACTCAATGGGCTGAATGGCCTCCTCCTGCACTGTCGGGATTCTATGATTCTATGGATCATGTCGATTCCGCCCTTACAGTGGCTGGAGAAGCGTGTTTCGACGTTCCCTCCCAGAGCAGAGTTACTGTTCCCCACTCTCTCCGATAAAGATGCCTCCTAAATGCGTCAGCTTAAATATCTCAGCTTTAATTTTTGTTAAGATTTCCCAGTAGTGTCGTGCATTTTGAGAATTGTTCCTTGAGCACTAATAAACGCTTAACGACCTCACTAAAGTTATTCCATAGATGAATTTACATTTTCATCCAGCTGAAGATAAAACTGAATCATTTGTGAACTGCTTCCTGAAATCACTCAACTCCAACAGTGAACATAGAACGTTACAGCGTAGTACAGGCCCTTCGGCCCTCAATGTTGCACCCAAACTAAAGTCTATCTAACCTACACGATTCCAATATCATCCCTATGTTTATCCAATGACCATTTAAATGCCCTTAATGTTGGTGAGTCCACTACTGTAGCAGGCAGGGCATTCCACACCCTTACTACTCTCTGAGTAAAGAACCTACCTCTGACATCTCTCCTATATCGATCACCCCTCAATTTAAAGCTATGTCCCCTCATGCTAGCCATCTACATCCGAGGAAAAAGGCTCTCACTGTCCACCCTATCTAATTCTCCGATCATCTTATACGCCTCTATTAAGTCACCTCTTAACCTTCTTCTCTCTAACAAAAACAGCCTCAAGTCCCTCAGCCTTTCCTCATAAGACATTCCCACCATACCACGCAACATCCTGGAAAATCTCTTCTGCACCCTTTCCAATGCTTCCACATCCTTCTTATAATGCGGCAATCAGAACTGTACGCAATACTCCAAGTTGACCGCACCAGAGTTTTGTGCAGTTGCAACATGACCTCATGGCTCCTAAACTCAACCTTCCACCAATAAAAGCTAACATAGCGTACGCCTTCTTAACAACCCTGTCAACCTGGGTGCCAACTTTCAGGGATCTATGCACATGGACACTGAGATCTCTCTGCTCAACCACACTATCAAGTAACTTACCATTAGCCCAGTACTCTGTATTCCTGTTACTCCTTCCAAAGTGAATCACTTCACACTTTTCCACATTAAACTCCATTTGCCACCTCTCAGCCCAGCTCTGCAGCTTATCTATGTCTCTCTATAACCTGCAACATCCTTCCTCACTGTCCACAACTCCACCGACCTTAGTGTCATCTGCAAATTTACTAATCCATCCTTCTACACCCTCATCCAGGTCATTTATAAAAATGACAAACAGCAGAGGCCCCTGAACTCCAGGATGGACATTTCCAATCAACCACCACCCCCTGTCTTCTTGTAGCTAGCCAATTTCTGATCCAAACTGCTAAATCACCCTCGGGTGAAGTAGGAGGCCATTCAGCCTATCGGATCTGTACTATCTCATAGAACATAGAACACTACAGCACAAACAGGCCCTTCGGCCCACAAGTTGCGCCGATCATATCCATACCTACCAGGCCATAGGACTATCTGTAACTCCCTATGCCATTAAATCCCTTGTACTCATCCAGAAGTCTTTTAAAAGACCCCAGCGAGTTCACCTCTACCACCACCGACAGCAGCAGATTCCACTCACTCACCACCCTCTGAGTGAAAAACTTACCCTGAACATCTCCTCTGTACCTGCTCCCCAGCACCTTAAACCTGTGTCCTCTCGTAGTGACCATTTCAGCCCTGGGAAATAGACTCCGAGAATCCACCCTATCTATTCCTCTCAACATTTTATAAACCTCTATCAGGTCGCCTCTCAACCTTCGTCTCTCCAGGGAGAAGAGACCTAGCTCCCTCATCCTATCTTCATAACGCATGCCTCCCTATCCAGGCAATATCCTTGTAAACCATCCTCAGCCAACCTGACTCCCCAAACCTCTCTTCCCCTAGTCGAACAATTCTTCTCTCTTCTCAGTCCCTGTTGAAATCATCACTTCATTCAACACTTCAACCCATTAAAAAGAAAGTATAATTTGACCCAAAGTTCTTACATCCCTAAGTTGGTCTCTTGTGAATGACTACCCGCTCTATCCATGCCTCTCATAATCTTGTAGACTTTTATCGGGTCGCCCCTCAACATCCATCGCTCCAGTGAGAACAAACCAAGCTTCTCACCTCATAGCTAATGCCCTCCATGCCAGGCAACATCCTGATCAATCTTTTCTGTACCCTCTCCAAAGCCTCCACATCCTTCTGGTAGTGCAGCGACCAGAATTGAACACTGTATTCCAAGTGTGGCCTAACTAAGGTGGGATGGAATGGGCTTCTTGCCCCTCACCCTTTTACTGTGACCTGCAATATGGACACTGGTGGAAATGGAGGCAGGTCACCTGGCTGCCCTAGTTGGGGGCCATTTTTCATTTGACTTGTCCCCGTTTCAGGACTGTTGGCGGCTCAGATCAAATTGGTAAATCTGCAGTGGACAACTGATCCACTAGTGTGACTGTTATGCTACCGCGCGCATAAAACCAGGGGTAGTCACCTCACCCAGCTGAATCTCACAATCCAAAACCAATCACTTCAAGAATTCAACCCTTGAAATGAAACACAGCGGGTGGGATTTTCCGGCCACGCTCGCCCCAGGACTGGAAAGTCCAGCCCATGGTCAATGGACCTTAGCTGGTTCATGTCCCGATTCTGTGGTGGTCAGGGCAGTAAACTTCAGCCCAGCTCAGGTCCCCATATCCATTGTACCATCGAACATACCCATTACTCAGGGGAAAGAGTTGGGACATCTTGTTGAAGTTGTACAAGACATTGGTAAGGCCACACTTGGAATACTGTGTACAATTCTGGTCACCCTATTATAGAAAGGATATTATTAAACTAGAAAGAGTGCAGGAAAGATCTACTAGGATACTACTGGGACTTGATGGTTTGAGTTATAAGGAGAGGCTGGATAGACTGGGACTTTTTTCTCTGAAGTGTAGGAGGCTGAGGGGTGATCTTATAGAGGTCTATAAAACAATGAGGGGCATAGACAAGGTAGATAGTCAATATCTCTTCCTGAAGGTAGGGGAATCTAAAACGAGAGGGCATAGGTTTAAGGTGAGAGGGGAGAGATACAATAGTGTCCAGAGGGACAGTTTTTTCATGCAGAGGGTGATGACTGTCTAGAACGAGCTGCCAGAGGTAGTAGTAGAGGCAGGTACAATTTTGTCTTTTAAAAAGCATTCAGACAGTTACATGGGTAAGAAGGGTGTAGAGGGATATGGGCCAAATGTGGGCAATTGGGGCTAGCTTAGGGGTTTAAAAAAAAAGGGCAGTATGGACAAGTTGGGCCGAAGGGCCTGTTTCCATGCTGTAAACCTCTTTGACTCTCTGATTTGAAAATGTCAAGGCGATGGGGGCAAGAACGGATGAGCGGGATTAATTGAGTAGCTCGACAAACGAGCTAGCATTGACACAATGGGCCGAATGGCCTCCTCCAGTATTATCCTATAGGAAGAGAGGGTTTCGATCTCAAAATCCAACTGAAAATAGTTGAATTCTCACAAAGCAAAGCGATTGAACTTCCCACTTCATAATTTGGATTAATCACATCCCAGTGACTTTATTTGAAAAGAAAAGTTGCGGTCCCTTTGTAACAGGCTGCATCACATTGTCCTTTCATCTTTTTATATATCTAACAGTCTCCAGGCAGCCTCTGCACCCTGAAGCTATTTAGTTTCATAAGAACAATTAAAAGCATTCAACCCTAAGGCTTTAGTGACATTCATCCCGAAAGCCTTCGTTAAACAATGGGAAAGTTTTTGTATCCAAAAACCCTCACTCAGCAATCCATGGTTATTGAACCAAGACTCTTAATTTCTCGTCTAATCCTTCTCTGGATCTCAGTCAGGACCAGGTCTGTAGCAGATTCAATTTTCTAGGTGTCCAGATCACCAACAATCTATCCTGGTCCCTCCACACCGACACTGCAGTTAAGAAAGCCCATCAATGCCTCTACTTTCTCAGAAGACTAAGGAAATTTAGCATGTCAGCTACCACTCTTACTAACTTTTACAGATGCACCATAGAAAGCATTCTTTCTGGTTGTATCACAGCTTGGTATGGGCTCCTGTTCTGCCCCAGGCTGCAAGGAACTATAAAAGGTCATGAATGTAGCCCAATCCATCACACAATCTAACCTCCCATCCATTGACCCTGTCTACACTTCCCGCCACCTCGGCAGAGCAGCTAGTATAATTAAGGACCCCACACACCCCGAACATTCTCTCTTCCACCTTCTTCTGTCAGGGAAAAGGTACAAAAGTCTGAGGTCACGTACCAACCTACTCAAGAACAACTTCTTCCCTGCTGCTGTCAGACTTTTGAATGGACCAACCTTGCACTAAGTTGATCTTTCTCCACACCCTAGCTATGACTATAACACCACAGGGCAGATTTCATCATCCTGCCCACCATGGAAATTGGAGTGGGCAAGGGGCGGACCATGGAAATGTCCATTGACTCGGGTGGGATTTTGCGGATTCGTGATGAGCAAGGCTGGAAAATTTGGTGTGTTTCCTCTGGGTGCTCCGGTTCTCTCCCACACTCCAAAGATGTGCAGGTTAGGTGGATTGGCCATGCTAAATTTCCCCTTAGTGTCCAAAGATGTGTGGGTTAGGTGGATTGGCCATGCTAAATTGCCCCTTAGTGTCCAAAGATGTGCGGGTTAGGTGGATTGGCTGTGCTAAATTATCTCTTTGTGTCAGAGGGATTAGCAGGGTAAATACATGGGGCCACAGGGATAGAGCATGGGCGGGGTTGTGGTCAGAGCAGACTCAATGGGCTGAATGGCCTCCTTCTACACTGTAGGAATGCCATGATTCTACATCCTGCTTTTCCTTTTCCCTGATGTACTCTATGAACGGTATACTGTGGCTGTATGGCGTGCAAGAAACAATACTTTTCACTGTATGTGACAATAATAAATAAAATCAAAAATCCCAGCTTCCTGACTGCCCTTAAAACCTGTCTGTTTGACAAACCTGTGTCACCCAGTCTGATATCTCCCTCTATGGCTCAGCGTATAATCTATGTCTGATTACGCCCCTGTTATCTGATAACTCTACAAGACGTTTCACTGTGCTCGATAAATGTACCTTCTTACCGAGGCAAGAGTTATGAAAGATGCCTGGAATTTATTCGGAAACTGTGTGTGTGTGTGTGTGTGTGTGTGTGTGTGTGTGTGTGTGTGTGTGTGTGTGTGTGTGTGTGTGTGTGTGTGGCACACTTGTTGCAGCCGGTGAATGATTGATCACTGCGTAAAGAGTCAGATCCAGGCTGAAATTTCGGAACACGGATGGAACACTAAAACCCTCGGGAACTTCAAACAGGTACTTGGCGAAACTGCCACTCAGGCCTGGCTCAGGCTGGAGCAGGTCTGAGTCGCTCTAACCGTGACGGCAGGTCATCATTCTCGCCCGCCAACGTTACTGTCCCCTCGCCGCAGGAGCCTCCTGCACCGCTGGGTATTCCCAGCAATTTCAGTTTTTAACAGATAGAACTTACTGCACAGAAACAGGCCATTCGCCTCGGAGGAGGCAATGGCCTAATGGTATTATCGCTAAGCTATTAATCCAGAAACTCAGCCGATGTCCTGGGGACCCGGGTTCAAATCCCGCCACGGCAGATGGTGGAATTTGAATTCAATAAAAAATATCTGGAATTAAGAATCTACCGATGACCATGAAACCATTGTCAGAAAAAGCCATCTGGTTCACTAATGTCCCTTTAGAGAAGGAAATCTGCTGTCCTTACCCCGGTCTGGCCTACATGTGACTCCAGAGCCACAGCAATGTGGGTGACTCTCAACTGCCCTCTGGCAACAAGGGATGGGCAATAAATGCTGACCCAGCCAGCGACACCCGTGTCCCACAAATGAATTTTAAAAAATTACCGCATTAAGCTGGTTATTATGTTCCATCTTCACACATCCAACTGAGATTGGCAACACGGTGGCACAATGGTTTGCGCTGCTGCCTCACAGCGCCAGGGACCTGGGTTCAGTTCCTGACTTGGGTCACTGACTGTGTGGAGTCTGCACGTTCTCCCCGTGTCTGCGTGGGTTTCCTCCGACTGCTCTGGTTTCTTCCCACACTCCAAAGATGAGCAGGTTACGTGGATTGACCATGCTAACTTACCTCTTAGTGTCCCAAGATGTGCAGGTGAGGTGGATTGGCCAATGCTAAATTGCCCCTTAGAGTCCAAAGATGTGCCATTTGGTGGATTGGCCATGCTAAGGGGCAATTTAGCATGGCCAATCCACCTAACCTGCACCTCTTTGGAGATGTACTGCACAGTGAGGCTGTGGGATCTTGAGCTGAGGCCCCATTTTGCAACTCCCCGTGTCACTTCCCCCCACCATCTCCACACTCCCCCCACCCCCACACACCTACCCCCAGTCTCCATCTTCTCCGCAAACCCCCCAGCTCCTGCTCTTTCTATCTGACATTTGGTGCTCCAGTTAAGGTGAGGCTCCAGCAGCTGGATAGTCATCGGATTATTCACTTGCGATTATTGGAAGACCTTTGATGGGATTTTACCACCTGGCCCGACCTGAGACCTGCAAATCCGCGCCCAAGGTCTATGGACCTTCCCATTGTCCACCTCTCGCCCGCTCTGGTTCCCATGGCAGGCGGGGGGGATAGAATTCCGGCGCTTATTGAGATTTACAAATTGACCGACAATCCTTCAGGATCGCTCAGTGAATCCCGGGAACAGCAGCTTTGTCAGTAGGCCTTGGAAAACAAGTCCATCGTCACCAGAGGAAACCTTTACATTTGCCTCCCTGACTGACTCCCCAGTCACTATTCATTCATCCGTGGGACGCGGGCTTCGCTGGCTGGGCCAGCACTTATTGCCCATCCCTAGTTGCCCTTGGAGGGCAGTTGAGAGTCAGCCACATTGCTGTGGCTCTGGAGTCACATGTAGGCCAGACCGGGGTAAGGACGGCAGATTTCCTTCCCATTAGTGAACCAGGTGGGTTTTTCCGACAATGGTTTCATGGCCATCAGTAGATTCTTAATTCCAGATATTCTTTTATTGAATTCAAATTCCACTGTCTGCCGTGGCGGGATCCCCAGAACACTAATTGAGTTTCTGGATTATTAGTCCACTAGGCCGTTGCTCCCACTACTGTGCCTCCCTTCAGGTAGACACGAGACCCAGTTACAGAGAGAATTCCTGCTGTCAGTGTGGGTCCGCTGGCAGCAAGCAATGAGAGATCGCTCACAGTCTCCGTGACGCGAGTCCCACCTCTGTCCCAGTAACTTCAACCAGAGTCATCCTGTGGAGGAACTTGTCAGCGTTGACTAATGACCCACAGCATTTGTCTAAATGGTAAATTAAGAAGCAGATTTGGCTTTTTTGCCCGAACAGATCAATCAGGGATTTTGACAGCTGGCCCGTGTGTCAGCCTCACAGTGATGGATTGGAATATTTTTTGAACTGACATTCTGAACATACTCCCCCTGCGCGATTGTTCTGAGTCGGCTCTACTTCCAGCTTCCTGCTTTGTGCGATGCTGCAGGTTATATTATTCTGTGTCTTAACGCTGAGCATCCAATGAGACGTAAACTGCGACTCGGCAAGTCTCCCCGGGTCGCTCAGCATCCCGAGTTGGAAATATCTCGGCCGTCTCCCTCCTCATCGCTGGGTAACCCCCCTCCCTAACACTGTGTGTCTCCCCACATCACATTCAGAGCAGCAATTCAAGATGGCGAGTCACTATCACCTTCCCGAGGGCATTAAATCCAGCCAGCCAGGCACACCCACATCCCCTGAATGAATGTAAACATTCAAAGTGTATACTTACTTCCACTCGCTCCCACCCCCTGCACCGGGACACCCTCCTACTCACCCACATCTCCCCCCTGCTCACATCTACCCCCCCCCCGATCCACCCAGCACCCACATCTCCCCCCTGCTCACATCTACCCCCCCCCGGTCCACCCAGCACCCACATCTCCCCCCCCGCCTCACACCTACCCCCCCCCCAATCCACCCAGCACCCAAATCTCCCCCACTCACCCACATCTCTCTCCCTGTCCACTTCTCCCTCCCCCCCACCCGGCCGCATCATCCACCCTCTTCACGTCTCCCCCCAACTCACTCACATCTTCCTCCACCCCCTCTTCTCCCCCTGCTCACATCTCCCCTGACCCGCCCACTTAACCTCCCCGTCTACATCTGCTCCCACCCATCCACATCTCCCTCCCACTGCCCTCATCTCTGTCCCCTGCCCTCTTCTCTCTCCCCCACTCTCATCTCTCTCTCCTATCCAAACCTCCCCCCCCAACAACACATTCACCCTGCCCACATTTTCCAAGCCCATCCACATCTCCCCCCCCGTATTTTCCCCATCTCCCCCACATCTCCTTTCTCCCTCCCCACCCACAAACTGAAAGCCCAGTCCCATCAGGCAAACCAGCCTCCCATCCATTGACTCTGTCTACACTTCCCGCTGCCTTGGGAAAGCAGCCAGCATAATCAAGGACCCCACGCACCCCGGACATTCTCTCTTCCACCTTCTTCCACTAGGGAAAAGATACAAAAGTCTGAGATACCAACCGACTCAAGAACAGCTTCTTCCCTGCTGCTGTCAGACTTTTGAATGGACCTACCTCACATTAAGTTGATCTTTCTCTACACCCTCGCTGTGACTGTAACACCACATTCTGCACTCTCTCCTTTCCTTCTCTATGAAAGTTATGTTTTGTCAGTATAGTGCACAAGAAACAATATTTTTCACTGTATGTTAATACATGTGACAATAATAAATCACATCAAATCAAAATACTCAAACATTCCCACAATCAGGGAACTCATACTCCAATCATTATCTCATTTCAGGTACACAGGACACTGAAAGTGGCAACGCAGGTGGAGAAGGTAGTCAAGAGGGCGTACGGCATGCTTGCCTTCATCGGCCGGGGCACTGAGTTTAAAAATTGGCAAGTCATGTTGCAGCTTTATACAACCTTAGTTAGGCCGCACTTGGAATATAGTGTTCAATTCTGGTCGCCACACTACCAGAAGGATGTGGAGGTTTTGGAGAGGGTATAGAAAAGATTTCCCAGGATGTTGCCTGGTATGGAGGGCATTAGCTATGTGGAGAGGTTGGAGAAACTTGGTTTGTTCTCACTGGAGCGACGGAGGTTGAGGTGGAACCTGATAGAAGTCTACAAGATTATGAGGGGCACGGACAGAGTGGATAGTCTGAAGCTTTATCCCAGGGTGGAAGAGTCAATTACTAGAGGGCACAGGTTTAAGCTGTGAGGGGCAAGGTTGAAAGGAGATGTAGGAGGCAAGATTTTTACACAGAGGGTGGCGGGTGCCTGGAAATCGCTGCCGGGAGAGGTAGTGGAAGCGGATACAATAGTGAGTTTTAAGGGCCATCTTGACAAATCCGTGAATAGGATGGGAATAGAGGGATACGGTCCCCGGAAGGGTAGGGGGTTTTAGTTCAGTCGGGTAGAATGGTCGATGCAGGCTTGAAGGGCCGAAGGGCCTGTTCCTGTGCTGTAATGCTCTTTGTTTTTTTATACCTCAATCAGGGAGCTCAAACTCCAATCATTACCTCAATCAGGGAGCTCATACTCCAATCATTACCTCAATCAGGGAGCTCTTACTCCAATCATTACCTCAATCAGGGAGCTCTTACTCCAATCATTACCTCAATCAGGGAGCTCATACTCCAATCATTACCTCAATCAGGGAGCTCATACTCCAATCATTACCTCAATCAGGGAGCTCATACTCCAATCAATCAGGGAGCTTATACTCCAATCATTACCTCAATCAGGGAGCTCATACTCCAATCATTACCTCAATCAGGGAGCTCATACTCCAAGCATTACCTCAATCAGGGAGCTCATACTCCAATCATTACCTCAATCAGGGAGCTCATACTCCAATCATTACCTCAATCAGGGAGCTCATACTCCAATCATTACCTCAATCAGGGAGCTCATACTCCAAGAGGCCAGCCTCATAGGCCTCGTGAGATCATTCATCTACCTCACCGTGATCCAGAACTACACACAAGTGACTCAGAACCCTGACCAATGGTGGGCATCCCACTCTCCAATCACAGAGCCTGTGGCCTAGGTGACAGGAACGTGAGGCAAGAGGGCAGAAAAACTGAGAGTTTTCACCCACACGGAAAGTATTGGGAAAAGTCCCTGCCCTTTATGTGCCCTTAAGTGTCACTGGCAGTTGGAAGATTCCCAAGACTCAGGCAAGAAGAACAATCTTCAATATGTTTCTTCTCCTCCAAACCCTCCCATGGTGTTCGAACAGAGCAAATAGCTAGGTTTCAAAATCTGGGCAGGGAGAATGGAAAGCATGAATGAGATTAGTTATTATAACACTTCTCTGCACACTGTGTCATTGACGGGATCTCTGGAATAACTGCACACATGCTCACACCCCCAAACAGCCCACTGCACCTCGCAACAACTCAAACAGATTCTTTTCTCGCCTCCACCCACCCTGCGCTCTTCTGGAACCCTATTCCAGAGCAAATAATTCCCTGAGCACATGACAGGGGCTTGCGAATGTGTCCCATTCTCCATGGGGAAGTGAGGAGAACATCACAACTCATCCTGGTCTCTGCCGATGCTCACCCACATGGGTCACGGGTCAAGAGGGGCAAACTCGTGCTGGTTGTTTATCCAGCTGTGATCGAGCTCAGGGACATGGAAGAGCGATGACCAACAATCCTGACTGTGTCCAGCGACTTGAGATGGGTCAGATTAGAGATTGGGGGTTTCCTGGCCTCAACGGGACAGTGTAGTTGACCTTTGACCCATGAAGATAAGCACTAACCGTACCTTAAAACAAGACACACTCCCATCACAATGAAGATATGCGCTGTTCACTGACAACAAGCAAAGAACAAAGAACAATACAGCAAACGAAACAGGCCCTTCGGCCCTCCAAACCTGTGTTGCTCATTGGTCCATTTGTTTGTATCCCTCCATTCCCAGTCTGCTCATGTGGCCATCCAGATAAGTCTTAAACGATCCCAGCGTGTCCGCCTCCGCCACCCTATTTGGCAGTGCATTCCAGGCCCCCACCACCCTCTGTGTAAAAAATGTCCCTCTGATATCTGAGTTAAGCCTCGCCTTGAGCCTGTGACCCCTCGTATTCATCACCTCCGACCTGGGAAAAAGCTTCCCACTGTTCACCCTATCTACGCCCTTCATAATTTTATGCACCTCTATTGGGTCTCCCCTCATTCTCTGCCTTTCCGGGGAGAACAACCCCAGTTTACCCAACCTCTCCTCGTAGCTAAGACCCTCCATACCAGGCAACATCCTGGTAAACCTTCTCTGTACTCTCTCCAAAGCCTCCACATCCTTCTGGTTTACATTAATTCCATCTTTGGACTCACATTAAGTTGGTCTTTCTCTACATCCGACCTGTGACTGTAACACTACAGTCTGCACCTTCTCCTTTCCTTCTCTATGAATGGTATGTTTTGTCTGCATGGCGCGCAAGAAACAATACTTTTCACTGTATCCCAGTACATGTGACAATAATGAATCAAATCAAATCTTGAATGAAATGGGAAGCAGCCAAAATCAGCCAATGTTGTCTTTGGTTGAAGGAGCAGATTCCAGGGACTGAGTGGCTCACTCCCGATACTGCTTTTCATGTAACTTCTCAACCTTTCTCCCCTCCTTTAAGGACATACTTAATTGGCCAAATGTTATTCTGGGCTGAGGGACCAGAGGCAGGATTATCCGATGGTGCGTTGGACTGTGTAGGGCGAACAGGACAATGCGGAGCTGGTGGATCAGTGACAGTTTCAACAAGAAAAGTCTCCGCTCTTTTCCAGTGATGGATTGCAGGCTTTCGGACTCAGCAAAAAGACAACGTGTTTCTTACAGAGGTGGGCACTGACCTTTTGTCAATTTTTTTATGGAGTTGCAGGTCCATGAGTGAGCCGTCAGTACCTCATCAAACCAGCTTTATTAAAAAAACTGTGCAATGGCAGGATTGAGGTCTCAGAAGGACAGGAGACAACTCAACTGCAACATGGCTTTCAACTTTAAGAGAAATATCTGAAGTAGAATCTTAGAATCAGAGAATCCTACAGAGCAGAAGGAGGCCATTCGGCCCATCGAGTCTGCACTGACTACAATCCCACCCAGGCCCACTACAATCCCCATAACCCCCTACATTTACCCTAGCTAATCCTCCTGACACTAAGGGGCAATTTAGCATGGCCAATCCACCTAACCCATGCATCTTTGGATGTTAAGACGCAATTTAGCATGGCCAATCCACCTAACCCACACATCTTTGGATGTTAAGAGGCAATTTAGCATGGCCAATCCACCTAACCCACACATCTTTGGATGTTAAGAGGCAATTTAGCATGGCCAATCCACCTAACCCACACATCTTTGGATGTTAAGAGGCAATTTAGCATGGCCAATCCACCTAACCTGCAGATCCTGGGACACTAAGGGGCAATTTAGCATGGCCAATCCACCTAACCTGCACATCCTGGGACACTAAGGGGCAATTTAGCATGGCCAATCCACCTAACCTGCACATCCTGGGACACTAAGGGGCAATTTAGCATGGCCAATCCACCTAACCTGCACATCCTGGGACACTAAGGGGCAATTTAGCATGGCCAATCCACCTAACCCAAACAGCTTTGGACAGTGGGAGGAAACCAGAGTACCCGGAGGAAATCCATACAAATAGGGGGAGAACATGCAAACTCCATACAGTTACTCAAAGTGGGAATCGAACCCGGTTCCCTGGAGCTGTGAGGCAGCAGTGCTAATTTTGACACAGCAAGATCCCACTATTAGCAACACAATAATAACCAGAGCGTCTGGAGAGTGTTTTTGAGTGAAGTCGAGTGGGTTATATTGTCCCACCCTCTCCAGTGAGAACTCCCCTGCTGATCTTTGAAGGGATTAAAATCAGGTCAACCCTCTCTGGTGTGGACTTATTCACTAGAATTCCTATTAACTAGTACACTATATATCTAATGCACTTGCTAACTAGTACACCTATTAACTAGTACACTGTACAAATAATGCACTTGCAGGTTAGGTGGATTGGCCATGCTAAATTGCCCGTTAATATCCAAAGACGTGCAGGTTAGGTGGATTGGCCATGCTAAATTGCCCCTTCGCTTCTGGGGGATTATCAGGGTAAATACCTGGGGTTACAGGGTAAAGGGCCTGGGGTGGGATTGTGGTCAGTGCAGACTTGATGGGCTGAATGGCCTCCTTCTGCCCTGTAGAGATTCTATGGTTGATGTTAGTCTATGATTTGATGATAATCGATATGAGTGAACACTGTGAAAGTGGGGTGGGGGGGGGGGGCTCTTCTGGACCCCTCGCCGCAGCTGTGAGGCCATTCATGGCCTGCTAGCCCTGAAGGGGGGTAGTGATGGCTCGGAGCCAGGCGTGGGCAGCCTATGCCAGCGTGGCCTGTACCTGGAAGATGTGGCAGGTCAGAAATCCAACCAGGCGGAACAGCCGTGGGAACTGCCACACTCGATTAAGCGGCTCAGTGAACTGAGTGGTGAATGAGTTAGTCCGTATGGAGAGAGGAATTAAAGAACCATTTCTGCGTGGCTGGAAAAGGGGACATGTCATTAATAATAGGAACCTCGATGAAGCATAAATGAGAAGGGACAGTGACAGGGAAACACGAGAAACAGCTGCACTGATCCACAGGAGCAGGAGAACAAGGAGGCACAGGGGAGCGAGAGAGAAAGGTAAGAGAGAGGGGAAGGAAAGGAGGAACGGAGGGAAAGGATGGAAAATTAGAATCATAGAATCCCTACAGTGCAGAAGGAGGCCATTCGGCCCATCAGGTCTGCACTGACCCCCACTCCCTGCCCCGTAACCCCACCTATTTATACTGTTAATCCCCCGATCCTAAATTGGCCAATTTAGCGCGGCCAATCAACCTAATCCGCACACCTTTGGAATGTGGCAGGAAACCGGAACACCCGGAGGAAACCCACGCAGACACGGGGAGAATGTGCAAACTCCACAGAGACAGTGACGAGACTTGAACCTGGGTCCCTGGAGGAGAGAGGCAGGAGGAGGATGAGGTGGAAGGAGAGAGAGGTAGGAGGAGGAGGAGCAAGGCAGGAGGAGGGAAGAGGAAGGGGGAAGGAGGAGGAAGGAGGGAGGCTGGAGGAGAGAGCCAGTAGGAGGAGGAGGAAGACAGGAGGGAACAGGGAGGAGGAGGAGAGAGGGAGGAGGAGAAGGGAGGCAGGAGGAGGAGAGGCAGGAGAGAGGAGGAAGGGGGAAGGGCGAGGAAGGAGGGAGGCAGGGTGAGGAGAGAGGCAGGAGAAGGAGGGATGGAGGAGGAGAGAGAGAGGAGGAGGAGAGAGGTGTGCAAGATGGGGAGAAAGGGAGAGAGAATTAGGAAGAGATTGAGAGAGAGAGAGAGGAGAATGAGAGGACGGAAAGAGAAAGGAAGAGAGTGTGGCAGAAGAGAGGAGCGAGAGGCAGGGAATGAGAGGAGTGAACGAGGGCACTTGCTAAATCAGAAAATGAAGACAGTGTGGAAAACAGAGAGGAAGTGAGGTGGAAAGAGTGAGCCGGAGTGCGCTGGGTTCGATGTAGATTTGATGAGCTTCACTGTCACTGCAGGCGAAAGGTCCCATTTAATGTAACCAAGTGACACCAACTCAAGCTCCATTATAAAATTACCCATTAAATTTTAACTTCCTGATCAGGCTAAGGTGTGATAACATGTCTGTTTGTGACAGTTCTGATGTAATCTTAAATATTTAATATACACTGTTGACTTATCCTTCTTAAACTGAATCGCACGGTTGCCATAACAACCGGGCCTACAGGGAAAATCTTGAATTCGAGCAAATTTATCTGGTAAAAATTCCAATGTTAAAGTTGGGAGAGGTTCAGAGAATGCAGATAATGATTACTGTAAGTGGGGGGATTGTGTTGGCGGGTCCCATGGTGCCACGGTGTGGGGAGGGGGTCCTTAGGGGTGAGGGGGTGAGGGGTGTAGCTTCTGTTTATATCCAGCCTCAGCTCATTGGAAGCTCTCCGCTGTCTGGAGGGTCGCACATTTGAGTTGTACTCAGATGCGTCGCAGCGAGAGGGAGGGTCGGAGATCGGCGTCTGAACACAACTACCCGGGTGCCTCCCAGTGTCCAACTGGAGAAATGTGGTGACTCACTCTCTCTTGACCGTCATAAGAGATGGCCCGAACCCCCAACTCCTCAAAATACTTGGTCACGAGGCAGGCAAACAGCCTTGAGACGTTAAAAAGGGGATTCTGTCAGTGTATCACTGACTCATCTCGGAAAATTGAGAAGTAGGAATGTGCATTCCATCAGGACATCCTTTAAAGTTCATGAATCATAGAACTCCCACAGTGCAGAAGGTGGCCATTCAGCCCATCGAGCCTGCACCAGACACAATTCCACCCAGCCCCTATCCCCGTAGCCCCTCCTATAGATCCTGCTAGTCACCCTAATGAGGAAGTGCGGCGCTCCCTCAGCACTGACCCTCTGACAGTGCGGCACTCCCTCAGGACTGACCCTCTGACAGTGCGGCACTCCCTCAGCACTAACCCTCTGACAGTGCGGCGCTCCCTCAGCACTGACCCTCTGACAGTGCGGCGCTCCCTCAGCACTGACCCTCTGACAGTGCGGCGCTCCCTCAGCACTGACCCTCTGACAGTGCGGCGCTCCCTCAGCACTGACCCTCTGACAGTGCGGCACTCCCTCAGCACTGACCCTCTGACAGTGCGGCACTCCCTCAGCACTGACCCTCTGACAGTGCGGCACTCCCTCAGCACTGACCCCTGACAGTGCGGCACTCTCTCGGCACTGACCCTCTGACAGTGCGGCACTCCCTCAGTACTGACCCTCTGACAGTGCGGCACTCCCTCAGCACTGACCCTCTGACAGTGCGGCACTCCCTCAGCACTGACCCCTGACAGTGCGGCACTCTCTCGGCACTGACCCTCTGACAGTGCGGCAGTCCCTCAGGACTGACCCTCTGACAGTGCGGCACTCCCTCAGCACTGACCCTCTGACAGTGCGGCACTCCCTCAGCACTGACCCTCTGACAGTGCGGCACTCTGTTGGTACCATCCTGGAAATGTTGGCCTTGATTAAATGCAAATGTGACCAGCAGTGCTGGGTATTGAGCCACACAGGTTATAGGGAAGGTGAAGGCCATTCGGCCCATCACTGCAAGGGCAGCACTTGACCCTAAAGCCATTTCCCTACCCTATATCCAACACGGCACCCAGAGACGATGACTGCAGATTGCTAAATGTGAACGATTGAACTTTCTTTAACTCATTCTTTGCCCCAAACCAGGGGGCAAACCATTTTCAATCTGCCCCCTCCCAGCAACCCCAGCCCACTAGCCCTCCAATCCCAACCCTAACCCCCCCCACCCCGCGCTCCTGCCAACTCAGAGTCGGTGGTGTTGGCAAAACCTAGCTGGGAACTAATTGGCCAAGAGGGTGAAGCGGGGGCAAAGTTTCCCCTGTATGGGATGACCCCAGTGGCCCAGTCAGATCGGAGGCACCACTATCTGGACCTCGTTACGTGCAAATGGATTCGGGATTCTGAATAATAAAACAGAAGCACAAATCAATTAGTTAACTCAACAGGGCCGCAGATGATAATAGAGACTGATGCTTTCTAATATCGTTGAAAGTTAACCTTCTGTTGACCCCGCTGCTTTGATATGAATCACAGCCTCAGAGCGTTTAATGTAGATAAATGTTAGGGGCAAGGTTCCCTCAGGTTCTTAATAAAGTCACACTCAGGCTGGCTGTCCGTCAGAAATCTAATATCTTTTACTCTTTCTGCTCTCAGCCTCTGTCTGAGGTGGACATTGATCCAATGTGTGGGCGCCAACCAGAGACCACACCATGGATTTAACCTCTTCACTTGAGGAAGAGCTTGCATTGATATAGCGCCTCGCTTGATTTCGGGACATCCCAAAGTGATCCGCGCCCGGTGCGGTGTTACTTGAACAATACTCGTTGTTGTCGGAAATCTGCGCCCCGCAAGATCCCGCAGGCCGCCGTGTGGTAACAGTTCTTAATGGCAGCATTAACACCCCATTTGCCTTGCGCCCATGACGCCTACGCCAATCTCTCCTTAGCTCCAACCCTCTCCCTGCCCCTACCATTCTGGGCAGCACGGTGGCAGAGCGGTGAGCACAGCTGCAGGGACCCGGGTTCGATTCCCGGCTTGGGTCTCTGTCTGTGCGGAGTCTGCACGTTCTCCCCATGTCTGCGTGGGTTTCCTCCGGGTGCTCTGGTTTCCTCTCATAGTCCGAAAGACACGCTGGTTGGGGTGCAGTGGCCATGCTAAAATTTCTCTCAGTGTACCCAAACAGGCACAAGAGTGTGGCGACTAGGGAATTTTCACAGTAACTTCATTGCGTTGTTCATGTAAACCTACTTGTGACTCTAATAAATAAACTTAGAAGCAACAGATCTGTTTCTGGGTGATGGTGTTGGAGAGGTAAATATTGGTGGAATGCCAAGGAGAATTCACCCGCTGTTCTGTTTGGGATTTTACACATCCCGTTAAGATTAAAGCAAAATACTGCGGATGCTGGAATCCGAAACAAAAGCAGAAAATGTTGGAAAACCTCAGCGGGTCTGACAGCGTCTGTGGGGAGAGAATAGAGCCAATGTTTCGAGTCTGGGTGAACCAAAGATGATACTTCACACATTTTGGTTTGGATTTGATTTATTGTCACATGTCACAGTGAAATGTACTGGGTGATTCCTGGGATGGCTGGTCTGTCATATGGTTCGGATTATACTGACTTGAACAAAAAACAAAAAAACTAAGAAAATTACAGCACAGGAACAGGCCCTTTCGCCCTCCAAGCCTGCATTGACCATGCTCCCCGTCTGAACTAAAGGCCCCCACCCTCCTGGGGACCGTATCCCTCTATTCCCATCCTATTCATGTATTTGCCCAGATGCCCTTTAAGAGTCACTATCGTATCTGCTTCCACTAGAGTTAATTTAGCACGGCCAATCCACCTAACTCTCACATCTTTGGAGTGTGGGAGGAAACCAGAGCACCTGGAGGAAACCCACGCAGACACGGGGAGAACGTGTAAACTCCGCACAGACTGTGATCCAAGCTGGGAATTGAACCCAGGTCCCCGGCGCTGTGAGGCAGCGGTGCCACCCTGCTGCCCCAAGGTTAGACAGGATAGATTCAGAAAGAATATTCCCAGTGGTGGGGGGAGTCCAGAACTAGGAGGTCATAGTTTGAGGATAAGGGGTAAATCTTTTAGGACTGAGGTGAGGAGAAATTTCTTCACCCAGAGGGTGGTGAATGTGTGGAATTCACTCCCACAGAAAGTAGTTGAGGCCAAAACATTGTGTGATTTCAAGAAGAAATTAGATATAGCTCTTGGGGCTACAGGGATTGAGGGAAATGGGGAGGAAGGGGGGGGGATCAGGATATTGAATTTGATGATCAGCCATGATCAAAATGAATGTTCGAAGGGCCAAATGGCCTCCTCCTGCTTCTAGTTTCTATGTTTCCATAATTACTTCTTATGTGGCTGAATGATTTGATTTGACTTATTATTGTGACATGTATTGGGATACAGTGAAAAGTATTGTTTTGTACGCACTATACAGACAAAGCACACTGCTCTTACAGTACATAGAGGAGAAGGAAAAGAGAGGGTGCAGAATATAATGATACAGTCATAGCAAGGGTGTAGAGAAAGATCAGCTTAATATAAGCCATCTCAACACTCAGGGTCAAAGCCAGAAGCATTCACTGATATCCTCCTTGTTTGGTGACCCTAATTCAGTCTGATAGCTGGAGACCAGATTTTAGATGCTTCAATGTATCTGAGTATTCTTAATCCACTTTTTGAACGGGTTGAATCAAGGCTCTGTCCACACTCTCAGTTTTATAAGATCCCATGATGTTAATTTGCGGAGAAGGGGAGTTTTCCCAGGCTGACAGTTATCCCTCAGCGAGCTCCCACAACAGATTAACCGCTGCCCAAACATTGACCGCGTTGCAATTGGCAGTCTGTGAAGTGGTTTAGAATGTCCTGGGGGCACAGTGTTAACAGAAGCTGGCTCTCTCTTTGAATGGCTCTATCCCTGTGCTTGGGAACAGCACAGTGAAGGATACCAGAGAATCCCAGCCCACCAGTCGACAGCACAGCAAAGCTTTGATGACACGCTCTCGTAATTATCTGCAGGAATTCGTGTGTGGGAGTTGGGAATTACTTTTTGTCTAAATCAGCCAGAATACAATTGAATGTTTTTGTTAAATTAACACTGAGCCTCCTGCCCCAGCAATTGTTATGTAGCCGTTATCTGCATCTGCAAAACCTTCTCGAGTTTGCTCTCTGATTCTTATCATTGGGCGAATGGATGAAGAAGATTTGGGGTCCATTCGACAAGTATCCCCGATTCATTACAGTCAATATTAGGCTGATCTTCTCACTTACTTAAACACAATTAAGTCTTTTACATCGGGCCAACCTCGTCAGCAATAAATGATGACAATATTAAATATAAGAACGTAAGAACCAGCCTCCCATCCACTGACTCTGCCTACACTTCCCGCTGCCTCGGCAAAGCAGCCAGCATAATTAAGGACCCCCCACACATCCCGGACATTCTCTCTTCCACCTTCTTCCGTCGGGAAAAAGGTACAGAAGTCTGAGGTCCCGTACCGACCGACTCAAAAACAGCTTCTTCCCTGCTGCTGTCAGGCTTTTGAATGGACCCACCTCGCACTAAGTTGATCTTTCTCTACACCCTAGCTGTGACTGTAACATTACATTCTGCACCGTCTCCTTTCCTTCTCTATGAACGGTATGCTTTTTTTGTACAGCATGCAAGAAACAATACTTTTCACAGTATCCCAATACATGTGACAATAATAAATCAAATCAAAATCAAAGGAGCAGGAGTAGGCCATCTGGCCCCTCGAGCCTGCCCCGCCATTCAATAAGATCATGGCTGATCTTTTTGTGGACTCAGCTCCACTTACCCGCCCACTCACCATAACCCTTAATTCCTTTACTGTTTAAAAATCTACCTTTGCCTTAAAAACATTCAATGAGGTAGCCTCAACTGCTTCACTGGGCAGTGAATTCCACAGAATCACAACCCTTTGTGTGAAGAAGTTCCTCTTCAACTCAGTTCTAAATCTGCTCCCCCTTATTTTGAGGCTATACCCCCTAGTTCTAGTTTCACCTGCCAGTGGAAACAACTTCCCAGCTTCTGTCTTATCTACTCTCTTCATAATCTTATATGTTTCTATAAGATCTCCCCTCATTCTTCTGAATTCCAGTGAGCATAGTGCCAGTCCAATCAATCTGTCTTCATAAACCAACCCTCTCAACTCTGGAAGCAACCTTGTGAATCTCCTCTCCCTCCAGTGCCAGTATATCCTTTCTCAAGTAAGGAGACCAAACTGTACACAGTACTCCAGGTGTGGCCTCACCAGCACCTTATACAGCTGCAACATAACCTCGCTGTTTTTAAACTCCATCCCTCTGGCAATGAAGGATAAAATTCCATTTGCCTTCTTAATTACCTGCTACACCTACAAACCAACTCCTTGAGATTCCTGCACAAGGACACCCAGATCCCTCTGCACAGCAGCATGCTGCAATTTTTTACCATTTAAATAATAGTCCATTTTCCTGTTATTCCTACCAAAATGGATGACCTCACATTTACCAACATTGTACTCCATCTGCCAGACCCTCGCCCATTCACTTAGACTATCTATATCCCTTTGCAGACTTTCAGCGTCCTCTGCACACTTTACTTTGGCACCCATCTTAGCGTCATCTGTGAATTTTGACACACTACCCTTGATCCCCAACTCCAAATCATCTATGTAAATCATAAACAATTGTAAACAAATAACAACTTGTATTTACACGGCGTCTTTCTCCCCGACAGTTGAGAACTGGCCCATATAGTTCAGCCTCAGTTCTGTGGTCAGTGTTCTCATGCCAAAGGCCTGACACCCCAGTGCGGGACTGAGAGTGGACATTGCACCATTGGAGATGCCATTATTCAGACTGAGGTCCTTGAAGCCAGCTCAGGGTTGGATGTAAAAGATTGTGGTGTGGTACTGAGGGAGTTAGAATAACTACTCAGGGGCCGGTGACTTTTTTCAATTCATCCGTGGGACATGGATGTCGCTGGCTGGGCCAGCACTTATTGCCCATCGCTAGTTGCCCTTGGAGGGCAGTGGAGAGTCACCCACATTGCTGTGGCTCTGGAGTCACATGTAGGCCAGACCGGGTAAGGACAGCAGATTTCCTTCCCCAGAGAACATTGGTGAATGAAATGGGTTTTTCTGGCAATCAGCAATGGTTTCATGGTCATCAGTAGATTCGTAATTCCAGATATTTTTCAAATACCACCATCTGCCATGGCGGAATTCGAACCTGGGTCCCCCAAATAGTAACTAAATTTCTGGATTAAAGTCTAATGATAATACCACTAGGCAACTGCCTCCCCAGAATCCCTTTATTTACAAGCTTATCTCCACTCCTAGGAGTGCTTCAGATACAAAGTCAGAAGCCGAGTGTCAGTGGACCAGATCTCCTCAATATATACATAGGTGAGGCTCCCTGGTTGGGAAGGACAATCACTACCTCATTCAGGGAGCTCACACTCCAACCATTGGCTCAATCAGGGAGCTCATACTCCAATCACTACCTCATTCAGGGAGCTCACACTCCAACCATTGGCTCAATCAGGGAGCTCATACTCCAATCACTACCTCATTCAGGGAGCTCACACTCCAACCATTAGCTCAATCAGGGAGCTCATACTCCAATCACTACCTCATTCAGGGAGCTCACACTCCAACCATTGGCTCAATCAGGGAGCTCATACTCCATATCATTTTGCCCCTTGAAGTTGCTTCCAACAGAATCCTGGAAGACTGATCATCGATCCGCAATGATTCCTGGAGTGTTGGTAACCCAACCTCTACAGGCCATTTCGACAACTTGGTATTCAAACACTGAAGGAGACAGTGGAAATGAGCGGCACGGTGGCACGATGGTTAGCACTGCTCCCACAGAGCATCAGAGACCTGAGTTCAATTCCAGCCTTGGGTGTCTGTGTGGGGTTTGCACATTATCCCCGTGTCTCTGGGGATTGCCTCCGGGTGTTCCAGTTTCCTCCCACACTCTCTAGATGTGTAGGTTAGGTTGATTGACCATGTTAAATTGCCCCTTAGTGTCCAAAGATGTGTAGAGTAAGAAGTCTCACAACAACAGGTTAAAGTCCAACAGGTTTATTTGGAATCACGAGCTTTCGGAGCACTGATCTTTCATCCAGCTCCACCTACCCGATGAAGGAGCAGTGCTCCGAAAACTCATGAATCCAAATAAACCTGTCGGACTTTAACCTGGTGCTGTGTGACTACTTACTGTGCCCACCCCAACGCCGGCATCTCCACTCCAAAGATGTGTGGATTAGCAGGGTAAATATGTGGGGGACAGGGCTCGGGTGGGATGATCTGTCGGAGTATTGGTGCAGACTCAATCAGTGGGGTCACTGTCTGTGTGAAATCTACACATTCTCCCCATGTCCGTGTGGATTTCTTCTGGGTGATCCAGTTTCCTCCAACAATCCGAAAGATATGTGGTTCAGATGCATTGGCCATGATAAATTGACCCTTAGTGCCAGGGGGACTAGTAGGGTAAATACGCGGGGTTACAGGGATAGGGCCTGGGTAACCTCACAACACCACAGACAGAAGCAAAGGTTACACGGTGGAAGGAGCTAACCAGCATCATTTCACAAATGACTCAGATAGTGAAGTGTTCTGCGATTCTGTGGAAGAATAACTGTAAGGTTCATGGTGGGAGATATAGGAGGGACGTCCAAGATAAGTCCTTTACTCAGAGAGTGGTTGGAGTGTGGAATGCACTGCCTGCTGTGATAGTGGAGTCGGACACTTTAGGAACTTTCAAGTGGTTATTGGATGGGCACATGGAGCACACCGGAATGATAAGGAGTGGGATAGCTTGATCTTGGGTTTGGACAAAGCTCGGCACAACATCGAGGGCCGAAGGGCCTGTACTGTGCTGTAATGTTCTATGTTCTAATTGGACCATGACAAGATTTCAGCAGTTCAGAGAGGCAGATCTGTTATGGAATGCTCCCAAGACCCATTCAATTTACACTGCAGGCTCGATGGGCTGAATGGCCTCCTTCTGCACTGTAGGGATTCCATGGATTCTGTGATAAATGCTTCAAGGATGCTCCTGAAGAGGTTGACTCATGCCTGGTCAGTCAGGGAAATGGAGAAGGTTGGTTCAGGAAGGTGCGGCCACATCGAGAGAGGTCGGGGCATCTGAGAACCTATCAAATCAGAGTGGAAAAAACCACCCTGGATTCCGAGGGGACTACGTATGGAGACCCCCTCAACTCAGTCCTCTTCCCCGAGTATTCTCCAAGTGCTCGAATCCTTTTGGGGCCTCAAGAGGAGGCGATGGCCCAGTGGTATTATGACTGGATTATTAATCCAGAGACTCAGCTAATGTTCTGGCGACCCGGGTTCGAATCCCGCCACAGCAGATGGTAGAATTTGAATTCAATAATTTAAAAAAATCTGGAATTAAGAATCTACTGAGACCATGAAACGATTATCGGAAAAACCCATTTGGTTCATTAACGTTGCTTTAGGGAAGGAAATCTGTCATCCTTACCCCGGTCTGGCCCACATGTGACTCCAGAGCCACAGCAATGTGGTCGACTCTCAACTGCAAGTAGGGATGGGCAATAAATGCTGGCCCAGCCAGCGGCGCCCATGACCTGGGAATGGATAAGTCACCCCCTCCCTTCTCCGTATCCTCTTCTTGACCTTGCCACATCAGCCAGTCGCTTACCCGGGTGGGGGTTAACTTGGCAATTCGGTGAGTTGACTGATACCTTTGACAAAGTTTGTTGGCCGATTTTGCACATATTATGATGGGCTTGCTGGCATATTTTGAATGATTCCAGAATAAACGGCTCTTTTGTGACAACCTATAATTAAAGGCAAGGCCTCCCATTGTACTTTGTGAGCCACACTGCCAATCAAACAACTCACTTCAACCAAACAAGAATATATTTAAGAAATTTCTTCTGTTTTTTTAACACTCACAGAAAAACCTTTCATGAGATTCTGCGCAACTCAGCCTCCCGGATTTAGGGAGACAGTTAAGAGGAAAATCCATCCATCCTGTTCCTTTATCTGGCTCCCTCCATCTCCAACGAACTCTTAAAATCACCCTTAGCGCCAGGGGGACTAGCAGGGTAAATACGCGGGGTTACAGGGGTAGGGCCTGGGTAACCTCACAACACCACAGACAGAAGCAAAGGTTACACGGTGGAAGGAATCATCACTTCGATTCAGATCCTTCCTCTTCGGAATCCCTATTAAATTTACTGGAAACGTACGCCAGGATTTTCCAACCTGGTTTGGGCTAGGCTTGGAAAATCCCCTCCAAAGCCAATGGCGAATTCTGTTCTGTGAGCCTCGCCCTCCCCGATTCCAACAGTAAACTAGAAACAAGAAGCAGGAGGAGGCCATTTGGCCCTTCGAGCCTGCTCCGCCATTCATTATAATCATAGCTGATCATCAAATATCCTGATCGATCCCCCCTCCCCCCACAATCGGTCCCTCGATCCCTTTAGCCCCAGGAGCGATATCTAATTTCTTCTTGAAATCTCACAACGTTTTGGCCTCAACTACTTTCTGTGGGAGTGAATTCCACACATTCACCACCCTCTGGGTGAAGAAATTTCTCCTCACCTCAATCCTAAAAGGTTTACCCCTTATCCTCAAACTATAACCCCGAGTTTTGGATGCCCCCATCATTGGGAACATTCTTTCTTAATCTATCCCGTCTAACCTGGGGGCATGTTTTGGGGTGGCACAGTGGTTAGCACTGCTGCCTCACAGGGACAGGGACGGTCAGGGACCCGGGTTTAATTCCCAGCTTGAGTCACTGTTTGTGTGGGATTTCACGTTCTCCCTGTGTCTGCGTGGGTTTCCTCCGGGTGAACATAAGAACTAGGAGCAGGAGTCGGCCATCTGGCCCCTCGAGCCTGCTCTGCCATTCAATAAGATCATGGCTGATCTTTTTGTGGACTCAGCTCCACTTACCCACCCGCTCACCATAACCCTTAATTCCTTTACTGTTCAAAAATTTATCTATCCTTGCCTTAAAAACATTCAATGAGGTAGCCTCAACTGGGCAGGGAATTCCACAGATTCACAACCCTTTGGGTGAAGAAGTTCCTCCTCAACTCAGTCCTAAATCTACTCCCCCTTATTTTGAGGCCATGCCCCCTAGTTCTAGTTTCACCCACCAGTGGAAACAACTTCCCTGCTTCTATCTTATCCATTCCCTTCGTAATCTTATATGTTTCTGTAAGATCTCCCCTCATTCTTCTGAATTCCAATGAGTATAGCCCAGGTCTACTCAGTCTCTCCTCATAAGCCAACCCCCTCAACTCCATAATCAACCTAGTGAATCTCCTCTGCACCCCCTCCAGTGCCAGTATATCCTTTCTCAGTAAGGAGACTAAAACTGTACACAGTACTCCAGGTGTGGCCTCACCAGCACCTTATACAGCTGCAACATAACCTCGCTGTTTTTAAACTCCATCGCTCTGGCAATGAAGGATAAAATTCCATTTGCCTTCTTAATTACCTACTGCACCTGCAAACGGGTGCTCTGGTTTCCTCCCACAGTCCAAAGATATACAGGTTAGGTGGATTGGCCATGGTAAATAGCCCCTTAGTGTCACCCCTTAGTGTCATTTACCCCTAAAAGGGTAAATATATGGGGTTGCAGGAATAGGGCCTGGATGGTATTGTGGTCTATGCAGTCTTGATGGGCCAAATGTGAACATTTTTTCTGAATCTATCCTGTCTAACTCTGTTAGAATTTTATGAGATTCCCTCTCACTCTTCTAAACTCCAGCGAATATAATCCTAACTGGCTTAGTCTCTCCTCATATGACAGACCTGCCATCCCAGGAATCAGCCTGGTAAACCCTCACTGTACTCCCTCTACAGCAAGGACATCCTTCCTCAGATTCCACTGAGGCTAGGGTAGAAAAAAACCAGAGGACATGGGTTAAGGGTGAAAGGAGAAAAGTTTAAAGGGAATATTAGGGGGGGGGGCTTCTTCAGGCAGAGAGTGGTGGGAGTGTGGAATGAGCTGCCAGATAAAGTGGTAAATGCGGGGTCACTTTTAACATTTAAGAAAAACTTGGATGGGTTCATGGATGAGAGGGGTGTGGAGGGATAGGGTCCAAGTGCAGGTCAGTGGGACTAGGCAAAAAATGGTTCAGCACAGACAAGAAGGGCCAAAAGGCCTGTTTCTGAGCTGTAATCTTCTATGGTTCTATAAGGTCACTAGAATTGCCCACAATACTCCAGCTGTGGTCTCACCAACGCCCTGTACAATTTAATTCCAACCCTGGTTGTCAGACTGGTCTGACGTACTTTGATGTAAATTTCCTGGGATTATTTTATCCGAACCCTTACATATTTTATGTTTTCAGTGCATTCTGTGTTTTAGATTCTTGGGCCCCAGTTCCTCTGTCAGTTGATTAAGCAAGTCAACTAACCGTGAAACAAGCAGGTTAATACTCCACGCTGGGAATGCGTTATTCAGGGATTGACTCGGAATGCGGGGAGGGGGGTAGAAGGCTGGACCCCAGAATACACCGCCTGGCGTCTGACTTGAGGCATCTGGTTCCTGCCGAGAAGCGGGACGCCAGAGCCCGGATCGACATTCCCAGGCGTCACACTGAGGGAGCGCTGCCCAAACTCTTTAATCTCTCCTCATATGCCAATCTTTTCATCCCTGGAATCGACCTGGTGAACCTCCTCTGAACTGCCTCCAATCCCACCACATCCTTCCTCAAATTAGGAGACCAAAACGGGGATAGGGCCTGGGTAGGATTGTTGTCAATGCAGCCTCGATGGGCTGAATGGCCTTCTTCTGCACTATAGGGATCCTATGACAACGTTCCAGGTTTGTGAATTCTAAACATTCAACACCCTCTGCGTAGAGAACTTTCTCCTCATCTCAGTCCGAAGTGGCTTCCTGCATATTTTGAAATTGTGGCCCCTGATTCCAGACTCTCCAACCTGGGAAAACATCTCACCCGCATCTACCCAATGGGCAGCGCAGTGGTTAGCACTGCTGCCCCACAGTGCCGGGGACCTGGGTTCAATTCCTGATTTGGGTCACTGTCTGTGTGGAGTCTACATATTCTCCCCGTGTCTGCGTGGGTTTCCTCCGGGTGCTCTGGGTTTCCTTCCACAGTCCAAAGATGCGCAAGTTACGTTGATTGGCCGTGCTAAATTGCCCCTTAGTAACTAAAGTTGTGTGAGGTCAGGTGAATTAGCTGTGCTAAATTGCCCCTTCATATCTGAGTATGTGTAGGGTAGGTAGATTGGCCATGGGAAATTGCCTTTTAGTGTCCAATGATGTGCAGGCTAGGGGGATTGGCCATGCTAAATTGCCCCTTAGTGTCTAAAGATGTGTAGGATAGGTGGATTGGCCGTGGGAAATTCCCTGTTAGTGTCCAAAGATGTGCAGGTTAGGTGGATTGGCCATGCTAAATTGTCCCTACGTATTGGATAATGTGTAGGATAGGTGGATTGGCCATGTTAAATTGCCCCTTCATGTCCCAAGATGTGTAGGTTAGGTAGATTGGCCATGCTAAATTGTCCCTTTATGTTGGAAGATGTGTAGGGTAGATGGATTGGTCATGCTAAATTGCCCCTTCGTGTCCCAAGATGTGTAGGCTAGATTAATTGACCATGCTAAATTGCCCCTTAGCGCCCAAAGATGCGTAGGCTGTGTGGATTGGCCATGCTAAATTGCCCCTCAGTGTCAGGGGGATAATGGGGATTACAGGACGGGGCCTGGGTGAGATAGCTATTGGTGTAGGCTGGATGGGCTGAATAGCCTCCTCCGGCACTGTCGGGATTCTATGAGGCTACCCTGTCTGTCTCTTTAATAATGAAAGGGTTAGTTTGACACCGTCATAAGATGGCAAGACAAATAAAGGCAAATGGGGGTCGATGGGATGTGGGGATGTTTGCCTTAGCAGCGCCTACGAGGAGATGCTGGGGCAATGATCCATTGAAATCTGCAACAAATGGATCTGCATTACTAACTATTAATAAACAATTTGCTGCTGATTCTGTCGGCAGAGATTGCGTCACAGTTGGCAACCCTGCACTTCCTGAATGCAAATGGGAGACTAATAGTATTATATTAACGACTGTAGCCTGAGGGACAAAATCAAACGCACCAATAGACAGAAGAGAAATTACTGAGGAGTTAATAAACAGGCAGGAACATTGTCTTACTCGATACTCTGGAAGATCTGAAACCTCCCCCGTTAGAATTTATACATCTCCAACTTCACATCTGATTCATCTGCAGAACACATCACAAGACACTCACTCCAGTTTCCCCCAGTCTCCCTCCTTCCCCTCCTCTTGAAAGAAAGGAGTCACGGCAAAATTATTTCCCATGATTTGACTTTTGATTTGATTTGATTTGATTTATTATTGCCACATGTGTTAGCAAGCAGTGAAATTCATTGTCTCTTGCGCGCTATACAGGCAAAGCATAGCTGTACATCGAGAAGGAGATTGGCCATGCTAGATCGAGCCTAGTGTCCGAGGGATTAGCAGGCTAAATATGTGGGGTTACGGGAATAGGTGGGATTGTGGTGAGTGCAGATTCGATGGGATGAATGGCATCCTTCTGCACTGTAAGGATTCTATAGAATGAGAGAGTGTAAAATGTAGTGTTACGGTCATAGCTAGGGTATAGAGAAAGATCAACTTAATGTCAAGTATATAGAAAATAGAACATAGAACAGTACAGCGCAGTACAGACCCTTCAGCCCTCAATGTTGTGCCGAGCTTTGTCCAATCCCAAGATCAAGCTATCCCACTCTCTATCATTCTGGAGTGCTCCATGTGCCTATCCAATAACCGCTTGAAAGTTCCTAAAGCGTCCGACTCCACTATCACAGCAGAGAGTCCATTCCACACCCCAACCACTCTCTGAGTAAAGAATCTACCTCGGACATCCCTCCTGTATCTCCCACCATGAACCTTATAGTTATGTCCGCTAGTAACAGCTACATCCACCTGAGGAAGTGGTCTCTACAGTACAGTACAGCACTGTACAGTTCTGGTCGCCACATTATAAGATGGATGTGGAGGCATTGGAAAGGGTGCAGAGGAGGTTTACCAGGATGTTGCCTGGTATGGTGGGAAGGCCTTATGAGGAAAGGCTGAGGGACTTGAGGTTATTTTCGTTAGAAAGAAGAAGGTTAAGAGGTGACCTAATTGAGGCATACAAGATGATCAGAGGGTTAGATAGGGTGGACAGTGAGAGCTTTTTTCCTCGGATGGTGATGGCTAGCACGAGGGGACATAGCTTTAAATTAAGGGGTGGTAATTATAGGACGGATGTCAGAGGTAGGTTCTTTACTCAGAGGGTAGTAAGGGTGTGGAAAGCCTGCCTGCAGCAGTTGTGGACTTGCCAACTTTAAGGGCGCTCAAATGGTCAGTGGATAGACATATGGACAACATTGGAATAGTTTAGATTAGAGGGTCATTAGATTGGTTCCACTGGTTGGTGCAACATCGAGGGCTGAAGGGCCTGTACTGTATAAACCTCTATTAAGTCGCCTCTTATCCTCCTCCACTCCAAAGAGAAAAGCTCCAGCTCCCTCAACCTTTCCTCATAAGACCTACCCTCTAAACCAGGCAGCACCCTGGTAAATCTCTGCACTCTTGAAAGAATGGAGTCACAAGTAGTCACAACTAGGCTTACATTCACATTGCAATGAAGTTACTGTGAAAATCCCCTGGTTGCCACATTCCGGCACCTGTTGAGGTACACTGAGGGAGAATTTATCATGACCAATCCACCCTAACCTGCACATCCTCGGACTGTGGGGGGAAACCAGAGCTCCCAGAGGAAACCTACACAGACATGGGGAGAATGTGCAGACTCCACACAGACAGTGACCCAAGCTGGGAATCGAATCCCGGTCCCTGGTGCTGTGAGGCAGCAGTGCTGACCACTGTGCCACCGTGCCATCCCATAGTAGGTCTATTCAAAAGTCTGATGGCAGCAGGGAAAAAGTTGTTCTTGAGTCGGTTGGTGCGTAACCTCGACTTTTGTATCTTTCTCTTGATGGAAGAAGGTGGAAGAGAGAATGTCCAGAGTGCGTGGGGTCCTTAATTATGCTGGCTGCTTTGCTGAGGCAGTGGCAAATGTAGACTGAGTCAATGGATGGGAGGCTGGTTTGTGTGATGGGTTGGGCTACATTCATGACCTTTTGTAGTTCCTTACGGTCTTGGTTAGAGCAGGAGCCCATACCAAGCTGTGATATAACCAGAAAGAATGCTTTCTATGGTGCATCTGTAAAAGTTGGTGAGAGTCATAGCTGACATGCCAAATTTCCTTAGCCTTCTGAGAAAGTAGAGGTGTTAGTGAGCTTTCTTAACTATAGTGTCGGCATGGGAGACTTATCAGATATAGGAGCAGAATTAGGCCATTCGGCCCATCGATTTTGCTCGCCATTCAATCATGGCTGATAGGCTCCTCATCCCCATTTTCCTGCCTTCTCCCCATAACCCTTCACCCCATTCCCAATTAAAAATCTGTCTAACTCCTCCTTAAATTTACTCCCTGTCCCAGCATCCACCACACTTTGGGGCAGCGAATTCCACAGATTCACAACCCTTTGGGAGAAATAGCTTCTCCTCAACTCTGTTTTAAATTTACGATCCCTTATCCTAACCTCTCATCCTAGAACGTCCCACAAGAGGAAGCATCCACTCCATGTCTGGACCCAGGGGACATTGATTCAGGATAAGGTGTAGAGGGGACACGAGGAGGAACTCTTTTACACAGAGAGTTGTGGGTTCTGGAATTGACTGCCTGAGTTGGTGATGGAGGCAGAGACTCTAAACTCTTTTACAAAGTGCCTTAAGTGCTGTAAGCTACATGGCAATAGGCCAGGTGCAGGAAGGTGGGATTAGAAAGGGCACCTGGGTGTCCTTGGGCCAGCATTGACAAGTTGGGTGGAATGGTCTCCTTCTGTGCTTTAACCCTTTCTATGGTTTCTAAAGAAGGAGATGTAGGTGGAACTCCACAACATCCAGGACAAAGCTGGCAAAACACACCCTTCACCACCAACACACGGTGGCAGCAATGCATACCATCTACAAGGCTCCTTAGGCAGCACCTTCCGAGCAAACAACTTCTACCATCTGGAGTTACAAGGGCAGCAAATACATGGGGAACACCACCATCTGCAAGTTCCCCTCCAAGATACTCACCATCCTGACTTGGGAATATGTCACCATTTCTTCACAGTCGCTGGGTCAAAATTCTGGAGCTCCCTCCCTAACTGCACTGCGGATGTACCCACACCACAAGGACTGCAGCAGTTCAAGATGGTGACTCACCATCAACTTGTCAAGGGCGATTAGGGATGGGAAACAGATGAGCAACAAGAGTCCTGACCTGGAAATTAATTCAACTAAAACCACAGCTTCCTGGCTCAACAAGGCCAAATATGGTAAAGTAAGAAACAGCATAAATATCACAGCATCGGAAGAGACCATTCGGCCCATCAAGTCTCTGACAAAGCATCTTACCCAAGCCCCCTCTCCCACCCTATCCCTGTAATTCCACACATTTCCGATGGCTAGTTCATCTAATTTATACAACTTTGGACACTAAGGGGCAATTTAGCATGGCCAATCCTCCTAACCCGCACATCTTTGGATACTAAGGGGCAATTTAGCACGGCCAATCCACATAACCTGCACATCATTAGAGACCAAGGGAAAGTTTATCATGGCCAATCCATTTAACCTACACATTGTTGGGACACAAAGAGTTAATTTAGCATGGCCAATCCAGCTAATATATGCATCTTTGCACAGTGGGAGGAAACCTGGGCACCTGGAGGCAACCCATGCAGACCTGTGGGGGAATGTGCAGACTCCACACAGGCAGTGACCCGAGGCCAGAACTGAACTCTGTTCTCTGTCACAGTGAGTCCAGCTGTGGGTGTATCATTGAGGTTTGAGGGCTGGTTACGGCTACATGGCGACGGGGTTGGGATATCAGGGATTTGAGCGGTTTAGACAGCACGTGGAACCCTCGGACAGTTCTCCTCTGGGTCTGTCGTGAGGTGCACAAGTTGTGATAAATCTCAGCAAAGGAGCGGTTATGACAATGGTGACAGCCACAACGAGAGCCTTTCCTCTGCATAAAAATAAACGACTGCCGTTCTACTGAAAACAGAGAGATTAATGGAGCCACACACTGCTGTTATGAATCATATATCAGGATGGAATAAGAATGATGTTGCCATTGCTCTGATGTGCAAGATGAGTCTAAAAGCAATTATCATTAAGTAAGTTCAGCTCTGTGATCGATGTAGAACTGTACTCAGAGGCAATTAAAATCAGTCTCCTCCACCTCCCACTGCCTCAGTTGGTTCATGGACCACCATGTGAAGACAGAACTGTGGAGATCAGCCCTCCCCCAACCCTTCCCACCCTGTCTGCTGAAATGACTCACTCGGTTTGGCAGGGAAATTGATATTGTTAGCCTCAGAGCGGGATTGGACTAGGTCAGTCAGAATTCATAGAAAATAGGTGCAAGAGTAGGCCATTTGGCCCTTCCAGCTTGCACCTCCATTCAATCGGATCATGGTTGCCCATACACTTTGCGCTCCTCGCTTTCCCTCCAAACCCCCACGATCCCTTTAGCCACAAGGGCCATGCCCAGCTCCCTCTTGACATTATCTAACAGACTGGCCCCAACAGCCTTCTGTGGTAGAGAATTCCACCCCCTCACAACTCTCTGGGTGAAGTTCTTCCTCGTCTTAGTCCTGAATGGCTTACCCCTTATTCTTAAACGGTGACCCCGAGACGGTTAGCACTGCTGCCTCACAGCGGCAGGGACATGGGTTCGATTCCCGGCTTGGGTCATTGTCTGTGCAAAGTTTGCACATTCTCCCCGTGTCTGCGTGGGTTTCCTCCGGGGGCTCCAGTTTCCTCTCAGTACGAAAGATGTGCAGGTTAGGTGGATTGGCCATGCTAAATGTTCCCTCAGTGTACCCGAACAGACGCAGGAGTGTGGTGACTAGGGGATTTTCACAGTAACTTCATTGCAGCGTGAACGTAAGACTACTTGTGACTGATAAATAAACTATCATAGAGAATTTCATAGGTTTCACAAAGTGAAGAAGTTCTTTATTTCACTCCTGAATGGCTTATCCCTTATTCTTAGACTGTGACCCCTAGTCCTGGACTTCCCCAACACCTGGAACATTCGTCCCACCTCCAGCCTGTCCAGTCCCATCAGGATTTTATATGTTTCTATGAGATCCCCACTCATTCTTCTAAATTCCAGTGAGCAGAAGCCCAGTCAATCCAGTCTCTCCTCATATGTTAATTCCTGCTCCTAATCACTATTCGATCCACATAGAGAGGATATCAATTGTGGGTGTTGGCAGGATTGGACTTGGGAACAAGAGGAGGTCACTCCGCCCCTCAAGCCGGTTCCCACATTCATTTGGATTGGGGACCAATTCCAACCATCAATCCTTAATTCCTTGCCTGGTGAAAATCTGTGAAGAGCCAGGGTCTCCAACTATAAACCAGTCACTAATAAATCCAACAGGGAATTCAGGAGAAACTCTTTAGCAGAGAGCAGAACTTGCTGTCATATTGAGTGCTTGAGGCGAATTGCAGAGATGCATTAAGGGGGAAACTGGATAAACACACAGAATCATAGAATCCCAACAGTGCAGGAGGCCATTCAGCCCATCGAGTCTGCACTAACTCTCTGAGAGAGTGTCTTACCCAGGCCCTAATTCCGTAACTGTAACATTGGTAACACATTTATCATGGCTAATCCAGCAAAACAACTCACCTTGGGACACCAAGGGGCAGTTTAGCATGGCCAATTCACTTAACCTGCACAACTTTAGACACTAAGGGGCAATTTTGCATGGCCAATTCACTAAACCCACACATCTTTGGAGTGTGAGAGGAAACCAGAGCACCCAGAGGAAATCCACACAGACGTGGGGAGAATGTGCAAACTCCACACAGACTTGGTTGGAATTGAACCTGGGTCCATGGTTGGAATTGAACCTGGGTCCGCAGCACTGAGACAGCAGTGCTAACCACTGTGCCACTGTACCGCCCTCAAAGAACATAGAACAGTACAGCACAATACAGGCCCTTTGGCTTGTGGTGCCGACCTATGTCCAAACCTAAGATCAACCTATCCCAGTCCCTATCGTTCTGGTGTGCTCCATGTGTCTATTCGGTAACCACTTGAAAGTTCCTGAAGTGTCCGACTCCACTATCACAGCAGGCAGCGTACTCCACACCTCAACCACTCTCTGATTAAAGAATGTACCTCAGACATCCCTCCTGTATCTCCCTCCATGAACCTTATAGTTATGCCCCCTAGTAACAGCTACATCCACCCGAGGAAATAGTCTCTGAACGTCCAGTCTATCTGTTCCCCTCATCATCTTATAAACCTCTCATCCTCCTCCGCTCCAAAGAGAAAAGCCCCAGCTCCCTCAACCTTTCCTTATAAGACCTACCCTCCAAACCAGGCAGCATCCTGGTAAATCTCCTCTGCACTCTCTCCAATGCTTGCACATCCTTCTTATAGTGAGGTGACCAGAACTGCACACAATATTCCAAATGTGGTCTCACCAAGGTCCGGTATAGTTGCAGCATAACCCCACGGCTCTTAAAGTCAAACCCCCTGTTCATAAACGCTACCCTCCACCACCACCCTCTGAGACAGCCAGTTACTTATCCAATCGGCCAAATTTCCTTCTATCCCTCACCTGCTTACTTTCTTCATGAACCTACCATGGGGAACCTTATCAAACACCTTACTAAAATCCATGTATACGACATCAACTGCTCTACACACTTAGTTACCTCCTCAAAGAATTCAATCAAATTTGTGAGGCAGGACTTACCCCTCACGAAACCGTGCTGACTATCCTGGATTAAGCTGCATCTTTCCAAATAGTCATAAATCCTATCTCTCAGGACCCTTTCCATTAACTTACCGACCACCAAAGTAAGACTAACTGGCCTATAATTACCAGGATAATTATGAAGGGAAGGGGAAAGGAAGGTGTCAATCTCAATTTGGACATTTATAAAGGAACGCTGGATATGACAGATTTTTTGTGGGAGCGAGTTACAGGTTTTCAGTCCAATTCTATGTAAAGGAATGCTTCCTGACATCACCCCGAACACTAATTTTAAGGTTGTGCCCATTTTTTTTTGGTCTTGTCCCATTGGAGGAAGGAGTGGCTCTCTGTGTTACCCCATCGCATTCTTTAATTCTCATAAATGCCTCAATTAGATCCCTCATTAATCTTCAGCACTCAAGTGAATACAAGCCTGGTTTGTGCATTTAATCTATTTAATTTAGCCCGGGAATTGTGCGAGTGACTCTGTGCCGCATCCAATCTAATTGTGATGTCCTTCTGATCAAAGAATTGGCCGAGACTTTCCCCCTGGCTACCAGCCTGCACAATATCTCCATAAATCCTCCACAGAGCTCAGCTCTTTCCTGGCAGCCTGACTCTCCAGTCAGAACAGATCTTGTGATGAGCGACTGTGCTCCGAGAAGAGGCCAGTGCTAGAACTTTCTGGGTGGTCATGTCGAGGTCAGCACGGTGGTTAGCACTGCTGCCTCCCAGGGTCAGGGGACCTGGGTTCAATTCTCATCTCGGGTCACTGTCTGTGTGGAGTTTGCGCGTTCTCTCCGTGTCTGCATGGGTTTCCTCCAGGTGCTCTGGTTTCCTCCCAAAGATGTGCAGGTTAGGTGGATTGGCCATGGTAAATTGCCCCTTGGTGTCCAAAGATGTGCGGGTTAGGTGGATTGGCCATGGTAAATTGCCCCTCAATGTCCCAAAGATGTGCAGGTTAGGTGGATTGGCCATGCTAAATTGCCCCTAAATGTCCAAAGATGTGCAGGTTAGGTGGATTGGCCATGCTAAATTGCCCCTTAAGTGTCCAAAGATGTGTAGGTTAGGTAGATTGGCCATGCTAAATTGCCCCTTAGTATCGGTAGCCAGGCTAAATACGTGGGATTATGGGGATAGGACCTGGGTAGAATTGTTTTCGGTGCAGACTCTATGGGCCAAATGGCCTCCTTCTTCATTATGTGATTCTATGATTCTAGAAGTCAATGGGCCTTTGAATGGCTTTCTGTGTGAGCTGAACCTGGCGACATGCCCACTCACACACACCACCCACCACACTGTAGCACAGGAAAGAGATAGATTAGGTGAAAACCTGGCAAATGGAGTTTAATGCGGGGAGGTGTGACCTCGCGCACTTTGATAGAAGAAGTCAAAAGGCAGATTATTATCTAAATGAAGAGAGACTGTAGGTGATTGAAGTGCAGAGGGATCTGGGTGTTCTAGTGCAGGAATCACAAAAAGCTAGCAGGCAGGTCCAACAAGTCGTTAAGAAGGCAAATGGCATTTTGGTCTTTATTGCAGAGGTATTGGAGTTTAAAAATGGGGAGGTTTTGATGCAATTCTACAGGGAGTTGGAGAGGCCTCACCTGGTACATGACGCACAGCTTGGGTCCCTTCACCAATAAAAGGATATGGTAACATTGGACATAGCCCAAAGGAGGTTCACCAGGCTAATCCTGGTTTGAAAGAGTTGTCCTATCAAGAGTGACTGAATAATCTGGCTCTGTATTCCTTGGAGTTTAGAAGGGTGAGGGGTGACCTTATTCAAACAGATAAGACCCTAAAGGGAATTGACAGGGTCGATGGTAAGATGTTTTCACAAGTGAGAGAGTCTGGAACAAGGGGATATCGCTACAGGATAAAGGGCTGGTTATTTATAGAGTCATAGAGGTTTGCAGCATGGAAACAGGCCCTTCGGCCCAACTTGTCCATGCCGTCCTTTTTTTTTAAAACACCTAAGCGAATCCCAATTACCCACATTTGGCCCATATCCCTCTATACCCATCTTACCCATGTAACTGTCTAAATGCTTTTTAAAAGACAAAATTGTACCGGCCTCTACTACTACCTCCGGCAGCTCGTTCCAGACACTCACCACCCTCTGTATGAAAGAATTGCCTCTCTGGACCCTTTTGTATCTCTCCCCTCTCACCTTAAACCTATGCCCTCTAGTTTTAGACTCCCCTACCTTTGGGGAAAGGTATTGGCTATCTAGCTGATCTGTGCCCCTCAATATTTTATAGATCTTATAAGGTCATCCCTCAGCCTCCTACACTCTAGAGAAAAAAGCCCCAGTCTATCCAACCTCTCCTTATAACTCAAACTATCAAGTCCTGGTAGCATCCTAGTAAAGCTTTCCTGCGCTCTTTCTAGTTTAATAATATCCTTTCTATAGTTGGGTGACCAGAACTGTACACAGTATTCCAAGTGTGGCCTTACCAATGTCTTGTACAACTTCAACAAATAATTTCAAACTGAACTGTGTAGAAATTTCTCCTCGCAGAGGGTGGTAAATCTCCGGAATTCTCTGCCCCAAATGGTGCTGGAGGCCGGATCATTAGAAGTATTTAAAGTGGAGATCGATAAATACTTGATAGATCGAGGAATAGAGGGTGACGGGGAAATGGCACAGAGAAGGCGCTGAGATGGGCATAGATCAGCCAAGATCTTATTGAATGGCAGCGCAGTCTTGAAGGGCTGAATGGCCTACTCTAGCTTCTGGTTCTTGTGTACACCCCATGATTAAAGTACTGGGTTCCCACCTCCCACCAGTTCCTAACCCAAGCCAAGAGGCGATGGGGGAGGTTAAATTGAGCAGGTTTGGTTTGGGAAGTGCGGAGTTAAACCCTACAGGGTTTCCGCAACTTCATTGTTAAGTTGACTCTCAAATGGTCTGCAAACGTCCGAATCCTGTCAGACTGATTTCAATCCAAAACCACTAACTAAACAAGCAGGCCAATCACTGGGCTCAGATCTCGCGGCTGGTCAGTTTGAGGTTATACAATTAGGTGGCAATCTCTGATAAGGTGAAAAACACTCGGTACCACGGGCTGAGGGACTGAGATAACCTGGACTACAGTCCCTCCACGCCACAGAAGGATCGAACGCAGGTCAGATACTTTGCTGGGAGATTAAGCAAATAAATAACCTAGTTTGGAATTCAGAAATTGCAATCGAAACGGAGGAGGGAGGGACTGAACATCTAGTGGGGTGGCACAGTGGCACAGTGATTAGCACTGCCGCCTCACAGCGCCAGGGACCAGGGTTCAATATGCCCCAAAGCACATTACAGCCAATGAGGTACTTTTGAACTGGAGCCACTGGAATAAAGCCAGGAGCACAGCAGCCAATTTATGCACAGAAAGATCCCACGGGCAGCGATGAGATGGCGAATGAGACTGATTAATCTGTGGAACTCTTTGCCGCAGAAGGCTGTGGAGGCCGGGCCATTGAGTGTCTCTAAGTCAGAGATAGATAGGTTCTTGATTCATAAGGGGATCAGAAGTTACGGGGAAAAGGCAGGAGAATGGGGATGAGAAAAATATCAGCCATGATTGAAAGGCGGAGCAGGCTCGATGGGCCGAGTGGCCTCATTCTGCTCCTACGCCTTATGGTCTTCTGGTGACCAGACCATATATCTATCTGGAGGTGGTGGCTATGGGATAAATACTGGCCTCAAGACACTGGGTAAAAACTACCCCACTCTTCTTTTCGCATCCAATAGAGAGGGTGGATCTCACGCTTGATATCCCATCCAAATAAGATGGCACCTGCGGCACTGCAGCACCCGCTGGATACTGGCTCTGGGAGCTGCTTATACATTCGCATCTCTGGGAAGGGGACTGGTAGACGCAAGCTGCTGAACTCTCTGGCGAGAGACAGACAGAGAGAGAACTACCCACTGATCCAGGACTGACACAGCTAATAACACAGCCTCTCAACCGAGGGTTCACTGCCAGGTCACACTGCGGCCTGCTGGAGGGAGCTCATTGTAAAGCCTTCAGCTGAGCGAGTTCAGGGGAAATCAGTGTGGACTGGGGGTCGTGTGTGAGGTGGGGGGAGCAGGGGAGCGGGGGGTGTGCGCGTTGTCTATTCTGGCAGATTCCCATTGCCCAGGGGAAAGATGACCTCCTTTGTGAAGGGCTCTGAAGGTCGATAACATCTTGTCACGGGCTTATCGCTGCCCCCCCAGTTCAGAGGTAAATTTTTACCAGATAAGCTCGTCGTGACAACTTCCTTCCAGGATAAGCAACAGATCAGTGATGTGGCTGCAGAGGTTTCCATAGCAACCCAACACTAATAAAACATGCGTATTTCCTTTTGGGGAAGGCAAGTGTCATAGAATCATAGAAACCCCTCATTGCCGAAGGAGGCCATTTGGCCCATTGAGTGTACATTGACAACAATCCCACCCAGGGCCTATCCCTGCAAATTTGACCCACTGATCCCTCTAATCTACACATCCCAGGACACTAAGGGGCAATTTAGCATGGCCAATCCACCTAACTGGCAGATCTTTGTACACTAAGGAGTAATTTAGCATGGCCAAACCACCTAACCTGCACATCTTTGGAGTGAGGGAGGAAACCGGAGCACCCGGAGGAAACCCACGCAGACATGGAGAGAACGTGCAAACACACCGTGACCCAAGCCAGGAGTCGAACTCCAAGTCCCTGGCTCTGTGAGGCAGCAGTGCTAACCACTGTGCTGCCCCGGTGTCAGCCTGTTGATGTTCTAGGTTCTAATTCCGCTGCTCCTGCCCGACACGCCTCCCCCATCCCGATTTAGAAACCCTGCCACCTCATTCCCAAACGCTGCTCCCCGGGTTATTATTAAACTGGTTACGCTGTGCCCCGAGGCACATGCTGCCACATACAACCCCCTCCCCTACCAAAGGTTGAGAATAATGGATGGCGTGACGGAGATTAGAGAGGAGGCAGTGTCGGGTTTGGGGCTGGATTATCTGGTTGCGCTCGTCCCAAAACCGGTAAATCGCATCCGAGGTCAACGTATCTTTGCATGATCCACCCCCCCCACCCCTCCCCTGCTGCTCAGATTCCCATGGGGGAACAAAATCCCCCCTTACAGCGAATTTTGGAAGGGGGATGGGGGTGTGTATGTCTGTAATTGAATGTGAACAAGGGTTTGTTTTCATCTGTGGGACGTGGGGCCATAGATAAGTGCTTGATGGCCAGCACTGACCTGATGGGCTGAAGGGCCTCTTCCTATGCCTCTATCTTCCTGGGACGGGCCTCAAATGATTTGATTCCTGATTCATAGAATCATAGAAACCCTACAGTGCAGAAAGAGGCCACCCAGCCCATCATGTTCACACCGACCACGATCCCACCCAGACCCCACCCCCACATCCACTCGCTAATCTCTCTAACCTACGCATCTCAGGACACTAAGGGGCAATTTTAGCATGGCCAATCGACCTAACCCGCACATCTTTGGACCGTGGGAGGAAACCCACGCAAACATGGGGAGAATGTGCAAACCGCACACAGGCAGTGACCCAAGCTGGGAATCGAACCCGGGTCCCTGGAGCTGTGGGGCAGCAGCGCTAACCCACTGTGCTACCGTGCCGCCCCAGATTGTCAATTGGCAATTCGGAACGGTTAATAAATTGCTAGCCTTCCCAGTGACGCCCACATTCCATGGAAGAATAAAAATAAACCCACTTGTTTGCATCACACATGTGGTGGGAATGTGTGTGAGGTGTCTCCTGCTGGAATCATTGCCTGTGACAATCATTTGGTCTATATATAAACCATCTGAATCCCTCAATTGTCCTTGTGTCTTCACTTCACCTCCCCACCAGGTGTTTGTTAATATCCAGGTGTTTGTTAATATTTAATGTTGGGGAGGTAATGATCCAATGGTATCATCGCTGGACTATTAATCCAGAAATTTGATTTGATTTATTATTGTCACATGTATTAACATACAGGGAAAAATATTGTTTCTTGCACACTATACAGACAAAGCATACCATTCATAGAGAAGGAAAGGAGACAGTGTAGAATGTAGTGTTACAGCCAGGGTGTAGGGAAAGAACAATTTAATGCGAGGTAGGTCCATTCAAAAGTCTGATGGCAGCAGGGAAGAAGCTGTTCTTGAGTCGGTCGGTACATGACCTCAGACTTTTGTATCTTTTTCCCAATGGAAGAAGGTGGACGAGAGAATGTCCGGGGTACGTGGGGTCCTTAGTTATGCTGGCTGCTTTGCCGAGGCAGAAGGAAGTGTGGACAGAGTCAATGGATGGGAGAAACTCAACTAATGTTCTGGGGACCCGGCTTCGAATTCCGGCACGGCAGATGGTGGAATTTGAATTCAGTAAAAATATCTGGAGTTAAGAATCCGCTGACGACCATGAAATCACTGTCGGAAAAAGCCACCTTGTTCCTTTAGGGAAGGAAAACTGCTGGCCTCATCTGGTCTGGTCTACATGTGACTCCAGAGCCACAGCAACGTGGTTGACTCTCAACTGTCTTCAGGCAGGGAGGGATGGGCAATAAATGCTGGCCCAGACAGTGACACCCATGTCCCAGGGAAGAATAAAAGAAATATTTTACCTATAGAGAATTTTTGAAATCTGGAGACCACAACTATGCTCCAACGCTGATCTGATTTAACTAAGATTTATGGGCATTTAACCTCATTTCTCTGCTTCTGCATTGTACGTCTAGTCTACGGGAATTGACCAGTGCACAGTATACTTGGTGTTTCCTCCTCTGGTGTCCATCCACTCTTGAGTCAGTTAAAACCCTCTCCCACAGCTCGAGTTAATCTGCCTGTGAGAACATTTATCTCAGTTGTCCTCACTCTGAAACGTTAACTCTGTTTTTCTCTCTCTCCACAGACGCTGCCTGACCTGCTGAGATGTCCCGATATTTTCTACCTGAGTTGACCCTGTGACACAATGTTGGGTGCGGAGTTCTTCCCTGAAACCTGGATTGTTCCAGGAAGACGGTGGAACTTGGGAAAACTACTTATTACACAGCCTGGCCAGTCTAATCAGATCCAATCTGAACCAGTTACGTACATTCTCCAATAGATATTGTGCCCTTCTGAACTCCACCAACAACTTTCATTAGCATCACAGCACTGACACGTGTTGAGACACACCAACATGCACTGACATGCACTGACACGCACTGACATGCACTGACACGCACATACATGCACTGACACACACCAACACACACTGACATGCCATGACACACATTGACATGCACTGATACACACTGACATGCACTGACATGCATTGACACACACTAACACGCACTGACACACTGAAAGGCACTGACATACTGACATGCATTGACACACACTAACACGCACTGACACACTGAAAGGCACTGACATACTGACATGCATTGACACACATTGGCACTCACTGATACGCACTGACATGCACTGACACAGACTGACACGCACTGACATGCACTGACACACTGACACACATTGACACATATTGGCATGCACTGGTACACACTGATATGCACTGACACAGACTGACACGCACTGACAGGCACTGGCACACACTGACATGCATTGACACGCACCACACGCGCTGCTCTACTCATTCCCCTGAGGTGAGATCAGTCAAACCTCAGCCCCTCGACAGCCCTCCCTCCCCTCGACACTCCTACCTGCCCCTTCGATATCTCTCCCCTCCCCTCAAGACCAACTCTCCCCCTCACCCTGCTACCCACCCCCTCTACTCCCTCACCCTCCCCCTCAACATCCCTCCCTGTGACACCCCTACCCTCTTCCTGCACACACACATCCCACCCTTCCCTCACACCCTGACACTCCCCTCTACAACCCCACCCTCCCCCTTACATCCATCCCCTACACCTGTCTCCCTGGGGGGCAGTGGAACCAGCTTGCTGCCTTCTCTGTGCACCACTCTGACACATTGCATTTACATAGCACCTTTAACACAGTAAAAATCAGAGTGCTTCACAGGAGCAGGATCAACTCCCTTCATCACCAATCCGCGTGAGTCTTTGTTAGAACGGTCAGAGAGGAATGTTGAGGAACGCCTTGAAGAGAAGTTCTGAGAGAGAATTCCGGAACCCAGGGCTCTTGGGGCCTAGTACCAATGGCGAAGTTTTCTCTTAAGCTAGAATCGCAGAATCCCAACAGTGCAGAATGAGGCCATTTGGCCCATCGAGCCTGCACCAATCACAATCCCACCCAGGCCATAACCTCGTGACCCCATGCATTTACCCTGCTAATCCCCCTGACACTAAGGGGCAGTTTAGCATGGCCAATCCACCTAACCCACACAACTTTACTTTCCTAGGAGGTGGGCATCACTGGCTGGCCAGCATTTATTGCCCACCTCTAGCTGGCCAGGGCAGTTGAGAGTCACCCACTCCCTGGACCAGGTGAGGATGGCTGGGGTGGCAATGGTGCAGCAATCAGTGATAGTTTCATGGTCACCGTTACTGAGACTCGTGTTCAACTCCAGATTTTATTAATTGAATTTAAATTCCACCACATGCCGTGGTGGGATTTGAACCCAGCATTAGCCTGGGCCTCTGGAGATTTCATGTCATTGATAGGACGGCACGGTGGCACAGTGGGTTAGCGCTGCTGCCTCACAGCACCAGGGACACGGGTTCAATTCCTGACTCGGGTCACTGTCTGTGTGGAGTCTGCACATTCTCCCCGTGTCTGCGTAGGTTTCCTCCCACACTCCAGAGATGTGCAGTCAGTGACACACACACACACACACACACACACACACACACACACACACACACACACACACACACACACACACACACTCAGTCAGTAGCTCCAAAGATGTGCAGGTTAGGTGGATTGGCCATGCTAAATTGCCCCTTAGTGTCCAAAGATGTGCAGGCTAAGGAGATTGGCCATGCTAAATTGCCCTTTAGTGTCCAAAAATATACAGGTTAGATGGATTGGCCATGCTAAACTGCCCCTTAGTGTCAAGGGGATCAGCAGGGTAAATACTTGGGGTTACAGGATGAGGGTCTGGGTGGGATTGTTCTTGGTACAGGCTTGATTGGCCGAATGGCCTCCTTCTGCACTGTAAGTATTCGAGCTGTGAATGGGGTGGTGTTGGGATTGGAGTAATCTGCCTGTACAGAAGCCTGCATTGCAGAAAGAAATTCTGGACCAGTGACATGTCAAAAGGACCTGGGCTGAGTTAGAGCAAGTTGGATACAGTTTGTACGGCCAAGAATGCTGCAAACTGCTGATCAGGGATTCGTGGGCACGGATATGTGCTCCATTACAGAGTGGGGGAGGGGTGAACTGGCTAATTTTATGAAGGAATAAAGAGGATAATTCCAGATTCCCAGACACTTCCTGATGAACCAGCTAAAGATTAGGCTGACTCAGATTGTATTTACACCCCGGAGCGCGAACAATTCTGATGTAACCAGCAGAGAGCGGACAGAGACACACACACTCACTCACACACACACACACACACACACACATACACATACTCACACACAGGGGAGCAGTGACAGCAAGAGGTAAATGGAAAGAGCAAGGAGCAAGCAGGGCAAGAAAGATATAGGACAACAGGGGCACCGTCAAATAAAAGCAAAGCAGAATCTGAGTGAAATATAGAGACAGGACAAAGCAGAGTGGGGCTGAAGGACCTGCAGACAAAGCAATGGAGAGAGACACACATCAGACTCAACACCAGTGCAGAGAGATGCAGCGAGTGTCAGAGTGAGGCAGAAAGATTGGGGGAGATTTAAAAAGAAGATAGATTTCGAGATAGACACAGGCACGCAGTTACTCACACACTCAGTGACACACACTCACATATACACTTACACACACACACACACGCTCACACACACATGCGCTCACAAACTCAGTGATACACACACAAAGTGACACACATACACATGCGCGCGTGCACACACACACACACACACACACACACACACACACAGTGACACACAGACACACACACTCAGTGACACACACACTGACACACATACACATACGCACGTGCACACACACACACACACACACACGGTGACACACAGACACACACACTCAGTGACACACACACTGACACACATACACATACGCACGTGCACACACACACACACACACGGTGACACACTCACACACTCAGTGACACACACACTGACACACATACACATGCCCATGCGCACACACACACAGACACACAATGGCAGACACACATTCTCAGTGACACATATACATGTGCACACATACACAATGATACACATACACACACACTCAGTCACACACATAGACACACACACACTCACACATAGTGACACGCACACTCACGCACAGTGACACACACACACACACACACACACACACACACACACACACACACACACACACACACACACACACACACACACACACACACACACACACACACACAAGACAAAACAGAATGAAACAGATACACTGACCCAGAAACTGAGAGAGGGAGAAGCAGAGAGCAAAATCAAACCAAGGGATGGACAGAATTCAGAAAATGAGAAAGGGAGTAAGAGCAAGGGACACAGGGAGGTGTAAACTGGTGCTGAGTTTCACTTTGCCCCTGGATAAAGACCTTCAGAGAGTACCCAGAGCTGGCTGCCATTAATGTTAAACTCAGAATGAAATAATGCAGTGTGGAATGAGAGCTTTACTCCCAGAACGTGACCAGCCTTGGACCACCAGCTCACATGAAGAATCTGTGTTTGTGATTCCGCTGTGAACCTGAACACTGGAAATCACTTCCCCTGCCTCACACAACAGGCAGGGGTGGGGAGAACAGTGTCAGGTTCAGAGCGACGGCCTACACAGTCGAATAGCTGGTATCCACTGTCAGGGATCACGTCAGACTATGGCAGAAGGGATGGTCAGGCCCTGGGCTACATTATCAGCTCAGGCAAGGAGGGCAATGCGAGAGAATGAGAGAGAGATAAAGAAAACTGATGGCTTGATTAAGAGCAGCTAATCTAATTATTGCCTGACAGGCATCCAAAAAAATTGAAATCGCTAAATTAATTTTCACTAAGTATGATGCTTCAGCATGGCATTAAGTGATAATAAACATTCTGCCAGCACCAAGTGTTTTAATAGCCATTCAAAGAGTCACAACCCACAGAATATCCCCTTCTCATCACCGACTAACTGACTCTACAAAGTCTTGTTAGCGAAACCGGATCAACAAGAGGCCATTCAGCCCATCGAGCCTGTTCCCTGCCAGTCATAGGGTCATAGAGGTTTACAGCATGGAAACAGGCCTTTCGGCCCAACTTGTCCATGCTGCTCCTTTTCTTAACCCCTAATCTAGTCCCAATTGCCCGCATTTGGCCCATATCCCTCTATACCCATGTAGCTGCTTCTTAAAAGACAAAATTGTACGCAAATGTATATTTTATTAGTGGCACAAGTCAGCTTACGTTAACACTGCAATGAAGTTACTGTGAAATTCCCCTAGCTGCCACACTCTGGCGGCTGTTCGGGTCAATGTACCCGAACCAGCACGTCTCCCAGACTGTGGGAGGAAACTGGAAAACCCGGAGGAAACCCACACAGACACGGGGAGAATGTGCAGACTCCACACAGACAGTGACCCAGGCCAGGAATCGAACCTAGCTCCCTGGCGCTGTGAGGTAGCAGCGCTAACCACTGTGCCACCGTGTCACAGTCAATCAAGTAAGAAGACTCACAACACCAGGTTAAAGTCCAACAGGTCTATTTGGAATCAGGAGCTTTCAGAGTGCTGCCTCTTCACCAAGTGAAACAAGAACGGAGCTGACCTGTAGTATAATTGCCCCTTAGTTTATCGTTTATTTATTAGTCACAAGTAAGGCTTACATTAACACTGCAAAGAAGTTACTGTGAAAATTCTCAAGGTGCCACACTCCGGCGCCTCGTTTGGGTTACACTGAGGGAGAATTTAGCACGGCCAATGAACCCTAACCAGCACGTCTTTCAGACTGTGGGAGGAAACTGGACCACCCAGAGGAAACCCACGCAGACACAGGGAGAACATGCAGATTCCGCACAGACAGTGATTCAAGCTGGGAAGCGAACCCGGGTCCTTGGCGCTGTGAGGCTGCAGTGCTAACCCACTGTGTTACCATAAGTGACAGTGGGGTAAATGTTGTGCTCCCAGTGGTGGGTTGGGGAGGAAATTTCTCAGAGTGGATTGGTGTGGAGAATCAGGCCATACCTCTCTCTCTCTCTCTCTCTCTGCCTCCTTCTCTGATCAAGGCTCCCTGTCTCACGTGTTGCCCATGAAAGATGCACAACTTGTGTTCCAAACCATTGGGTCACGCAAAAAATGTCATTCTTCTTTCTTTTAATGATTTTAATTACAGGGCGAGAGAGAGAGAGGGAAAGTGAGAGAGAGAAAGAGAGAGAGAGAAAGAGCGAGGGAAAGAGAGAGAGAGGGAAAGCAAGAGAGGGAAAGAGAGAGAGAGAAAGAGCGAGGGAAAGAGAGAGAGAGGGAAAGCAAGAGAGGGAAAGTAAGAGAGCAGAGAGAAGGAACAAGGGAGAGAAAGAGGGAAAGAGAGAGAGGGAAAGAGAGAGGGAAAGAGAGGGGGAAAGAGAGGGGGGAAAGAGAGGGGGGAAAGAGAGGGGGGAAAGGAAAAGAGCAAGAGAGAGAAGGAAAGGGAGAGAGTGAAAGTGAGAGAGGAGGAAAGGGAAAGAGCGGAAGAGAGAAAGAGAGAGACAAGGAAAGAGGTAGAGAGAGGGAAAGAGATGGAGAGGAAAAGAGTGAGAGAGAGGGGAAAATAGAGAGTGAAAGAGAGAGAGGGAAAGAGAGAGAGGTGGAGAGGAGAGGGAGAGGGAGAGGGAAAACGAGAGAAGCATATTTCAATGCTTCAGTTTATTGAAGGAACGACATTGATACAAGTTATTGCTGTGGGGGTAATTGGAAATCAGTGGAAGCAAACCCCCCATCCTGTTCCCCCACCTACAGATGAACGTATGAATTAGGAGCAGGAGTAGGCCACTCAGCCCCTCGAGCCTGCTGCCCCATTCAATAAAATCATGGCTAATCTGACTGTAATCCAACCCCACATTCCCGCCGGCCCCTGACTATCTTACACCCCCTCATTAATCAAGAATCTATCTCGCTCAGAATATAAATATTCTAAGGCTCTGCTCCCATTGCCTTGTGAGGAGGAGACTCACCAGCCTCTGGGGGAAAAGAATTCTCCTCGTCTCCGTCCTAAATGGGTGACAACTGATTAATAAGCAGAGACCCCCAGGTTCTAGATTCAGACGAAGCGTCCTCTCCACACCCACCCTGTCAATACCCCTCAGGATCTTGTATGTTTGAGTCAAGTTGCCTCTTAGTCTTCTGAACAAGCCTAACCTGCCTGACCGTTCCTTATAAGGCAACCCATCCATTCCAGGCGTTTAGTATCAGCGCTGGGTATTGATACCTGGTGCCAGTTAGAAATATAGAGATTAGAAGCCATTCAGACCTTTGAGCTTGTTGTGTAGATTAGGTGGATTGGCCATGATATGGAGAAAGGATGAGGTGGTTTGGGTCTGGATAAGGTGCTCGTTGTAACAGCTGGTATGGACTTGACAGGCCGAATGGCCTCCTTCTGCACTGCCTGCCTAGAATGGACTCAGGTCTCTATATAAATATTAAAACACATGCATCAACTCTCATTATTTTTGGTACAACCCCGTCCTTATTAGCACTGCCGCCTCACGGTGCCAGGGACCTGGGTTCAATTCCTGGCTTGGGTCACTGTCTGTGCAGAGTCTGCACATTCTCCCCGTGTCTGCATGGGTTTCCTCCAGTTTTCTCCCACAGTCTGAAAGACGTGCTGGTTAAGGTGTATTGGCCATGTACCAGTGTACCTGAACAGCCACCGGAGTGTGGTGACTAGGGGATTTTCACAGTAACTTCATTGCAGTGTTAATGTAAGCCAACTTGTGACACTAATATATCAATAAACTTTGAATGAAAATTTGGGTTAGTCTATCATTTTTTAACGGGTTAGTCACTGGTGCCTCTCTGCCAAATATCAATCCAATAGCAGGACAGAGAGGAGGATAGTGTGCTGGAGGTAGAGTCTGTATAATCTCCACACCTCACTGTACACTCACAGCATGTTTCTCTGCTTTGTTTGTGTACGATGACCGCACACACCAAGTTCTGCTTATCTTGCACGTGTTTCCGGGATTGTCAAGGCCAATGTTTTGGGATGGTGTTCCATGATTCCTCCTAGTCTCCGATTCCCTGCAACGTTTAACCATGTTGGAAAGAGTTACACTCAGCGCTCTGTTGGGTTCGAATTCTCGATTTCCCCAAAGTTGCTATTTTTTTCCTTCAAAACACTATCTTGGGGATTGTCCTTAGAAGTGTAGAGCCGACTCGGCCACTCGGCCCATTGAGTTGGACTGTCATTCTCCGCGGTTGTGCTGTAAAGACAACATGTATATGCGTGTGTGCCTTTAGCTTCAGCCCTGGGGCTGTCCCGCCTCTCTCTCCGATACTAAAACTTCCTTTAAGAGTTATCTTCAGCCAATCTTTTGTGGCTCAGTGTCAAAGCTTTGATCCACAACCTTCTGTGATGACTTTTAGGACACTTAATTAAGTTAAAGACATGATATCAGTGATGGGCAATCTCGGTTAGTGAGTGGGTCCCACCGGTGGCCCTTCCTTCAGCTCAGTGGGCTGTAACATTGAAATCAGACTTGTTCACTCAAGTAAAGTTAAAGTTTATTTATTAGCCACAAATCCCCCTCACACTAAGGGTCAATTTAGCATTGACAATCCACCTAACCCACATAGCTTTGAACTGAATGGCCTCCAGTCGGTTGGTATGTGACCTCAGACTTCTGTATCTTTTTTATAGATCGGTTTCCTCTGAATATCTGGTTTATTTATTAGCGTCACAAGTAAGATTTACATTAACACTGCAATGAAGTTACTGTGAAAATTCCCTAGTCGCCCACACTCCGACGCCTGTTCGGGTACACCGAGGGAGAATTTAGCACGGCCTATGCACCTAACCAACACGTCTTTTGGACTGTGGGAGGAAACCGGAGCACCTGGAGGAAACCCAAGCAGACACGGGGAGAACATGCAAACTCCCCACAGACCCAAGCTGGGAATCGAACCCTGGTCCCTGCCGCTGTGAGGCAGCAGTGCTAACAACTGTATCACCATGCCCATCCCATGAACAAAATTAAATACATTTAATATGCGTTGAATATTACATAACAAGTTATAGAAAAGGATTTATCATTTATTAATAGAAGCGTCATCAATTCCAAGTGGTAATTCGGGGCGGCACAGTAGCACAGTGGTTAGCACTGCTGCCTCTCAACGCCAGGGACCTGGGTTCGATTCCAGCCTCGGGTCACTGTCTGTGTGGAGTTTGCACGTTCGCCCCGTGTCTGTGTGGGTTATCTCTGGGTGCTCTGGTTTCCTCCCACACTCCAAAGAGGTATATTGGCTGTGCTAAGTTGCCCTTTAGCGTCTGGGGTACTAGCTAGGGTAAATATGAAGGGTCATGGGACTTAGGTCTGGGTGGGATTGTGGCCGGTGCAGACTGGATGGGCCAAATGGCCTCCTTCTGCACTGTAGGGATTCTATGAAAAACAAAAGAAATATTGACGCTTTGGACACGGAAGGAGCGGGGGGATCTCACAGTCAATGTTGTGAACAATCCACACACAACTCTCTCTTTTCACTTGTCCTTTGCTTTACGCATTTCAGTCACACCGGCAGGAAGAAAACTACATGGATGGAACCCAGCGGAATGCGGCAACCCTGCACATGGTCAACAAAATGTCTTGTGGGAGACGTACTCAGAACCCAGATGTTGCTGGGTACATTGTGAGCTATGTTGACCCAGATCCACTTGGGGTCAAAGTGAGCCTTTTCTCGTAGACATTTGGAAGAGGTGGGGTGGGGGGGGAGGTGGTGACTGAGCTTAAGGAGGCCCAAGCAGCAGGATCAGTCAGACTTATCCTTACCCAGAATCTGCGACACACATCACGAGATGGACCCGAAATCCTGGCTCAGCGAGATGTATACTTATTTTGGTTTGATTTGATTTATTATTGTCACATGTATTAAGATACAGTGAAAAGTATTGTTTCTTGCGCGCTATACAGACAAAGCATACAGTTCATAGAGAAGGAAAGGAGAGAGTGCAGAATGTACTGTTACAGTCATAGCTAGGGTGTAGAGAAAGATCAACTTAATGTGAGGTAGCTCCATTCAAAAGTCTGACAGCAGCAGGGAAGAAGCTGTTCTTGAGTCGGTCGGTACGTGACCTCAGACTTTTGTATCTTTTGCCCAACAGAAGAAGGTGGAAGAGAGAATGTCTGGGGTGTGTGGGGTCCTTAATTATGCTGGCTGCTTTGCTGAGGCAGCAGGAAGTGTGGACAGAGTCAATGGATGGGAGGTTGGTTTGCGTGATGGATTGGGCTACATTCACGACTTTTTGTAATTCCTTGCTGTCTTGGGCAGAGCAGGAGCCCAAACCAAGCTGTGATACAACCAGAAAGAATGCTTTCTATGGTGCATCTGTAAAAGTTGGTGAGAGTCGTAGCTGACGTGTCAAATTTCCAAATTACTGAGAAGCACAAGCAAAGAAGTATAACTTGCGTGGAGCAAATGAAATCAATTATAGGTTGACTAATTTGGGAACTGTGATCCATTAAGGGATGGTTAGTTGCAAAGAAACGTGAACTGAATAAAGGCCTCAGGTCACCCACTGTCAACAGGCCAAAGTCTGAAAGCATCATTGGCTTATGTATAACAAAGCTGCCACGAGATAGCGCGCATGGAGCTTTCCAAATGCTTCACGGATACTTACTTCATTCTGCCAAAGGGGAAGCAAAGGGGGTGGGGGGGGAAATGGAGGGAGAATCATTCCTAATCTGCCCCGACTCCGGGAGATTTAATCAGGCTTTACAACTGTCAGGAAGATCACAATTAATGCTCGAATTCCAAACACAACACCTCAAACTCTGAGAGAGCAACATCACCCTTCATTTTGCATCTCACTCAATAACATTAACAATTGTCGGTCAATTCTTGATGTTTTGTACCCAGCTCAGAGAAAACCTTAAACTAACTACAGGTGAAACCCCACCTGTACACATCAACTAAACCTCACCGTACTGGGATGTACATCTTTTTATAGTTCTGTTGTTTATATATATATATATATATATATATATTCTATATAAGTAAGGGTAAAGCTATGTGTCGATGTATCAGTGTGTGTGTGTGTGTGTGTACGTGTGTGTGTGTAAGTGTGTATGAACATGTGTGTGTGAGTGTGTGTGTGTGTGAATGTGTGAGTGTGTGTGGGTGTATGTGTGTGAGTGTGTAGGTGTGTGGGTGTGTGTGGGTGGGTGGGTGTGAGTGAGTGTATAGGTGTGTGTGTGCGGGTGTGAGTGAGTGTTTAGGTGTGTGTGGGTGTGTGTGGGTGGGTGGGTGTGAGTGAGTGTATAGGTGTGTGTGTGTGTGTGGGTGTGAGTGAGTGTTTAGGTGTGTGTGGGTATGTGTGTGTGTGCGTGCGGGTGTGTGTGTGGGTGTGGGGGTGTGTGTGTGTGTGTGTGTGGGGGTGTGTGTGTGTGTGGATGTGTGTGTGGGTGTGTGTGTGAGTGTGTGTGGATGGGTGTGTGTGAGGGTGTGTGTGTGAGTGTGTGTGTCAGTGTGTGTGGATGGGTGTGTGTGAGGGTGTGTGTATGAGTGTGTGTGAGGGTGTGTGTGGGTGTGTGTGTGTGTGGGCAGAATCTTACCACCATTCATGCCAGTGGGATTTTCCAACATCCCTCAGTGAATGGAGATTTGGCGTCCGTGAAATTCTCTGACCTCACTGTGACGGGTTATGGTGTGAACGGGCGGTAAGATCGCACCCCGTGTCTTTTATGTATTTAAGTTTTATCTTCTGTATTAAAAACATTGTGAATCTTTCCATTTGAAAAGTTAGCACTGGAATCCTGCGCTCTTGTGTTCAGCAGCTCCTTTCCCTTCTCATTTCGAGATTACAGCCGGTCAAAACTGATTTCTATCTGAGATCCGGATTAATCATCGAATCCTGCAGTGCAGACGGAGGCCATTCGGCCCATCAAGTCTGCACTGGCCACAATCCCACTCAGGCCCTATTCCCGTAACATCGCTTGCCCACCCTGCTAGTCCCTCTGATGCTAAGGGGCAATTTAGCATGACCAATCCACTGAACCTTCACATCTTGGGACACTAAGAGGCAATTTAGCACCGCCAATCCAAAACCCTACACATCTTGGCACCCTATGGGGCAAGTTAGCATGGCCAATCCACCTAATCTTTACATCTTGGGACACTATGGGGCAACTGAGTATGGCCAATCCACCTACCCAACAAATCTTTAGACACTCAGGGGCAATTTAGCACGGCCAATACACTAACCTGCACATTTTTGGAGTGTGGAAGGAAGCCGGAGCCACCGAACGAAACCCATGCAGGCATGGGGAAAATGTGCAAACTCTACACAGATGGTAACTCAAGGGCAGAAGTGAAGCCGGGTCTCTGGCGCTGTGAGGCAGCACTATGTCATTGTGCCATCCCATTTGCAACTGTGAGTGGGCGGTGGAGAGAGTGAATATTTAAGTTGATGGAATGGCTTCTGAGAAAGAAGTTGGACATACCAGATCCTCCCTTCAACACCCACAGGCTCAAGAATCTAGTTATGGCAATTTTCTAAGTTAGCGTTGACTGGTACCACCCCGTCTAAATATTCACACTTGCAGCCTTTTTATTTTTCACCAAGTTCAGCAAATCTTCACATTCTGCCACTGAATTTATTTCTCTTTCCTGAGTGGTTGTATTCTTCATTAACTTGTACTTTAGTTCAAGAGAAGATGTATTTTGATGCATCCCACTCCAGAAAGATAAACATTATTGCATCGCTAAGTGGGTTCATTGCCTGCTTGACACTTTTCCGCTATAAATCACACTCCCCACATTGGCACCAAGTTGGCAGCTGAGTCTATTACGGCTGATTACTGTTACAGACGGTGACACAGGGACTGTTCAACAGGCAAAGCAAACACAGCTGAACCCCAGAGACGGAGAGGGAAGGAATTTCTAACTCTACACATCGCGAGGTGAATGCGTGAGATGCTTGGAAACCGGTTTCGGGGCTCTGTCCCCACTAACCCAGGATTGATGGAAAGGATTGACTTTCATTGAGGAACCAAGCAGCTCAAACTCTGTGGACAGATCTCCATGTTGGCCGGTATGGCGGCACAGTGATTAGCACTGCTGCCTCACGGCGGCCAGGGGCCCCGAGTTCGATTCCCAGCTTTAGGTAACTGTATGGAGTTTGCACATTATCCCCGTGTCTCAATGGGTTTCCTCCGGGTGCTCCGATTTCCCCCCACAGTCCAAAAGATGTGCAGATTAAGTGCATTAGCCACGCTAAATTGCCCCTTAGTGTCCAAGGATGTGTAGATTAGGTGGATTAGCCGTGCTAAATTGCCCTGTAGTGTCCAAAGATGTGCAGGTTAGGTGGATTAGCCATGCTTAATTGCCCCTTAATGTTCAAAGATGTATAAGTCAGGTGGATTGGCCATGCTAAGTTGCCCCTTTGTGTAAAAGATGTGTAGATTGGGTGGATTGGCCATGCTAAATTGCCCCTTATTGTCCAAAAATGTGGAGGTTAGGTGGATTAGCCATGCTAAATTGCCCCTTAGTGTCCAAAAATGTTCGGGTTCGGTGGATTAGCCATGCTAAATTGCCCTGTAGTGTCCAAAGATGTGCAGGTTAGGTGGATTGGCCATGCTAAATTGCCCCTTAATGTTCAAAGATGTATAAGTCAGGTGGATTGGCCATGCTAAGTTGCCCCTTTGTGTCAAAGATGTGTAGATTGGGTGGATTGGCCATGCTAAATTGCCCTGTAGTGTCCAAAGATGTGCAGGTTAGGTGGATTGGCCATGCTAAATTGCCCCTTATTGTCCAAAAATGTGGAGGTTAGGTGGATTAGCCATGCTAAATTGCCCCTTAGTGTCCAAAAATGTTCAGGTTCGGTGGATTAGCCATGCTAAATTGCCCTGTAGTGTCCAAAGATGTGCAGGTTAGGTGGATTGGCCATGCTAAGTTGCCCCTTTGTGTCAAAGATGTGTAGATTGGGTGGATTGGCCGTGCTAAATTGCCCTGTAGTGTCCAAAGATGTGCAGGTTAGGTGGATTGGCCATGCTAAATTGCCCCTTAGTGTCCAAAAATGTGCGGGTTCAGTGGATTAGCCATGCTAAATTGCCCTTAGTGTCCAAAAATGTTCAGGTTCGGTGGATTAGCCATGCTAAATTGCCCCTTAGTTTCCAAAGATGTGTAAATGAAGTGGATTAACCATGGTAAATGTGAGGGGTTATGGGGATTGGTCAGGGTAGAGGACCTGGATAAGTTAGTCCGTCAGATAGCGAATGCAGGCTCGACGGGCCGAATGGTCTCCTCTGCTCTGTCGCGATCGTCTGATTTATTTACCGAGTTGTATTGCAAATATCCAGGTGAGAACCCTCAAAGCTCCGACACATTGTAAAGTCAAGTGCTCTCTACACAGACCTCAAGCTAAATATTTTCTGTAACACAAAAAAAAACAGAGTGGGACAGAAGGCCCCCCCCCCCCCCACCACCACCACACTCCCCGACAATTCCTGACCTGTCATTAAACAAATTCAGCTTCTTTGATTAAAAATAACAACATGTTCCATACGCTAATCAGAGCGCTGGCAATCAGCACACAGATACGATGCTGGTAGACGCAACCTCTGACATTTCCAATCTAACCGGGATTTACACTAAAACTCCTAAAGGTGTTATTAACAACTGCAAATGAAAATGTAATTAACCTTCTCATCAACCCATCCAGGCACTATCCTCCCCCCCCACCGACCCTTCCAATCACACAGGAGAAATTGAAGGATTTGCATTCCTCTAGCGCCTTGCACAGCCTCAGGATGTTCCAAGGTGTTTAGTCGACACGCAAATCCGTCTCCAAGCGTAGCCACCATTGTGAGGAACATAGGAAATAGGTGCAGCTTATAGCACCATTCAATATGGTCATGGCTGATCACGTACTCCTGCTTTCTCTCCGTAACCCTTGATCCCCTCGCTACCATCGGCGGCACGGTGCCACAGTGGTTAGCCCTGCTGCTTCACAACGCCAGCGTCCTGGGTTCGAGTCCCGGCTTGCATCACTGTCCGTGTGGAGTCTGCACTTTCTCCCCCATGTCCGCGTGGGTTTCCTCCGGGTGCTCCGGTTTCCTCCCGCATTCTGAAACTCGTGCTAGTTAGGGTGCATTGACCCACACAGATGCCAGACAGTGGCAACGAGGGGAATTTCACAGTAACTTCATTGCAGGGTTAATGTAAGCCTATTTGTGACACTAATAAATAAACTTTGATTCCTCCAGCAATAAGGGCAAGAATTTTTTTTTATTCACTGATGGGGCATGGGCGTCGCTGGGCTGGGCCAACATTTATTGCCCATCCCTAGCTGCCCTTAGAGGGCAGTTGAGAGTCAACCACATTGTTGTGGCTCTGGAGTCACATGTAGGCCAGGCCGGGTAAGGACGGCAGATTTCCTTCCCTGAAGGACATCAGTGAAACAAATGGATTTTTCTGACAATTGACAATGGTTTCATGGTCATCAGTAGATTCTTAATTCCAGATTTTTTTTTTAATTGAAATCCATCTTTTGCTGTGGCGGGATTCGAACCTGGATCCCCAGAACATTATTGAGTTTCATGATTAATAGTCTAGTGATAATACCTCTGGGCCATCTCCTCCCCATTCTACAGTTCACAACAGTCTGAGTGAAGACATTCTTCCTCATCTTAGTCCCAAATAGTTTACCCCTTATTCTTAGACGGTGACCTCTAGTTCTGGACTTCCCTGAACTCGAGAACATTCTTCCTGCATCTAGGCTGTCCAGTCCCATCAGGATTTTGTACGTTTCTATGAGATCCCCACTCATTCTTTTAAATTCCAGCGAGTACAAGCTCAGTCGATCCAGTCTCTCCTCATGTGTCAGTCCTGCCATTCCAGGAATCCGTCTGGTAGAGGTTGAGAGGTCAGGTGAGGCAGAGAACGCAGAGACAGCTTGGTGCACAGCAAGCACACACGAACACGCACACACACATACGTGCTCACACAAACACTCACACGACACACACACACACATGCAGATATAAGCACACACACATGCATAAGTACACACACACACACACACACACACACGGTTATCCCTCAGCTCTCGCTGTTGTATGCATGTACACACAACAGTTAGGGCTGAGGAATAACCATCATTTTAAGTTAAAGTTTATTTATTAGTGTCACGAGTAGTCTTACACTAACACCGCAATGAAGTAACTGTGAAAATCCCCTAGTCGCCACACCCTGGTGCCTGTTCGGGTACACTGAGGGAGAATTTAGCACCCTAACCCGCACATCTTTCAGACTGTGGGAGAAAACCGGACCACCCAGAGGGAACCCACGCAGACATGGGGAGAAAGTGCAAACTCCACACAGACAGTGACCCGAGCCGGGAATCGAACCCAGGTCCCAGGCGCCGTGAGGCAGCAGTGCCAACCATTGTGCCACCGTGCTGCCCTGGGACCAAAACCCAAAGGGCTGGCTTGGTAGAGGCCCCAGGTAACAAAGAGTCCCACGTCCCCCATTCCGCCCCCCCCCCCCACCCTCACCCTCACCCCCTCACTCCCCACCCCCCACCTCCCGCGCCTGCCTGCTGGCGCAGGTGGAGAAGGTGCAGAGAAACCTTTCAAAGGGGCCGGACGCGAAGGGAAGGACTTGCGTTCAGCACTCAGGAGACAACAAAAATTCATTCAAGCAATGTAGCCGCACCCCCTTCAACAGCACTTTATTGAAAGTGGCCACTTTATAAATGAGCCACTCAAGGTTGCTAAGGAACCTTGCACTCAGATCAGGATTTCTGTGGATTATGAATAAAAATCAAATTGACGGGTTTATAATATCTGTAACAGGAGCTCACTGAGTCATTCATTCTGTGGATTCAGCCAAGCTCACAGCAGCGAAACTGACAAAAAAAACATGTGAATATACTAAACCCAAGAGCCAAGGAATAATTGGAATATTAACACTCCTATTGTATGGAATTCTTGAGAGGAAAACAATTCCGTTTTACAGAACCCAAACAGACTAAACACTTTCCAGTTGACTTGTGCTGTACACATCAGATCAAACCCATTCCAGGACCATAAATCCAAATGTTCCAAACTCCTTCCCAATTATTCCGCCAACTCAAAACTCATAATAATCCTGGTATTTATGCGACGCCTTATCATACCGCAATAGCCCAGAAACGTCTCGATCAATCATTTATTTATGAATTGCAACGAGTATTATATAGATCGCTGTTTCCCAAGGTGCGATCCACAGCACGGACGTAATTAAGAGTAGTCGTGTCTCAATTCACCCCCCAACCCCCTCCGCTTCTCACCGTTCAAAAACATTCATTCTCTTGACAGCTCATCAGCATCCAGTGAAAGAGATGGTTTTTGATGGTGAGATGTGAATAAGCAGTCAGATCTGCCTAAGTGCTTAAAGTGGATGGAGAAGCAAATAGTATTTTTCCTAAGTGTTTTCAAAGCCTCTTCCCACTAATCTCGCTCTAGCCTGCATTTCTATAGTGCCAGTCGTGCCCTTGGAATGTCCCAAAGCACTTAAAAGCTTATTTATTAGTGTCGCAGGTATGGCTTACATTGACGCCGCAATGAAGTTACTGTGAAAATCCCCCCACAGTCGCCACACTCCAGCGCCCGTTCGGGTGCGCTGTGGGAGAATTTAGCACGGTCAATGCACCCTAACCAGCACGTCTTTCAGACTGTGGGAGAAAACTGGAGCACCCGGAGGAAACCCACTCAGACACGGGGGGTGGAGGGAGGGGGGGGGATTGGTGGCATGGGTGAGGGGGGGAGAACATGTAGACTCTGCACAGACAGTGACCCACACCGGGGATTGCTAACTTGCGAACCACTGTGCCACTTATCAGCCGATGAAGCAGCTTCATAGTGTAATCACTGTTGTCATCATAGAATAGGATCGTAGAATCCCTACAGTGCAGGAGAGGTGCCATTCGGCCTATCGAGTCCACCCTAACTCTCTGACAGAGTATCTTCGCCACATTATCCCCATATCCCACGTATTTGCACCACTAATTCTTCTAACTGCACATCATTGAACACTAAGGGGCAATTTAGCATGGCCAATCTACCTAACCTGCACATCTTTGGACATTAAGGGACAATTTACCATGGCCAATCCCCCAACCTACACATCTTTGGACACTAAGGGGCAATTTAGCATGGCCAATCCACCTAACCTGCACATCTTTGGACACTAAAGGGTAATTTAGCATGACCAATCCACCTAACCTGCACGTCTTTGGACATTAAGGGACAGTTTACCATGGCCAATCCCCCAACCTACACATCTTTGGACACTAAGGGGCAATTTAGCATGGCCAATCCACCTAACCTGCACATCTTTGGACTTTGGAAGGAAACCAGAGCACCTGGAGGAAACCCACCCAGACACGGGGAGAACATGCAGACTCCACACAGACAATGACCTGAAGCCAGAATCGAACCTGGGTCCCTGGCGCTGTGAAGCAACAGTGCTAAGCACTGTGCCACTGTGCTGCCCATGTTAGAAGTGAGGGAAGGGTACTTTTGCAGGCGGGGGGTGGGGTGGGGTGGGTACAGCAGTTTCAGTCACGTGGCTGGAACATGGTTTTGAGCTCCCAATACTCAGAAGATGTAGTCAAGATGGGGAGTGGGATTTAACAGTCAGGCTGTCCAGATTCATTCTCTGTGTTTGTCATGGTTCAGTGGTCTGCATTCTTGCATCTAGAACAACAGGTCATGAGTCCAATCCCCACTCCATAGACTTTAGCACTGGAGTGAGGATGACACCCCCAGTGCAGTACTCAGGAAGTTCTGAGCTGATGGAAGGCTAACCTCTCAGATGTGCTATCAGAACAAGTCACAGACGGATATAAAATATTCCAGGAATCTATCAATCCTACCCAGGGATTCCAGGAAGAGCAGGAGGAGTTCTGCCTGGCAACCTGTGTCAATATTCCCTCAACCATCACTGCTTAAAAAACAGACCATCTGGGTTAGATCATGGACGGCATAGTGGTTAGCACTGCAGCCTCACAGCGCTAAGGACCCGGGTTCGAATCCAGCCATAGGTCACTGTTTGTGCAGTTTGCACATTCTCCCTGTGTCTGTGTGGGTATCCTCTGGGTGCTCCAGATTCCGCCCACAGTCCAAAGATATGCTGGTTAGGGGTCATGGGGATTGGCTATGCTAAATTGCCCCTTAGTGTCCAAAGATGAGCAGGTTAGGTGGATTGGCCATGCTAAATTGCCCCTTATTGTCCAAGGATGTGTAGGGTAGGTGGATTGGCCATGCTAAATTGCCCCTTAGTGTCCAAAGATGAGCAGGTTAGGTGGATTGGCCATGCTAAATCGACCCTTAGTGTCCAAAGATGTGTAGGGTAGGTGGATTGGCCATGCTAAATTGCCCCTTAGTGTCCAAAGATGAGCAGGTTAGGTGGATTGGCCATGGTAAATTGACCCTTACTGTCCAAAGATGTGCAGGTTAGGTGGATTGGCCATATTAGATGTATGGTTAGGGGGACTAGTGGGATGAATGCGTGTGGTTATGGGAATAGGGTAGGGGCAAGGGCGAGGTTAAGATGCTCTGTCGGAGCGTTGATGCAGACTGGGGAATGGGCCGAATGGCCGCTTTCTGCACTGTAGGGACTCTCTGATCCTCTTGAAGCCACTTGTAGTAGTTTTTTGCATGTATATTAGCTGCTGCCATCAAAACAGCGATGGCACTTTGCAAGAAAGCAAGAAGTACTTTGGATCAGTATGCAAAGGTGAAAAGCGCTATGTGAATGCAGGGCTTCCTACTTCCTATGGCAGTGTGACAGGGACAGCGGCCAGTACAGTGCACGTTAAACAGAAAGGATGAGGTATTCAGGTTGGCGAGAGTAGAGGCATGTATTTAAGATCCTCTTCCAGCCATTAATCGGTCAAATAAATTGTCAAGGTGACAGCTTTAATGTGTGGAGTGCGGTATTGTTCAGGAGGCTGCTGACTTTCCAGATGCTGCCTCAGTTAGAATGAGAGTTGTGTTTTTACCAGGCAGCTGGAGATTGCTTGTTGGATCTGAATCCGAGAGCAGTTGGCCCAATTCACAATCATTTGTCAGGCTTTTGGGGAGACACGAGACATTAGCTAACTCGGACTGTCAGCGCAGTAACCAGGATCCTGCAATACACGCAGGGGCTAGGATACTCACTGCTCCAGCTACCATTCTACAGGGCATTGGTGAGGCCACACCTGGAGTACTGTGTGCAGTTTTGGTCTCCTTATCTGAGGAAAGATGTCCTTGCTATAGAGAGAGTGCAGCGAAGGTTTACCAGGTTAAAATTAAAGTCTATTTATTAGTCACATGTAAGGTTCACATTAACACTGCAATGAAGTTACTGTGAAATTCCCCTAGTTGCCACAGTCCGGCGCCAGTCTGGGGCAATGCACCCGAAACAGCACGTCTGTCAGATTATGGGAGGAAAGCAGAGCACCCAGAGGAAACCCACGCAGACACGGGGAGAACATGCAAACTCCACACAGACAGGGACCCAAGCCAGGAATCAAACCTGGGTACCTGGCGCTGTGAGGCAGCACTGCTAACCGCTGTGCCACCAATGGGATGGCAGGAGCATTAGATTGGGATAGTGTAGGGGAAGCTTTACTCTGTATATAACCCTGTGCTGTACCTGTCCTGGGAGTGTTTGATGAGGACAGTGTAGAGGGAGCTTTACTCTGTATCTAACCCCGTGCTGTACCTGTCCTGGGAGTGTTTGATGGGGACAGTGTAGAGGGAGCTTTACTCTGTATCTAACCCCGTGCTGTACCTGTCCTGGGAGTGTTTGATGGGGGATAGTGTAGAGGGAGCTTTACTCTGTATCTAACCCCGTGCTGTACCTGTCCTGGGAGTGTTTGATGGGGGACAGTGTAGAGGGAGCTTTACTCTGTATCTAACCCCGTGCTGTACCTGTCCTGGGAGTGTTTGATGGGGGATAGTGTAGAGGGAGCTTTACCCCAGCCTCACTTAATGATTGAGGGGAACAAGATTGATAGAAATTGAAGAAAATCCTCTTGAATAAAATATTATCAAATTTAGTTTTGCTTATCAGGCAGAATAAAGCAAAATAAATCCATTATTGTTCTCAAAGTACAATGAACTCTCTAATTAAATATCACAAGCGCAGACCCATCAAAATTAAACACTTTTAGTAAAATAAAAATCTCTCATTTATGATCAATAATGTCCTTCAGTAAATTACACCCTGAACAAATGAATTCAGCACTTTCAAAGCGGTGCTAATTTTAACATCAAATAAAGGTTATTCCACCGCAATATAAAATGCTAAAAAGTAACATCAATAAAGCCCTCTCACATCAATGCAATTCTCCCAAGACTTGTAAATGCAAGTACAGACAAGACTCAATCACATCTACTTGCAATCTGCACTTTAAATTGTGTGGCTGTGATTTAAGACAATGAAATTTCGTTAACCAGCAGGTCTCTGTGGAACGTTAATACAATGATTGTTCTTCAAGGGGAGAGAGTGGGAGGTTTGCATCATTGTATTTGGGGAAGAGGTATTTGTGTATATCTCAGCTGGCATCACTCCCAGGACTGCTACAGCACAGAGTTAGATTCAGAGTAAAGCTTCCTCTACACTGTCCCCATCAAACACTCCCAGGACAGGTACAGCACAGAGTTAGATACAGAGTAAAGCTCCCTCTACACTGTCCCCATCAAACACTCCCAGGACAGGTACAGCACAGAGTTAGATACAGAGTAAAGCTCCCTCTACACTGTCCCCCCATCAAACACTCCCAGGACAGGTACAGCACGGGGTTAGATACAGAGTAAAGCTCCCTCTACACTGTCCCCATCAAACACTCCCAGGACAGGTACAGCACGGGGTTAGATACAGAGTAAAGCTCCCTCTACACTGTCCCCATCAAACACTCCCAGGACAGGTACAGCACGGGGTTAGATACAGAGTAAAGCTCCCTCTACACTGTCCCCCATCAAACACTCCCAGGACAGGTACAGCACGGGGTTAGAAACAGAGTAAAGCTCCCTCTACACTGTCCCCCCATCAAACACTCCCAGGACAGGTACAGCACGGGGTTAGATACAGAGTAAAGCTCCCTCTACACTGTCCCCCATCAAACACTCCCAGGACAGGTGTCCAATTCCCTGTTGAGAGTTCTTGGTGAATTTGCTTCCAGGGCCCCTCAGTGGGTTCATTCCTGATCCCAACCACTCGCCGTGTGAAACATATTCTCATCTCCCCCTCCAGTTGTCTCCTCAAGTCTCATCAATTCTACTTCCCCTGGTTACCGGTTCACCCAACCGGCAGCAAAACATTTTCTCCTCATTTTCCTGGTCAAACTCCTGCCGAATTTTCTGGTGAATTGAATTGTCCCTTCACCTGAAGCAGGACGATGACAGGTTCTGCCGATAGCTATCGGGCTATCGTTCTGGTAAGTCTGCTCCGCACCCTCTCCAAGGCCCTTGACATCATTCGCAAAGTGGAAAGAATGGCTCCAATATTTACTCATTGACTGCAGCCTCAAGATATTTATTGTCAATTCATCCTTCTGATTACCCTGCTGAAGTGCCACTCGTAATCTCTCTTTCCTATTAGCAATCAGTGTTAAATCAGCAACAGAAGATGGGCGACATGGCGACACAGTGGTTAGCACTGCTACCTCACAGCACCAGGGACCCACGTTCAATTCCTGGCTTGGGTCACTGTCTGTGAACAGTCTGCATGTTCTCCCTGTTTCTGCGTGGGCTTCCTCCGGGTGCTCCAGTTTCCTCCCACACTCAAAAGATGTGCAGATTAGGAATTTTGGCCACGCTTAGTTGCCCCTTAGTATCCAAAGATGAGCTGTTCAGGTGGAATGGCCATGCTAAATTGACCCTTAGTGTCCAAGGATGTGCAGACTAGGTGGATTGGCCATGGTAAATTGCCCCTTAGTGTCCAAAGATGTGTAGGTTAAATGAATTGGCCATGCTAAATTGTCCCTTAGTGTCCAAAGATGTACATGTTAGGTGGATTAGCCATGCTAAATTGCCATTTAGTGTCCAAAGGTGTGCAGGTTAGGTGGATTGGCCATGCTTAATTGCTCCTGAGTGTCCAAAGATTTGTTGGGTAGGTGGATTGGCCATGCTAAATTGCTCCTTAGTGTCCAAAGATGTGTTGGTTAGATGGACTGCGTATGGGAAATTGCCCCTTAGTGTCAGGGGGATTAGCAGGGTACATATGTGGGGTTACAAGGAAAGGGCCTGGGTGGGATTGTTGTCGGTGCAGACCCGATGGGCTGAATGGTCTCCTTCTGCGCTGTCAGGATGCTACGATTCTAACTGAATTTCCGGATGTTCTGACCCGGGATGGAGCCACACGAGGCTGTTAATCCAGCCAATCGCTCACAGAGAGAGAGAATGCCCTTATCTTCACCAGGATCAGTGCACCTCAGATTCACCCTGCTCAGAGAGAGAGAGACAGAGGGAGGAAGACTTGACTCTCCTCGGATGAATGACAGGGGCCCTCAGACCCTAGAATCAGAGATGTTACCGGATTGTGTAACTCATTATCTTTACTCCAAAACCTGTAATTAAACACAACAAATTGCCTCAGAGAAAAGGCAGTTTCGGGGCTTGTGTTAGCAGCGCGTTTTTGTTTGCATTTAATAGATCATCCGCATTAAAACATAGAAAGGCAAAAACTAAAGGTTAAGATAGACACTTCTATTACTCATGGGATATTGGCCTCTGATTGTTCCTTCCCGGAGATCGGTTGATTAAAATATGCAAAGTGCCTCTTGGTGTTTCTGATACTAATTGCATCTCGGGCGTAAGGAAAAGGGACAAAAAAAATTACTCAACTTCCACTGATATTAACATTAAATTAATCTAGATCAATGATAAAGTGGTTTCTCTGTGGCCCACGCAGGAACCAACGTCACCAACTGACATTGGTGCCCTACAAAACCACCTGGCCTTGAACCTTTACCTACTCACTCACTGCCTGCTGTCCAGCTCGCACCCTGATGGGGACAGCACACTCAAAGCGTTCAAACTGATGTCTACATCACATCAGCTTTAACCTCCTCCCGCCCAACAAGCCGCTGATACAATCGGCACCCCTCCATCTTTGGTCCCATGCGCGTCCACCATTTTAGTCGCTCCACCATTGGCGGCCGTGCCTTCAGCTGCCTGGAGTTCCCTCGCTAAACCGCTACCTCCCTCCCCTTCCATCTGACGCTCCTCAAATCGTTCCTGGTCACCTATCCCAATAACTTCTTGGACAGGTTGACAAGGATGTTACCGGGACTGGAAGGTCTGGATTATAAGGAGAGGCTGGATAGAATCATCATAGAATCACAGAATCCCTACAGCCCAGATGGAGGCCATTCAGCCCACTGAGTCCAACCACAATCCCTCCAAGGCACCATCTCTCATTAATCCTGCTAGCCTCCCTGACACTAAGGGATAATTTAGCATGGCCAATCAACCAAACCCCACACACTTCATAGACTATTTATCAAATCCCTACAGTGCAGAAGGAGGCCATTCGGCCCATTGAGTCTGTACCATCTACAATCCCACCCACACCTTATTCCGTAACGCTTCATATTTACCCTGCTAATCCCACTGACACTAGGGTTAATTTTGCGTGGTCAATCCACTAAACTCGCACACCTTTGGACTGTGGGGAGAAACCGGAGCACCTGGAGGAAACCCATGCAAACATTGAGGCCCCCCTTCCCATAGGCCGGGGATAAGGGGAGGGTGCCCCCTGGGCAGTGCCAGCCTGCCCCACCCCAACACTGCCCAAGGGACACTATGGCACTGCCAACCGTGTATCATGGGGGTGAGGCAGGGCCCGCTGCCACTCTGCACGAAGATTGGAGGCAGAGGACAGGTGGATGACAGAGGGAGGACTGGCCATCCAGGTGGGGCAGGTGTGTGGGGGGTTCAGGTTTGCTGAGGGGTGGGTGGAGGGAGTGTTTTGGGACTGCCAGGGGCTGGTATCGGGAGGTCAGAGCTTGCCTGCAGAGATTCGGGAAGTCAGCATCGGGGGAGGGTGGGGAGGGAGGTGGTTTTGGAAAGTTAGGGTTCGGGAGGTCGGCGATCGGGAGATCAGCAACCTGGGGTCACTGTGCCTGTGCAATATCCACTCTGACAGATTGGCGCATGTGCAGTGGCCCACTCAGTACTCTGCTGCCGGCTTCTCGGCACAGAGTGCTGGAGATTCAACCTGAAAATCACGCTAATAAAACCCAGTGGGATTTACTCCCATTCTCACATGAATTGGGGACCTAGAATTTTTTTGGGAGAATCCTGATTTTAATTGGGAATGGGGCCGTAATTCTGGTGAGTGAGCCTGTTAATGAGCGTATATGACAAGCTTCTCAGTGAGATGCTCAGCGAACTTTCAAACCTCCCTGAAACTTTATTTTGCCTTCGGGAAGCTGCTCCTTGGCCTCCCCCTCAATTAATTTTCCCAGCTCACCTTGCTTCCCTGCTCCTGGGAACTGAATAAGGTTCTACCTGCATGTGGTTCAGTTAGGGTTAGGTCTTTTTTCATTCCAGCTCTTTTGGTTAAATTAAAAATGCAGCATAATTGGAAGTTTTCTTTTTATTTTATTCATTCACCGGGTATGGCTGTCATTGGCTAAGACCTGCATCACTAATTGCCCACGAGAAGACGGTGGATGAGGTGCCAGTCAAGCGGGGCTGCTTTGCCCTGGATGGTGTCGAGCTTCTCGAGTGTTGTTGGAGCCGCACCCATCTAGGCAAGTGGGGAGTATTCCATCACGCTCCTGGCTTGTGCCAGACACGGGGAGAATGTGTAAACTCCCCGCAGACAGTGACCCTAGGTCGGAATCGAACCCATGTCCCTGGCGTTGTGAGGCAGCAGTGCTAACCACTGTGCCACCGTGCCATCCCATGGTGTTAAACTGGGTTCCTGCCTATTCTCTCGGGTGGTTATAAGAGATCCCTGAGCCACCAGTAAAAGACGAACAGATGTGTTCTTTAGATACCCTGGGACATTATTTTTTTCCTCCCTGAAGAACAGATGATGGGGCCATTCTCACATTGCTGGGGTGGGGGCTTCCAGAGTGGTCAAACCATAGACACATCTTCAACATTGTAAGCTCTTCATTGGCTGAAAAACACTGTTGGACACCCTGCGGGCAGGAAAGGTGCTATATAAATGCAAGACCTTTCTCACCCATGACTTCAATACAAGGACAAAGTGAATTATTTGGCAAAGTAATTAGCTTCTTTACTGATCACAGAGTCCTGAACCATCAGATGTACAAAGGCGTACATGTGAACCGACCAAACTTCCCTGTGTGTGTCAGACACTTGGCCGTTAGTGACAGATATTCAGGAATTACAACATTTGGGAAGTCAGGGGGTGAGTTACTCCCTGCAGATTTCCAGCCTCTGACCTGTTCTTGTGGCCACAGGGGCGGCACAGTGGTTAACACTGCTGCCTCACAGCGCCAGGGACTCTGGTTCACCTTGGGCGACTGTCTGTGTGGAGTCTGCACACTCTCCCCGTGTCTGCGTGGGTTTACTCCAGGTTCTCCGGTTTCTCCCCACACTCCAAAGATGTGTAGATTAGGTGGATTGGCTGTGCTAAATTGACCCTTAATATCCAAAGACGCGCAGTTAGGTGGATTGGCCATGATAAATTGCCCCTTAGTGAACAAAAATGTTTAGGTTAGGAGAGTTAGTGGGGTAAATATGTGGTGTTACAGGGATAAGGCCTGGATAAGATGTTTTGTCAGAGGGTTGGTACAGGCTTGATGGGCTGAATGGCCTCCTTCTGCACTGTAGGGATTCTACGAGACTGGTCCAGACAAGTTTCTAGTCGATGGTGGACACTAGGATGTTGATAGTGGGGGATTCAGTGATGGTAGTCCCATCGAATATTAAGGGGCAATGTTTAGATCCTCTCTTGTTGGACATGGTCATTGCCTGGCATTTGTGTGGTGTGAATGTTATTTGCCACTTGTCAGCCCAAGCCCGGATATTGTCCAGATCTTGTTGCATCTGAACATGGACTGCCTCAGTATCTGAGGAGTCATGAAAGGTGCTGAACATTGTACAATCATCAGTGAACATATCAACAGGAGGGAAGGTTATTGATGAAGCAGCTGAAGATGGTTGGACACCCTGAGGAACTCCTGCAGTGATATCTTGGAGCTGAGATGATTGACCTCCAGATAGGTTCTTGATCAATAAGGGGATCAGGGGTTATGGGGAAAAGGCAGGAGAATGGGGATGAGAAAAATATCAGCCATGATTGGATGGCAGAGCAGACTCGATGGGCTGAGTGGCCTAATTATGCTCCTATATCCTATGGTCTTACGGTCTAACCATCACAACTATCTTCCCTTGTGGCAGGTATGACTCCAACCAGCGGAGAGTTTGCTCTCTGATGCCCACTGATTCCAGTTTTGCCAGGGCTCCTTGGCGCCACACTCGGTCGAATGCGGCCTTGTTGTCAAGGGGCTGTCACTCTTGCCTCACCTCTGGAATTCAGCTCTTTTGTCCATGTTTGAAGCCAAGGCTGCAGCAAGGTCAGGAGCTGAGTGAGCCTGACAGGACCCAAACTGGGCGTCACTGAGTTTGATGGCCCTTTCCATCGCTTTACTGATGATCGAGAGTAGACCGATTGGCCAGGTTGGGTTTTGTGGTCAGGGCACACAGGGGAAACTTTCCGGATAGATGCCAGTGTTGTAGCTGGCTCCGAGTGCAGCAAGTTCTGGTGCACAAGTCTTTGATACTATTGCTGGGATGTTGTCAGGGCCCATTACCGATGAAGTTATTTGTCTGCCACTGTGGACTTAACAGGTGCTGTGTCATCTTGAGATTCCTGTATTCTGTTTTTGCTTCTATCTTCTGATTTACGGAGACATTATTGGAAAGCAATAACGTTGTAGTTCCTCAATATCTGTCACTAATGACAGAGTGTCCAACGCACACAGGGATGTTTGATTGGCTTACATGTACTTCTTTGTACATCCGATGGTTCAGGGCTCTGCGGTCAGTAAATAAACTAATTGCTTTGCTAAGTAACTCACTTTGTCCTGGCCAATGGTTTTGAGATCATGGATGAGAAAGGTCTTGCGTTTATATAGCGCCTTTCCTGCCCTCAGGATGTCCAACAGTGTTTTTCAGCCAACAAAGAACTTAGTGTTGAAGATGTGTCTATAGTTTGACCACTCTGGAAGCCCCCACCCCAGCAATGTGAGAATGGACCCATCATCTGTTCTTCAGGGAGGAAAAAGTAGTGTCCTAGGATAACTAAAGAACAGTCCAGTGGGCTGACGAATGGCAGATAGAATTTAATTTAGACAAATGCGAGGTGATGCATTTTGGTAGATTGAACCAGGGCAGGACTTACTCAGTTAATAGTAAGGTGTTGGGGAGAGTTACAAAACAAAGAGATCTAGGGGTACATGTTCATAACTCCTTGAAAGTGGAGTCACAGGTGGACAGAGTGGTGAAGAAGGCATTCGGCATGCTTGGTTTCAAGAAAGGATGTCCCGAGGCAAGGTACATTGGGGAGACCATGTAGATACTACATCAACGGATGAACGAACACCACTCAACAAACACCAGGAAAGAGTGTTCTCTTCCGATTGGGGAACACTTCAGCAGTCATGGGCGTTCAGTTTCTGATCTTCGGGTAAGCATTCTCCAAGGCTTATTACTTACGTGGCGAAAAACTGCAGCAGGCGACGGTGCAGAGGGACCTCGGGGTCCTTGTGCATGAGTCGCAAAAACCCAGCTTGCAGGTGCAGCAGGTGGTCAGGAAGGCGAATGGGATGCTGGCCTTCATCGCGAGGGGGATTGAATATAAAAGTAGGGAGGTCTTGCTGCGGCTGTATAGGGCATTGGTGAGGCCGCAGCTGGAGTACTGTGTGCAGTTTTGGGCGCCGCACCTGCGCAAAGATATTTTGGCCTTGGAGGGAGTGCAGAGGAGGTTTACTAGGCTGATACCGGAGTTGAGGGGCTTGAGCTATGAGGAGAGGCTGAATAAACTCGGCTTGTACTCGTTAGAGTTTAGAAGAATGAGGGGAGATCTCATTGAGACGTATAAGATGATGAATGGGATGGATAGGATAGAGGTGGAGAGACTCTTCCCGCTCAAAAAAGACAGTAGGACTAGGGGGCACAGCCTCAAGATAAAGGGGGGCGGTTTAGAACGGAGTTGAGGAGGAACTTCTTCACTCAAAGGGTGGTGAATCTCTGGAATTCTCTGCCCGTTGAAGTGGTGGAGGCTGCCTCGCTAAATATTTTTAAGACGCGGGTTGATGGGTTTTTGATAGGAGAGGGGATTAAGGGTTATGGGGAGAGGGCGGGAAAATGGAACTGAGCCACGACAGATCAGCCATGATCTTATTGAATGGCGGGGCAGGCTCGAAGGGCTAGATGGCCTACTCCTGCTCCTATTTCTTATGTTCTTATGTTCTTAAGACAGCCTCCACGACAACGCAGAGTCGCTGAGCAGAACTTGATAGCCAAGTTCCGCACACATGAGGATAGCCTCAACCGGGATCTTGGGTTCATGTCACACTATCTGTAACCCCTTACCTGGACTTGCAAAATCTCTAACTGTTCTGGCTGGAGACAATACACATCTCTTTAACCTGTGCTTAACCCTCTCTCCACTCACATTGTCTGTACTTTTAAGACTTGATTATCTGAAAAGACTCACATTTCAACCATTCTCTTGTAAATTGAGTTTGTGTCTTTAAATTCCCTGTTTGTGAACACAACTCCCACTCACCTGATGAAGGGTCAGTGCTCCAAAAGCTTGTGGCTTCTGCTACCAAATAAACCTGCTGGGCTTTAATCTGGCGTTGTGAGACTCCTTACTGTTCATCGGTCAGAACATTGAATACAGGAGTTGGGTTGAAGTTGTACAAGACATTGGTAAGGCGACACTTGGAATACTGTGTACAGTTCTGGTCACCTTATTACAGAAAGGATATTATTAAACTAGAAAGAGTGCGGAAAAGATTTACTAGGATGCTACCGGGACTTGATGGTTTGAGTTATAAGGAGAGGCTGGATAGACTGGGGCTTTTTTCTCTGGAGCGTAGGAAGCTGAGGGGTGATCTTATAGAGGTCTATAAAATAATGAGGGGCACAGATCAGCTAGATAGTCAATATCTTTTTCCGAAAAGTAGGGGAGTCTAAAACTAGAGGGCAGAGGTTTAAGGTGAGAGGGGAGAGATACAAAAGTGTTCAGAGGGGCAATTTTTTCAACAGAGGGTGGTGAGTGTCTGGAACGAGCTGCCAGAGGTAGTAGTAGAGGTGGGTACAATTTTGTCTTTTAAAAAGCATTTAGAAAGTTACAGGAGTAAAATGGGTATAGAGGGATATGGAGCAAACGTGGGCAATTGGGTCTAGCTTAGGAGTTAAAAAGAAAGGGCAGCATGGACAAACTGGGCCAAAAGGCCTGTTTCCATGCTGTAAAGCTCTATGGCTCTGACAGTGTCTCAGGGATCTCTTATATCCACCCGATAGAGTACACAAGAACTCAGTTTAACACCATGGGGTGGCACAGTGGTACAGTGGTTAGCACCGCTGCCTCACAGCCCCAGGGACCCGGGTTCGATCCCAACCTAGGGTCACCGTATGTGTGCAGCTTGCACGTCCTCCCTGTGTCTGCAACAGTTTCCTCCCACCCTCCAAAGATGTTCATGTTTAGGTGGATTGGCCATGCTAAATTGCCCCTTAGTGTCCAAAGATGTGCAGGTTAGGGGGATTAATCATGGTAAATATGTGGGGCTATGGGGATAGGGCAGGGATATGAGCCTGGGCAAGATGTGCGTTCGGAGAGTCAGTGCTGACTTGATGGGCCAAATGGCCTCCTTCTGCACTGTATGGATTCTGTGGCTTCTCTGAGTAAGTGTAGAGACAGGAAATTCCGCGTCTTAAAAGCTTTTGGAGGGCATCCAATTGGAGATGGCACCCCCAGCAAAGGAAGTTTAAAATTGATTTATTCATGTTACAATTAGGCTTACATTAACACTGTAATGAAGTTACTGTGAAAATTCACTAGTGGCCACATTCCAGCGCCTGTTCGGGTACAACCGAGGGAGAATTTAGCATGGCCAATCGGCCCTAACCAGCACATCATTCGGACTGTGGGATGAAACCGGAGCACCCGGAGGAAACCCATTCAGACACAGGGAGAACGTGCAGTCTCCACACAGACAGTTTCCCAAGCCGGGAATCGAACCCAGGTCCCTGGCACTGAGAGGCAGCAGTGCTAACCACTGTGCCACCGTGCCACACAAGAAGTGGGGAGGGGAAGCTGGAATTGCCACAGAAAGAAGAGTTCAGAGACAGAATTGGAACACACACGCACACAAACACATACACTCACACACACTCACACACAAACACACAGGTTCACGCACACTCACACACAATCGAACACACACACACACACACACACACACACTCATACACACACAGTCACAGACACACAGTCACAGACACACGCCTTTATTTTAATATGCATCTGGAAGATTTAATGAGAAACAGGAATCTTGCGGCTCAGACTGCTTTCTGACTGTATGAAGCTGCTGTGATGTTAAAGGCCATGTATTCGGCTGTTTATATTCAGTTGCTGGCAGGCAGGGAACCACTCAACCCGACAGCTCCAGGTCTGAGCAGGAGTTCGGCAAATTGAAAGAAGATCCATATCGGAGGGGTATGAAAAATTCAGGAGTCCCAGCACAGCTGGGTGGTGTGTCAGTGCGTGCTGTTCACACACAGGCATCCGGCTACAGGGTGATTCTAACCCAACCGAGTGTTAGGAGAGTCTCCACTGATTTCCACCCCCCCCGCTTCCAATGATGCGGGAATATAACCCTTTCATCAGAACGCCCTCCATCCTCAGGCTGAACTTCAGCCGAACCCTGGTGGCTGACAGTCTCTTGTCTCTGCTCTGAAACACAGGAGGGTGGAGGGACCGCGAGGTGCAGTCTCTCTGCACCGTCCTCACTCAACAGCGCAACCAAACGAGGGGCAAATGTGGGCGGCACGGTGGTTAGCAACTGCTGCCTCACAGTGCCAGGAACCCGGGTTCGATTCTCGGCTCTGGACAGTTTGCACATTCTCCTCGTGTCTGCGTGGGTTTCCTCTGGGTGCTCCAGTTTCCTCCCACAGTCCGAAAGATATGCTGGTTAGTGTGCATTGGGCCATGCTAAATTGCCCCTTAGTGTCATAGAATCATAGAACCCTACAGTGCAGAAAGAGGCCCTTCGGCCCATCGAGTCTGTACCGGACACAGCCCCACCCCCAGGCCCTACCCCCATATCCCCACCTATTTCACCCACTAATCCCTCTAATCTACACATCCTTGGACACTAAGGGGCAATTTCTTAGCATGGCCAATCCACCTAACCCTCAGATCTTTGGACTGTGGGAGGAAACTGGAGCACCCGGAGGAAACCCACACAGATTTGAGGAGAATGTGCAAACTCCACACAGACAGTGACCCGAGCCGGGAATCGAACCCAGGACCCTGGAGCTGTGAAGCAGCAGTGCTAACCACTGTGCTACTGTGCCCTGGGATGTGATAGGTTGGAGGGATTAGCAGGGTAACTAAGCGGGGGTAGGGCCTGGGTGGGATTGTGGTTGGTGCAGGCTCGATGGGCCGAATGTCCTCCTTCTGCACTGTAGGGATTCTGTGGTTCATCCCGCAACCCCCATCCCCTGCCCTCAACCTGGGGTGGTCTGAAAAGCAGGCGTGTTTTCATGTGATGGCCTCTGGGCGCTCAGCAAGATCTTTGGTGAGGGACGGGGGGTGGGGGGGGAGTCCGGGTACCCAGTCTGTGGGGGTCTCAGTCCAGTGATGAGGATTGGGGCGAGGGTACTGGGGAACGTGCTCCTGGGCCAGGATTAAACCTCACTCCCTCCCCACTCCGTTCCCCAGTTCAGTGGGGGCGGGCTGGGTGTCACGGTCCGGGAAACGAACCAGGATTTAGATGCATCCTCCGAGAGGAGGGGGTCAGACGGTGCGGTGAGACCCTGACGTCCTGGGCAAGCGTGCAGTTACACCCAGCCGGGAGGGTGAATGGGAACTCGAGTGATCCTCTCTCTCTCCAGGCGGAAAGCAGTGTCACCCCACCCACCCCACCCCGCCCCGGTCAGCGTCCAAGGCTGAACACTTGTACTGACAGATTCCTGGCTTGGCTACGGGGCAGCTGCCCCGGGGTGACCCTCTGGAAAGATTAGCTCCCCCACCCCCCCACAACCCTGGCTGTAGCTGTACCCACAAGGACAAGGGTAGCAGGTCCATGGGAGCGTAGACCAGAGAGTCCCTTCAGTGCAAAAAGAAGCCATTCGGACCAACAAGGTTTGCACTGACCCACTTTTTAAAATAACTTTTACCCAGGTGCCATTTCCATAACCCCATGTACTTACCTGGTTAATCTCCCTCACCAACACATCTTTGGACATTAATTGACAATTTAGCATGGCCAATCCACCTACCCCACACATCTTTGGACACTAAGGGGCAATTTAGCATGGCCAATCCACCTAACCTGCACATCTTTGGACACTAAGGGACAATTTAGCATGGCCAATCCACCTAACCTGCACATCTTTGGACACTAAGGGGCAATTTGGCATGGCCAATCCACCTAACCTGCACATCTTTGGACACTAAGGGACAATTTAGCATGGCCAATCCACCTAACCTACACATCTTTGGACATTAATTGGCATGGCCAATCCACCTAACTTACACAACTTTGGACATTAATTGGCATGGCCAATCCACTCTAACACACACATCTTTGGAGTGTGGGAGGAAACTGGAGCTCCTGGAGGAAACCCATGCAGACACAGGGAGAACATGCAGACCCCACGCAGATGGTGACACACACCTCTAAATCCCATCCTATCCCGACTTGGAAATGTCAGCTGTTCCTGCACTGTTGCTGAGGTCCAAATTTTGGAGCTCCCTTCCTAACAATGCTATTGATGTACCTACACCACAGGGGACTGTGGGGGATTCAAGAAGGCGGCGGACCCACCTCCTTCTTGAGGGATAGGTGGGGGAGGAGGGCGCACTCAGGGGATGGGCAATAAATGCTGGACCACCCACATCCCAGGAATGAATAAGAGGAGAAAGGCCGGATTTGAAAAGTCAAAGGCAATTTTCTTCACCATTTTCTCTGACTGAGTTTGAACTAAATGTGAGCATCGTTCTGAAGGAGAGGCAGTCATTTAAATACCATGCTTTCTTTGCCAAAGTCAGACCATTGAATTGGACACATCCTGTAAGAAAGCCCCTTGGAGAGTGAGCACAATAGATTCAACAGGCCTTGTTACTATGGCTACAATGAGAGTACGGCGCATGGTGGCTGGATTGTTAGTATTTCTGCAGTGAGATATTCTGTAGTAAGTGATATAACAGTTCACCTGTAGGGAGAACAGTATGCCATCTTTTCACAGCTCCAGAATAACTCCTTGAAACTCTTCAACTACTTTTGACTTTGCACAGAACCTTAATACCGTTCGTCAGCTTCCATTATACTCCCGTCCGCCTCAAGAATTTTATTCACTTAAAAATGAGGTCAGTGGGATTGAAACGCACCATGGGGCTCGATCTGTGAGGCAGCGCTGCAGCAGAGAACTGGGAAATCGGGCAGGCTGATTACTGCAGAAACTGTCTGCTTATCCCCCCCCTCCCCGCCCCTCGGCTCCAGCACTGAACCCGGGGCAGAGCATCCGACTCGAGCCATTCCCCGGAATCCCTTCATCCCCCACACTTAGACACACACACTCGCACACAGACACGCACACACACACACACACACACACACACACACACACACACACACACACACACACACACACACAAATACTCACACAGACACACACACACACACTCACCCACACATACAGTTACACATACACACTCGCACATGAACACTCACACATACACACACTCATACATACACACTCACACACACTCAAGCCTATACACAAAGTCACACACACACAGACAGACACACACACACACACACATACACAACACTCACATTTACACACACGCTCACATTCACACATACACAGTCTCACATACTCACACACATACAAACACGCATACTCACTGACTTACACATGAACTCACACACATACACACACACACTCACGCACACACACACACAAACACACACACACTGACATACACCCACAATCACATACATACACACATACACACACACACTTATACTCAGGTCACAGTGACATACACACACACATACACACTCATAGACATAAGAACATAAGAAATAGGAGCAGGAGTAGGCCATCTAGCCCTTCGAGCCTGCCCCGCCATTCAATAAGATCTTGGCTGATCTGAAGTGGATCAGTTCCACTTTCCCACTTTCTCCCCATAACCCTTAATTCCCCTGTCTATCAGAAACCTATCTACCCGTGACTTAAATATATTCAACGAGGTAGCCTCCACCACTTCAACTACTAACACACACACACACTCACACTGATGCAAGCATGCACACACACACGCACACACACACACACATTGACACTCACAACCACACACACAAACATACATACACACTCACTCACACTTACTTACACTCACACGCTGTCACACTCACTCACATTCTCTCACACTGACAAACACACACATACACAAACACTCGATCACACACACTCACTCACACTCACACACACACACACACACTCACTCACACACATTTACTTACACACATTCACACACACACACGCTGAAGTCTGTCAGTATTAATAGTTTGATCCAGCTGCTGCTTAATGGGTACAGATTTTTAAAGTTTGCCTGAGATACCCCTGCCTTACTCCCCCACCCCCACTCCCCTCCACCTCGAGGTTCGGTGTGCAGGTGCAAGAACGGATGCTGCATAAGATCCAGGAATTCCTTCCTCAATGCCTCATTTTCCCTAGAAACGTTATTGGCTGGTTTGCCTCACTCCCCAGGGCGGCACGACGGCACAGTGGGTTAGCACTGCTGCCTCACAGCACCGGGGACCTGGGTTCGATTCCCGGCTTGTCTATGTGGAGTTTGCACATTCTCCCCGTATCTGTGTGGGTTTCCACCAGGTGTTCCGGTTTAGTCCCACAGTGCAAAGATGTGTGGGTTAGGTTGATTGGCCAATGCTAAGTTGTCAGTGAGATGTCAGGGGGATTAGCTAGGGTAAATAGGAGATGTTAGAGGAATAGGGGGTGGGGGGTTGTTGTGGTTGGTGCAGACTCGAATAGCCCCTTTTTGCACTGTAGGGATTCTATGATCTGTTGGCCAGGGGGGGTGGGGAGGGCAGTGGTCATGACTGAGGGGGTCGGCGAATTCTCCTCAGGGTGAGAGCTGGGACATCCTAGAGTGAGCGAGGGGGAACACGCCAACAGTACCTGCGCATCCAACATCCCCCACCCTCCCCGCCCTGACCCGTGCCTTATGGGAAGGGAAGGAGACGTTGTGGACAGACTAACAAGCCAGCGATGAGCAATGGGCGGTGATGCAGGGACCATCAGCGCCTTGAGTTTTTGCCAATGGGATTACTTCACAGAACACACGCAGTCTCTGCTGCTGATGGAGCTCCGGCAGCTCTCAGCGGGCCACTGAGTACAAACACTGCGGCAACTGTGGGCCAGTGAGCCAGCCCCCAGCCCCCTGACTGAGAAGGTTCAAATCCCACTCCAGAAATGTACGCCCAGAATCCAGGCTGATTTGAGGCGTTAACTGTTTCACTGCCTCCTGAACGAAACGCTAAACTGAGAACGAACCACCCCCCCTCCAACCGAACATAAAACATCCCATTGTCACAGTTGTGAAAAAGGAATCAAATCTATCCCTCAGCCAGCATCACCGCATATAGTTTATTTATTAGTCACAAATAAGCTTACATTAACACTGCAATGAAGTTACTGTGAGAATCTCCTAGTCATCACACTCCGGCGCCTGTTTGGGTTACACTGAGGGAGAATTTAGCACGGTCAATGCGCCCTAACCAGCACGTCTTTCAGACTGTGGGAGGAAACTCTCATAGACACATGGTGCTTCTCAAGTTAAAGGGTTGAATGTGTGTGTGTGTGTGTGTGTGTGTGTGTGTGTGTGTGTGTGTGTGTGTGTGTGTGTGTGTGTGTGTGTGTGTGAGTGTGTGTGTGTGAGTATGTGAGTGTGAGTGTGTGTGTGAGTGTGCGTGTGTGCGCATGTGCGCGTGTGTGTGCGAGTGTATGCACGTGAGTGTGTATGTGTGTGAGTGTGTGTGTGTGTGTGAGAGAGTGTGTGTGTGTGACAGAGAGTGTGCGTGTGAGTGTGTGTGTATGTGTGTGAGTGTGTGTGAGAGAGTGTGTGTGTGAGTGTGAGTGTGAGTGTGTGTGTGTGAGTGTGAGTGTGTGAGTGTGAGCGTGCGTGTGTGTACCGCACAACTTTGGGGGAGTAGCTGGAATGCTGTTGGAGCTTTGCCTCACATCCTAACGGCACGGTGCGGTTAAGGCAGCCTGGCACTCTGATTTTACCTCTCAGTCAGGGGTGTACGTGCTGAATTACCGCAGTAAATTATAGATGCGGCGGTCAATCTGCCAAGGAACGTGCCGGAGAGAGATGTATAAATCCAGCCCCGGAGCTCACCCTGTTACTCAATCCCACCATCTCTGAATACCAATTGGCACTCACACTCCCAGCTGTAATCTGTGATCATCACAGAATGACTCACATCAGACATTAGAGGTTAGTCAGAACATTCAAACTCATAAAATCTAACCACCCATAGTCGTCCTTGGACATTAGCAGCGCCAAGTCACTCAGTCCCACTCTGCCCATCATTGATGACCATCTTTATACAAGTGCTGCCTCTAGTCCTCAGATGGGATTTTCTTTAATTTGTTCACCGGATGTGGGCATTGACGGCTGGGCTGGTGTTTATTGCCCATCCTTATCTACCCTGACTGTCTCACTCGGCCATTCCACAGGGCAGTTGAGAGTCAACCACATTGCAGTGACTCTGGGGCACATGTAGGCCAGACTAGGTAAGGATGGCAGATTTCCTTCCCTAAAGGACATTAGTGAACCAGATGGGTTTTTCCAACAATGGTTTCCTGGTCATCACCAGCTGTGTAAAACTGCCCCTTAGTGTCAAAAAATGTGATTAGGTAGATTAGCCATGCTAAATTGTCCCTTAATATCCAAAGACATGCAGGTTAGGTGGATTGGCCATTGTAAATCTGCAGAATTATGAGGATAGGGCAGAGGGGAAGGTCTGGGTAAGTTAGTAAATTTGGAGAGTAGGCGCAGAATTAATGGGCTGACTCAAGAACAGCTTCTTCCCTGCTGCCATCAGACTTTTGAATGGACCTTTCTTGCATAAAGTTGATCTTTCTCTACACCCTAGCTACAACTGTAACACTACATTCTGCACTCACTCCTTTCCTTCTCTATGAACGGTATGCGTTGTCTGGATAGCATGCAAGAAACAATACATTTCACTATATATGGGACAATAGTAAGTCAAATCAAACCAAATATTTAGGTGGATTGGCCATGCTAAATTGCCTCTTAGTGTCCAAAGATGTGTACGTTTGGTGGATTGGCCATGGTAATTGCACAGAATTGTGGGACTAGGGTGGTGGGAAGGACCTGGGTAAGATGTTCTTTCGGAGAGTGGGTTCAGACTGTGCAGCATCAGATGAGCGATCTGACCGGTGTTTGGACGGGACAGCTGGATTGTCCGTTACCTGGAGAACTGGTTCAATCACCTTCCCAGCGTCAAACATCGACTGAAGCAATCAGATAGAAAGGGAGCGGGGGGGCGGGGGGGGGGGAGTAGAAACAAGGCCAAAAATATTCATCTTTTGACAAGAGTGTTGTTCCTTTGCCTTTCCCGTGCAAGGCAACTCTTTGTTTGCCTTTCACTGTCCTCATTGATGCCATAAGAACACCAGGTTAAAGTCCAACAGGTTTATTTGGTACTAACCACCACTAGCTTTGCCCCTTTGTCAGGTGAGTGGAGAATTCTGATCACAAACAGATAGGAAACATTTCTACCCACAGAACGTGCCAGAAATTTGGGATTCCCAATGCAACAGGCAATGTACAACTTGGATGAAGTGTTCCATTTAGAATGGAACAGTAGGATTATGACAGACAATGAAATTATTGAGGTACACGGGGTGATGATGGGGTTGATGGAGTTGGAGCATGATCTCTTAGGATAGCATCACAGGCTCAGGGGGCTGAATGGCCTCCTCCTGTTCCGATGCTCCTTTTCTCCATGGCCCTATTCTTATTAAAAAGCCATTTCTTGACAGTGAGTGTCCGATCCGGAATGCTAACACTGTGTCTCGTTCCTCACGGATGAAAACAGCCAGTTTCCGGCATTTTCTGTTCCCATCCGGGACTCCCAACATCTGCAGTATTTTGCATCCTGCTTAGCTCCGAATACCATAGAGTCATAGAGGTTTACAGCATGGAAACAGGCCCTTCGGCCCAACTTGTCCATGCCGCCCTTTCTTTTAAACCCCTAAGCTAGTCCCAATTGCCCGCATTTGGCCCATATCCCTCTATACTCATCGTACCCATGTAACTGTCTGGATGCTTTTTAAAAGACAAAATTGTACCAGCCTCTATTACTACCTCTGGCAGTTGTTCCAGACATCAACCACACTCTACGCAAAAGAATTGTGCCTCTGGAGCCGTTTATGTCTCTCCCCTCTCACCTCAAACTTATGCCCTCTAATTTTAGACTCTCCATCTTTGGGAACAGATATTGACTATCTCACTGATCTCTGCCCCTCGTTCTTTTATAGACTGTATAAGATCACCCCTCAGCCTCCTATACTTCAGAGAAAAGAATTCCTGGTCTGTCCAGCCTCTCCTTATAATTCAAAGTATCAAGTCCCAGTAGCATGCTAGTAAATCTTTTCTGCACTCTTTCTAGTTTAATAAATTCCTTTCTATAATAGGGTGACCAGAACTGCACACAGTATTCCAAATGTGGCCTTACCAATGCCCTGTACCAGCTGGATTGAACAGTCCGGAATCACTCTGGATTCTCCACTGATTAAATATTCAACTCCAAGATGCTGCTAAAAACAAAGCTGCAGGAGTGAAGAAAATAAAAGGCGCTTTGCATTTGAGAAGGGGCGGCACGGTAGCACGATGGTTAGCACTGCTGTCTCACAGCGCCAGAGACCCAGGTTCGATTCCTGGCTTGGAGTCTGATGTTCTCCCTGTGTCTGCGTGGGTTTCCTCCGGATGCTCCGGTTTCTTCCCACAGTCCAAAGATACATGGGTTATGGGAATTGGCCATGCTAAATTGACCCTCAGAGGTGTGTGTGTGCGTGCGTGTGTGTAACTTAGTTGTAGGGTCAGTCACGAGGGTTAGGGGGGATGTGATGAAAAACTTTTTTACCCAGAGGTCTGGAACGCGCTGCCTGGAAGGGTGGTGGGGGCGGGATGCCTCACATCCTTTAAAAAGTTCCTGGATGAGCTCTTGGCAAAGCATAACATTCCGGACTGTACCTTCTACGTAATTCCAACTGGATTCTAGGATTGACCTCCCACCTCCTGGGATGAGCTTTCACCAGAACCCAGTGGGCTGACCTTTCACATCTGCCCAATGGGATGGGCTTTGGACGTTAGTATTTGAGCCCCAGCTTCATTGGAACAGAATGGAAGATTTGGGGTTGGAGGGATGGGGGAGGGGGTGGTGGTGGTGGGGGAGGGGGGAGGGGTCAGGGTGGGACAGTTGGGGGGAGCAGTCAACCTGTTGACCAATGACAAAATCGGACCACAGCAAATCTGATGGCGCTTGCTATACCTGCGGAATCTTACTGTGCGTGCTGTGATTCCCAACCTCATAGAGACCAGCTCCATTTTGACATTCAGAGATCTAGCTAATGCTCCACGGGTCCAAGGAGCTTGGGGTGGTGAGATCCAGGAATCCGAGGAGTGGGCGGATCGAGGATTCCAAGCTTGGCTTCCGCAAAGTGCCCAGATCGAGAAGGAAGCGAGTGTGCAGAAAGAGTGAGGAATTCAGCCAATTATTTCAAACTCTCTGTGAAGCTAAAACCCAACTTAGACTCAATGGCTGGAATGTTAGGGCCTGGCCTGCCTCGGAGTCCAGGAGGGCGGAATTCTTCAGTGACCTAGGATGGGATTTTATGAGCCTCGCCTGAGCGAGGGCGTACAATCCCACCCAATGATTTTGGGGAGGTTTTTCCAGACACAGAAAACTAAAGTGAGTCCCCATTCACACATCGGCTCCACTTCTTCCACATCGCTACCGTTACTTACTCTCTCAATTCCGTCACCCGAAACACTCTTCCTCCCCCGCGCACTCTCACGACACTGTGATCGAGGCAACCCTCCCATTCTCCTTCTCTCCTCCAAATTCAACTGGAGGGAACACCCCACCACCAGCTGTGCCAGCCTTCCTCTGCTCCTGGTACCTAGCAACTTTACAAACGCCCCGCCTCCACACCTTTCTCCCACTCTTTTCGGTTTGGCTGGATGACTTCCTGGGATAGCGACAGTCAGCGCTCGCATTATACAGAACGTCACCCCAAACAAGTCCCCGTTTTCACTCGGTGTTGCGACTGACAGTTGTTAACCTCTGAATCGCTCGATACTCGAATGGCTCAGGCTGGTTGTGTGGCTTTGAGCATCTAAACCACCCCTCGGCTGAGGTCTAGCAGGGGTAAGGGTACAAACTCGAATACCGTCACTGTGCCTGGGGAGGCTCTGACATAAAGGATATGGGTGACACACTACCTTAATGCACCAACACCGAGGCCGCGTGCTTTGCTTGACGCAGAAGAAGACAACCGGGGCCAGCTCTGGGTAGGGCAGGTCCTCCTCTGGCTCCAACGAGACCTCATCGGGCGGGATCTCCTCGCCCGACTGTGCAGTATTCTCCGTAATCCCCGTGTCCTCTGTGTCCGAGTGTAATATCCCAGCAGTCGGTGAGAGTGGCCCTCTCGTCCATGCCGGAGTTGTCTGCTTGGCCATATTGGCAAGCACGGGGAGATTCTGAAAGGCAAGATAAAGATACGGTTAAATGGAGGAGTAGAAATCGGGTGTAAGCAGAGAACTGTGACAACAATATGGGCAGAATTTTCCAGTCCCGCCTGCTGTGGGAATCGCAGCGGGCAGGGGGGAGGGCGGATGATGCAAAGTCCCACTGACCTCGGGCAGGATTTTCCAGTTTTGGGACTAGCAGGGCTGGAAACTTCCTGCCCTATGACTCTCACCAACTTTTACAGACGCCCCATAGAAAGCATTCTTTCTGGTTATATCACAGCTTGGTCTGGGCTCCTGCTCTGCCCAAGACCACAAGGAGCTACAACAGATCGTGAATGTAGCCCCAGTCCATCACGCAAACCAGCCTCCCATCCATTGACTCTGTCTACACTTCCCTCAACAGAGCAGCCAGCATATTTAAGGACCCCATGTACCCCAGACATTCTCTCTTCCATCTTTTTCCATCGGGAAAAGGATACAAAAATCTGAGGAAACGTACCGACCGACTCAAGAACAGCTTCTTCCCTGCTGCTGTCAGACTTTTCAATGGCCCAGTCACACATTAAGCTGATCTTTCCCTACACCCTAGCTGCTTAGGTGCATTGGCCGTGCTAAATTCTCCCTCAGTGTACCCAAACAGGTGCCAGAGTGTGGCGACTCGGGCATTTTCACAGTAACTTCATTGCAGTGTTAATGTAAGCCTATTTGTGAATATTAAATGAATTTTAACTTTAATTTAGCTTTAGCTATGACCGTAACACCAGATTCTACATCCTCTCCTTTCCTCACATTGGACAGAGAGTCCCCACACTGCAGAAGGTCTGTTTGGTCCATCGAGTCTGCAATCCCACCCAGGCCCTATCCCTGTAACCCATACATTTACCCTAAGTAGTCCCCCTGACACTAAGGGGCAATTTAATATGACCAATCCACCTAACCAGCACATCTTTGGACTGTGGGAGGAAACCGGAGCACCCGGAGGAAACCCACGCAGACATGGGGAGAATGTGCAGACTCCACACAGACAGTGACCCAAGCTGGGAATCGAACCGGGGTCCCTGGCGCTGTGAGGCAGCGGCACTAACCACTGTGCCAATGCGCCACCCTAAAACAGGCACCACCTTTCATGGAACTTGCCAGCTGCCCATCGGGGAATTGAACAGAGTGCTTTGTCTGTATAGCATGCAAAGAACAATACTTTCCATTGCACGCGGCAATAATAAATCAATTAATCGATTGGTGAGTTGGAACAATGTCCTTTTCTCCGGCTCCCTGCACTTGAGGGGTGGTTTAATCAAGTTTCTACACAGAGCTGCGTGAGGCAAACCATGTCCCCAGTGTAGTCAGCCTGGGCTTAGATGCTGTTGCAGAAATTCAATGTGAAATAATATGATTTTAAACAAATAATAATGCATGTACTATAATTCAGCTCCTTGCTCTCATGCCCACATGTCCATCCCTGGCCTGCTACAATGCTCCAGTGAAACCGAATGCAAGCAGGAGGGAAGCATCTCACCTTCCGAGTGGGGACATTGAGCCCTCGTAACGATTGTCAAGTTTGGCATCTTTACATTTTTGCCTTTCTCCTCCATCTTAAACCCCCTCCCCTTCCTCCTCTATCTTTAAGATATTCCATCCATGGAAATGCAACACATTTATTGCCCATTTTTAATTGCCCTTTAACTGGAAATTCAGGGGCGATTAAGGAAATTTGGCCTGTCAGCTACGACTCCCACCAACTTTTACAGATGCACCATAGAAAGCATTCTTTCTGGTTGTATCACAGCTTGGTCTGGGCTCCTGCTCTGCCCGAGACTGCAAGAAACTACAAAGGGTCGTGAATGTAGCCCAATCCATCAGGCAAACCAGCCTCCCATCCATTGACTCTGTCTACACTTCCCGCTGCCTCGGCAAAGCAGCCAGCATAATTAAGGACCCCACGCACCCCGAACATTCTCTCTTCCACCTCCTTCCATTGGGAAAAAGATACAAAAGTCTGAGGTCATGTACCGATCGACTCAAGAACAGCTTCTTCCCTGCTGCTGTCAGACATTTGAATGGACCTACCTCGCATTGAGTTGCTCTTTCTCTACACCCTAGCTATGACTGTAACACTACATTCTGCACTCTCTCCTTTCCTTCTCTATGAACGGTATGCTTTGTCTGTATAGCACACCAAAAACAATACTTTTCACTGTATGTTAATACATATGAAAATAATAAATCAAATCAAATCAAACTAAGGGAAGTTAAAAGTCAACCACTTTACTGGGGCTCTGGAGTCACGTGTAGGCCAGACCGGGTAAGGACGGCAGATTTCCTTCCCTCAAGCGCTGACTGACATCCCCCCCCTCCCCCCACTGTGATCTAACTCCACCTCGACTTTAGAACTCTCACCCTCATTTCCAAATTGTTCTGAGGCCTCTTATCTCTGTGACCACCATTCCCCGCAGCACCCCTCCCCAAACCCCAAGATCCTTCAATCCTGGTCTCCTGCGCATCCACAGTTTCCTTTGCCGTGACACTGGAGGCTGTGCCTTCAGTTGCTGGGCATCTTAGCTCTGAAAAATCCTTCTCTTGTCCTCCCCATCTCTCTCTCTCTCTTTCGTGTCCAAAATTGTGTAATCTAGGTGGATTGGCCAGGCTAAATTGCCCCTTAGTGCCCAAAGATGTGCAGGTTAGGTGGATTGGTCATGCTAAATTACTCCTTGGTATCCAAAAATTTGTAGGTTATGCAGATATGCAAATTGGACCTAGTGTCCAAAGATAAAATCCTACAGTGCAGAAGGAGGCCATTCAGCCCATCGAGTCTGCACTGACTACAATCCTACCCAGGCCTTATCCCTATAAACCCATGCATTTACCCTAGCTAGTCTCCCTGACACTAAGGGGCAATTTAGCATGGCCAATGCACTTAACCCGCACATCTTTTGGACTGTGGGAGGAAATTAGAGCACCTGGAGGAAACCCGCGCAGACACGGGGAGAATGTGCAAACTCCTCACAGACAGTGACCCAAGCCAGGAATCAAATCCGGGTCCCTGGCGCTGTGAGGCAGCAGTTGCTTACCACTGTGCCACCGTGCCACCCACATGGTAGGTTAGGTGGATTGGCCATGGTAAATTGTGTGGGTTTATGGGGAAAGGGCAGGGGAGAGGGCCTGGATGAGATACTGTGCCAGAGAGTCAGTGTAGACCCGACGGGCTGAATGGCCTCTTTTGCACAGTAGGGATTCGATGATCCTATGTCCCACAACAGCAAAGGCGCTACGTAAATACAAGTTGTTGACTTTTCCCTGAAAATAAACATCAGTTTATTTTTTTGAACAAATTCAAACATTATAATGGAAATCTCTCTTTTTCAGCCTTGTCTCAGCAAAGCGAAATCCTGCACTCAGATGGAAGGGATCGGCAGAGGTCAAGCCTAGCTGGGTGTCAACATTGAACAGCTTGCAATATTTAAATATAACTGCATCTCGGAACAGAACTCCTTTATACCAACAGGCGACTGACTGGATGTACTAAAGCCAAAGACTCCCGACTGCTGTTTCCCACATTTCTCAATCTTATTCCTTTGAATTGACCCGACGATGGGCAGGTTAGGTGGATTGGTCATGCTAAATTGCCCCTTAGTGTCCCAGGATGTGTAAGTTAGGTGCATTAGCCGAGCTAGCTTACCCTCTTAGTGTCCAAAGATGTGTAGGTTAGATGGATTGGCCGTGCTAAATTGCCCCTTAGTGTCCAAAGATGGGCAGGTTAGGTGGATTGGCCATGTTAAATTGCCCCTTAGTGTCCAAAGGTGTGCGGTTTAGGTGGATTGGCCATGCTAAATTGCCCCTTAGTGTCCAAAGATGTACGGTTTAGGTGGATTGGCCATGCTAAATTGCCCCTTAGTATCAAAAGATGTGCAGGTTAGGTGGATTGGCCATGCTAAATTGCCTCTTAGTATCCAAAGATGTACGGTTTAGGTGGATTGGCCATGCTAAATTGCCCCTTAGTGTCCAAAGATGTATGGTTTAGGTGGATTGGCCATGCTAAATTGCCCCCTAGTATCAAAAGATGTGCAGGTTAGGTGGATTGGCTGTGCTAAATTGCCTCTTAGTATCCAAAGATGTGCAGGTTAGGTGGATTGGCCATGCTAAATTGCCCCTCAATGTCCCAAAGGTGTGCAGGTTAGGTGGATTGGCTGTGTTAAATTGCCCCTTAGTGTCCCGGAATGCATGGGTTAGAGGAAATAGTGGGGTAAGTATATCGGGTTACGGTGATAAGGCCTCGGTGGGATTGTGGTCAGTTCAGGCTTGATGGGCCGAATGGCCTCTGTCTGCACCGTAGGGATTCTATGGTCGCTGTAATTTGCCAAGTGCTCATTTTGATCTTTTCTATCCCGAGAGGGGGAGAGTGTCCTGGCGGGGAGGAGAATGAGCAGGGACAAGGAAAGTGGGAATGTTATTTTTTTCCCAATTATTTGTCTCACAAAGGAGAAGCTGAAGGGAGTGACCTTCCGACTGAGAGGAGAGACAGGATGAGGGAGGGTTAACACACGGATAAATCCCCAGCCTGGGAATATGGGAATGTACCTGGAGAATGTGGCAGCTCCCAGGGTAAATGAGCTGAAAATTGTGGTGCAGTTTCTGTGTCCACCATTCGCATTGCTCTGTTTTATAGTCTGGTTCAGCAACCATCCCCCCTGCACCCATGATTCTATGTACCCCTCCTCCGAGCCCCCCCCACCTTCCACCACACACACACAACACCCCACCAGGTCCTACCAAACCCCCATTCCACCCCCAACAACCCCCTGATATCCCACCCCCATCCCCCAGCATCTCACCAGTCCCCAACATCGCCCAAACTGCCCTTCCCCTTCCCCTTCCCCCAACCCCCACCCCCAACCCCCTCAACACCTACTTCCCAACTGGAAGATAGGATATGGTCAATGGGGATTGGCTGTCTGAAGAGGCATTGGGCAGCACAGTGGTTAGCGCTGCTGCCTCACAGAGCCAGGGACCCGGGTTCGATTCCCGGCCTTGGGTCATTGTCTGTGTGGAGTTTCTCCCTGTGAGTGCGTGGGTTTCCTCCGGGTGCTGCGGTTTCCTCCCAGACTCCAAAGATGTGCGAGTTAGGGTGATTGGCCAGGCTAAATTGCCTCTAGTGTCGGGGGGGTTAGCAGGGTAAACATATGGGGTTACAAGAATAGGACCTGGGTGGGCAGTATGGTCTCGATGGGCCGAATGACCTCTTTTTGCATTGTAGGGATTTTATGGTTCTACAATTAAGTTGAGCAGAGCATGGCAACAAGGAGATTTTCACAATAACTTCACTGTACTGTTAATGTAAGCTTACTTGTGATGAATGGATAAACTCTACTAGGGCAGCACAGTGGGATGAGCACGGTAAATGACGGTTATGGGGATAGGGTTTGTGGTCAGTCCAAACTTGATGGGCCGAATGGTCTCCTTCTGCACTGTAGAGATTCTATGATTAAGTTGAGCGGAAATGGAAAGCTCGGTGGCCACAAAGAGGGAAATGGAGGCCAGTGAATCCTTCAGTGTGTTTGCTTCAGCACCTTGTGCTTGATGGACGGCTGGGTCAGGCTGGGACACCTAAGCCATTCCAGGTGATGTCAAAAACAGAGTTGACCCCCATGGCACAAAGCACCATTCCATCAGACAAACGGATAGCAAAAAGTGGGGGGGCAATGGTGACGAAGAAGGCATTTGGCATGCTTGGTTTCATTGGTCAGAACATTGAATACAGGAGTTGGGATGTCTTGTTGGAGTTGTACAAGACATTGGTAAGGCCGCACTTGGAATACTGTGCGCAGTTCTGGTCACCCTATTATAGAAAGGATATTATTAAACTAGAAAGAGCGCAGAAAAGATTTACTAGGATGCTACCGGGACTTGATGGTTTGAGTTACAAGGAGAGGCTGGATAGACTGGGACCTTTTTCTCTGGAGCGTAGGAGGCTGAGGGGTGATCTTATAGAGGTCTATAAAATAATGAGGGGCATAGATCAGCTAGATAGTCAATATCTTTTCCCAAAGGTAGGGGAGTCTAAAACTAGAAGGCATAGGTTTAAGGTGGGAGGGGAGAGATATAAGTGTCCAGAGGGGCATTATTTTTCACACAGAGGGTGCTGAGTGTTTGGAACAAGCTGCCGGAGGTAGTAGTAGAGGCGGGTACAATTTTGTCCTTTAAAAAGCATTTAGACAGTTACATGGGTAAAATGGGTATGGAGAGATATGGACCAAATGCAGGAAATTGGGACTAGCTTAGGGGTTAAAAAAAGAGCAGATTGGACAAGTTGGGCCGAAGGGCCTGTTTCCACACTGTAAACCTCAATGAGTCTACGAGAGCCTAGTAGCTTTATCGCTGGACCATTAATCCAAAAACTCAACTAATGTCCTGCGTAGGGGTCAAAGGAAGAGAAAGCAAGGTAGATCAAGGTGGTTACCTCTGTGCCAACATGCCACCTGTTGGAGCAACAGATTTAGGTTGGATAAGCTGAAGTTGTTCTCCCCAGAATAAAGGATTATGAGAGGAGATTTGAAGGAGGTGTGCAAAGATTATTATTGTTTATCCTGGGGATAGCAGGACTGATGTATGAGGAGAGATTGACTAGGTTAAAATTGTTTTCGCTGGAGTTCAGACAAATGAGGGGGAGGATCTCATAGAGACTTATAAAATTCTAACAGGACTGGACAGGGTAGATGTTGGGAGGATGTTCCCGATGGTGGGGGGATCCAGAACCAGGGGATCACAGTCTGAGAATTGGGGGTAGACCATTTAGGACAGAGTTGAGAGACATTTCCTCACCCAGAGAGTGGTGAGCCTGTGGAATTCATTCCCACAGGAAGTAGTTGATGCCAAAACATTGAATGTATTCAAGAGGCAGCTGGATAGAGCACTTGGGAGAATGGGATGAAAGGTTATGGGAAGAAAGCAGGATTGGGTTATTGAGTTGGATGATCAGCCATGATCATGATGCATGGTGGAGCAGGCTCGAAGGGCTGAATGGCCTCCTCCTGCTCCTATCTTCTCTGTTTCTACGTTTCTATGATCGAGAAAAGGTAGACAAAGACAAACTGCTCCCGTTAGCCAATTGCACAAGTGCTGGAAGGACATCGACTGCCGGCTTTGAGCTAGGCAGCGCAGGAGCAGAAGGGAGAAAATGTTTTGAGAACTCGCTGTACAGGATGGTGGTGGAAGCGGAGATTGTCAATGGTTTCAAACGGGAGTTCAAAAGGTCAGTCACGAGGGGACATAGGTTCAAGGTGAGGGACAGGGGGTTTGGGGGAATGTGAGGGAAAACGTTTTTACCCAGAGGGTGGTGAGGGTCTGGAATGCGCTGCCTGGGAGGGTGGTGGGGGGCGGAATGCCTCACATCATTTAAGAAGTACCTGGATGAGCACTTGGCACATCACAACATTCAGGGCTCTGGGCCAAGTGCTGGCAGATGGGATCAGATTGATTGAAAGCTAGAGGGAGGCGATGGCCTAGTGGTATTATCACCAGACTATTAAGCCAGAAACTCAGCTAATGCTCTGGGAGCTTGGGTTCGAATCCCATCACAGTAGGTGGTGGGATTTGAGTTCAATAAAAAATACCTGGATTAAGAATCTACTGATGACCATGAAACCATTGTCAAATGTCGGGAAAAACCCATCTGATTCAGGAGGGAAGTCCTTTGGGGAAGGAAATCTGCCGTCCTTACCCGGTCTGGCCTACATGTGACTCCAGAGCCAGAGCAAATGGTTGACTCTTAACTGCCCTCCAAGGGGCAACTAGGGATGGGCAATAAATGCTGGCCCAGCCAGCGACACCCGTGTCCCACGAATGACTGTAAAAAAGATGAAAATTCAGGTGTTTCTGGGCTGTTGATGCAGACTTGATGGGCTGAAGGGCCTCTTCTGCAGCGATTCGGGAATGAAGAGAATGGACTGGGTCATTCTCCGAGAGTCAGCCTGAGTTCCAACGGACTCCATCTGAGCTGTTACGAGAATGGCTCTAAAGTGAAGCTTTGGATCAAAAGGGTGACAGGGCCAGGAGGGAGATGTGAGGAAGAAGGTTTCAGGCTGACATATTCTTTCTTGAGCTCGCTGTAACTGACACAGCTACAGACATCAGCATCGCTAAAGAATCTCACTGACTGATGAGCTGTTACACAGCTCAGACTGGGAGGCAACTATATCTGGCTACTACCTCCTGACTCACTGTGGTAATCACGCAGTAATTACAAGGACCACACAGCCAGCCGTATAAACAGCTACAAGGAGACATCAGCAGCTGCGTTGGAACACTTTGGGATTAGCAGTCGGAGGTTCTGCCTTCAGAACCTGTGTGAGGGCAGCTCTGAGACCCTTGAGTTTCTGGGGCGGGTGGGGGGAGGTGTGCAGTGGGGAGGGTGAACCAGTGCCAGGGCCGGTCACAATGCCATTTATGTTCCAAACCGCAGCACGCTGACAGTCTACGGCTGGAGGGGCAGTTGGGAAAAAAAAACCTGGCAATAAGCAAACTGCCCCTTCACCCATCACCCCCACCCTCCCCACTTCCCCAGCATCCTGAGAAAAAGTGCAGAGAATTTGAAAACTAAATACAGAAAGACAACTCAAGATGGAAAAACTCTTTTGCAGTTTGCAAAGAACAGCGATGACGATTATTTTTAAATTCTTCCGTAGGATGTCGGCTGGGACCAGCCTTTACCGCCCATTCCTAACTGCCCCTTGGGAAGGTGGTGGTGAGCTGCCTTCTTGAATCGCTGCAGTCCATGTGGTCCAGGTACACCCACACCGCTGTTAGGGAGGGAGTTCCCGGGATTTTGACCCTTTGATTTGATTTATTATTGTCATACGTACTGGGAAACTGTGCAGAGTATTGTTTCTTGCACACAAAGCATACCGTTCATAGAGCAGGAAAGGAGAGGGTGCAGCATGTAGTGTCGCGGGACGGCATGGTGGCACAATGGTTAGCTTTGCTGCCTCACAGCGCCAGGGACCCGGGCTCGATTCCCACCTCGGGTCACTGCCTGGGTGGAGTTTGCACGTTCTCCCCGTGTCTGCGTGGGTTTCCTCCTGGTGCTCCGGTTTCCTCCCACAGTCCAAAGATGTGCGGGTTAGGCGCGTTGGCCGTGCTAAATTGCCCCTTAGTGTCCCAAGATGTGCAAATTAGAGGGATTAGCAGGATAAATGTGTGGGGTTACGGCTTGGGGAGTGATGGTTGTTGGTGCAGACTCGATGGGGCCTCCTTCTGCACTGTAGGATTCTAGAGTGTAAAGAAAGGTTGACTTAATATGAGGTAGGTCCATTCAAAAGCCTGATGGCAGCAGGGAAGGGATTGAATTTGGGTTTTGTTAGAGAATTTTAAATAGTTAGGGTACAGTTTTATAAGTACAGGACAAGATAAAAGATAGAGTTAGAGAATATATTGGGGACAGTGCGCAAGAAGTCACCAAGCTCCAGCTCATCTTGTGTTTTAGTTTGGAGGATATATTTCCAAGGTGAGCGACTTGGAGTTGGTAGTGTTCCCAAACCTCTGCGGCCCTTCTCCTCCTAGACGGTGGTGGGTTTGGAAGGTGCTGCTGAAGGAGCCTCAGAGACATGCTGCAGTGCATCTTGTAGATGGCACACACTGCTGCCACTGTGTATCAGTGATGGAGGGAGTGGATGTTGAGGGTGATAGATGTGGTGCTGATTAAGCAGCTACTGTGCTGTTAATGATTATGGAGCTGCTGTGGTTGGCACACTCAATGGTGATGGCACCACGGGTTGTAGTAAAGATGATAGTGCAGTCGGGGCACTTTGCACATCTAAACCCCAGCAGCGTACAGCTGGCATGAACTCAAATTCCCATCAGAGGGAAGTTTCCGCCGGGGCCACTAATACTGACACTGCGGTGTTGCAAAATTCAACTGTATATTGCACTGAGGAACAGGAGCAGGAATGGGGCCATTCAGCCCTTCGAGACTAGTCTGCCATTCAGTAACATCCTGGCTGACCCTCTACTATACCTGCTCACATTATCCGAAACCCGCTCAGATCCCAGAGTACCGGGTCCACCTCACCCGTCACACGAGAAGCAAGAGGCCAGGGAGGTGACAGGATCATAAACTCCACACCCCCCCCCCTCACACACAAGCCGTTCCCCCTCTCCCACATCATATTCAAGTAGTTAAACTGTTGTCCCCCCCAACCAGTGCGTACATTATTCACCTCTGACTTTTCGAAAGCATGAGTTAATATATAAACTAAATGATAACCAGAGCTTAAGATGTTAAATCAGTGAAATGTAGGCCGGAATTCTGCCGTCTCGCCCGCCACGGAATTGGAAAGGGCGCGGGGCGGACAATGGAAAGGTCTCTCACTCGAGTGAAGCCACAAAATCCCACCGATAGAAACTAGAAGCAGGAGGAGGCCATTTGGCCCTTCGAGCCTGCTCCACCGTTCATTTTGATTATCGAATTCTATATCCTGATCCCCACCCCCCCTTCCCTCCCATATCCCTCGATCCCTATAGCCCCAAGAGGTACATCTAATTTCTCCTTGAAATCACACAACGTTTTGGCCTCTCTGTGGGAGTGAAAACCACCACCTTCCGGGTGAAGAAAGTTCTCCTCACCTCAGTTCTCCAAGGTTTACTCCTTCTCCTCAAACTATAACCCCCGGTTCTGAAATACCCCTCCTCCTCACCATCAGGAAATCCGAAGCGACATTTCACCAGACAGCCACATCTGGAATCAGTACTGAGCCCACCTCGTCCCGTACATTTAAAAAGAGGGATGCCAGCCTTCGCAGACCACTCAGCCCATCTAATTCATCCTTCCATCATCCTCCCCCGTCCATCACAGTGTCTGGCTGCTTCCAGTCTCTCGGCGCACACCTCTGTGCAGTGTCTATTTTGGATGCAGTACTCCCCCCCCCCCCCCACAATCATTCCTCACCCTACCCCTCGCCAGATTGCCTCTCCTGTCCTTCCGTCGTGGGGTTTCGAAGCCGGAACGCCCAGTTTAGGATTAACCATCCCCCTAAGACTTTGTCCGGCCCACCCACACAAACCACCCCCCCCCCCCTCAAGTGTGCACCCTTCCTCCAGAACAAGACTGCACCCCCCCCCCACCAATCCCCCACAAAAGCTCCTAGAAGACTGCAACCTGAAACTCGGGGGTGGAGAGGGGGGATGTGCAAAATGAACCATTTCATAGGGAAAGATAGAAGAATTTTATTTCTCCCTCCTCCCCATCATCATGCTGATATTTGTTGGTGAGTGGTGGGGTGGGGAGGCGGGGGGGAGACTAGATTTCAGTGACAGAGAGATAGATGGTCCCCTGAGGGAGAGAAAGGCATGAGCTCAGGGTCCCTCTGGGGAGTCACAGCGAGGAAGAGGGGGTGGGGGGGGGGCGCTTCACATAAACCTTCACTTCGAATCTGTGTCCCACCGCGCTTTTGAGATTACAGAGAGACAGGCACATAAGCCATGAACCAAAAAACAGCTCTGTTAATAAAACCAAAAGGTTTTATTAACACACACATACACACACACACATACCTGAAATCATGCTTACCATTTGCCAGATATTATTGTACGAATTCTCTTAAGAGCAGCCCCCCAGTACGACAATAACACAAACAACTTAATCAAATTATCCTAATTAACACACACACACACAAACACACGAGACACATTTTGCACAGTAACAATTTTTAAAAATGAACTCACAATCCTAACTATATAGATACATATGTGTGTTTCACTGCTAATGCAGACCAGCACTGATGCAGTTATATAATGAATTGTTTTAACACACTGTCACTTTCAGAGATTATTATTTCACTTACCCCCCCCTCCCCACACCCCACAACAACAACAACAACCAATTTTACAACATAACATCTCCAATTAATGTCTTTGAGGATGAGATTCCCTCCGTCAGGGGAGAAGAGAGAGGGACACACACACACACACACACACATAGGAATGATCTCCCCTCGAAGTGTGCAAGAATCTTTGCTCTGATGGATTAGGAGATTTTTTTTTCCACACCCCCCCCCCTTGTTTAATTAATACTAAGCTTTTAATTGTGAGTCTCCCTGGCAGCCTAGCTGGAAAGGGACTTCAGTCCAAAGGGAGGGCTTCCAAAGAAAAGAGCTGGATAATTCCTAGATTATATCATTTCTCCATTTCCCTTTCCGTTTAAAATAGATTATTTCTCCCCCCCCCCCCCCCCCCCTCTTGGACAGGTACAATATATCCCTCTTCTCTCTCGGGAACAGTGCCACCGACAACACCTGCAATGGAAAAGTTTCACAATCGATCTCTTTCTCCAGAAAATCTGACTGTTCTGCCCCCCCTCCCCTCCCTTCTCTCCACACCTCCCCTCTTACCTTTGCATTGAAGGGTGGGTTTTTTTTTGCCTTCCGATGGTCAGCAGTTAATCGCAGGAACTGAGATGTTCAGTGCAGAGATGGAGCAAAACCCGCTCCTTGCTGTCCATTAGAATAAACGACTCAGAAAACATATTTTTTTGTGTGTGTGGTGTGTTGTTGCAGTTGCTTTGAGGAATATCTTCTTTAACCTGTTATCTTCAGACCTAGGCGAGTTTTAGTGGCAGTATCTCTCTGAGTGTGTGTGTGTGCTCGTTCCTTCAATAGATTTCACGTTTTCTTCAAGTACACACACACACACACACACAAGTAACAAATGCCAGGGGGTGGGGGGGAGAAAAAGTCCAGAAAATTCCGTTAGATGGAAAAGAAGGGAAGGGAAGAGAGACAGGGAGACAGAGAGAGAGAGAGAGAATAATCTTACTGCGATTGCAGAGTTTAAGGATATGAGTGGCTTGTCTGTATTTGCCCAATACTGACACCGACTGTTCCACACACAAGTTGCAATTTACAGGGGAACGCGTATTTACAATACAGACAAGCCTTCCTTCTTTTTTTAATTGAATACAAGCTAAATTTAGTTTTTTTTTGCAAAGTGTCAGCGCATGTTCTGAGTTTGCCAAAAAGCAAGTTAATTCTCTCTTCTCCCGAATGGTGTGAATTCTGTTTGGGGAACAAAAGGTGTTGTGAGGGGGATTGGGAGGGGAGGGGAGGGAGGTGGGGGAGGCCGGCAGGAATTTGAGTGGGGTTCAGATGGCTAATGCCTGGTCCTCGTATTGTTCAGGTATCCACTGCAAACAATATCACCGATTAGATACTGCAGTGGTGGCGTCACAGACACACAATCCTGGCAGCATCCCTGCCTCCAACTGAAAGGGGCAACCTTACAACCAAACACAAGTTTGGGCTTTGTATGATCTGCTCCCAGCTCCATTCCCTCCCCCCACCCCCGCCACCCCCTCTCTCCCTCCCCAAGTGTTAGGCTATTCCACCTTGGGGACCTTCACCCCACCCCTCCCCTTTTAAGATATTTATCTCATGGGATGTGGGGCATTGCTTCCAGCTGTGGGCGCCCCCCCACCCCCAACTTTGGGGAGAGCACGATGAAGGATTTAGGAGAGAGCGAGGGTGCAGAAAAGATTATTAGAATCATAGGATCCTGGATTACCCCAATCCTATCTCCATAACCTCACGTATCCACCCCATTCATCCATCCAACCGACACATCTTTGGACACTGTAGGGCAATTTAGCATGGCCAATCCACCTAACCTGCACATCTTTGGACACTATAGGGCAATTTAGTATGGTCAATCTGCCTATCTTGCACATCTTTGGACACTATAGGGAATTTAGCATGGCCAATCCATCTAATCCGCACATCTTTGTACACCAAAGGGCAATTTAGCACGGCCAATCTGCAGCATGGTGGCACAATGGTTAGCGCTGTTGCCTCACAATACCAGGGACCTGAGCTTGATTCCGATCTTGGGTGACTGTCTGTGTGGAGTCTGCACATGCTCCCCATGTGTGCGTGGGTTTCTTCCGGGTGCTCCGGTTTTGTCCCACAGTCCGAAAGGCGTGCTGGTAAGGTGCATTGGCCATGCTCAATTCTGCCTCAGTGTACCTGAACAGGAATGTGGCGGCTATGGGACTTTCGCAGTAGTTTCATTGCAGTGTTAGTGTAAGCATACTCGTAACACTAAGGTGCTGACTCAATGGGCCAAATGGCCTCTTCTGCACTGCAGGTATTCAATAAACTTTAACCAAGGGGCAATTTAGCTTGGCCAATGCACCCTGCCTGCACATCTTTGAACTGTGGGAGGAAACCAGAACACCCAGAGGAAACCCACGCAGACATGGGGAGAATGTGCAGACTCCACACAGACAGTGACCCAAGCCAGGAATTGGCCTCAGGGCCCTGGCGCTGTGAGGCAGGAGAGCTAACCACTGTACCACCATTAGTGGGTATGCAGTGGAACCAGAATGGTTGCAGGGTGAGGAACTTCAGTAATGAAGACAAAATACAGAATTTGGAACAGTTTGCCTAAGAGGAGGGAATGTCAGACAGAGCTTCACTAGACGTATTCAAAACCATGAGGACGTCTGTGCAGAGCAGATAAGGAGAAATTGTTCCTATTGGTGGAAGCACTGAGAATGAGAGGGCATCAATTTAAAATAATAAGTGAAAAAGGCAAAAGGGATTCAAGGAGAAGCTGTTTCACGCTCTTTCCAAGTGAGGATCTGAAATGTGTTGCCTGGGAGTGCAGTGGAGCCAGGTTCAATCGAGGCACTCATAAAGGAATTAGACTGTTATCTGGGAGTGGAGAACATACAGGGTTATGGGAGATAGCCAGAGTCTAGCACTCAGTGAGACACTCATTTGGAGATCTGGTGCACACACAATGGATAAGAGATAGCCATCGACCTCAGGAAACATAGTGAAGAACATGTCCCTGTCTACATCAACGGGGACTAAGTAGAAAGGGTGGAGAGCTTCAAGTTTTTAGGTGTCCAGATCACCAACAACCTGTCCTGGTCTCCCCATGCTGGCACTATAGTTAAGAAAGCCCACCTCTACTTTCCCAGAAGACTGAGGAAATTTGGCATGTCAGCTATGACTCTCAGCAACTTTTACAGATGCACCATAGAAAGCATTCTTTCTGGTTGTATCACAGCTTGGTATGGGCTCCTGCTCTGCCCAAGACCGCAAGGTGTAGCCCAATCCATCACACAAACCAGCCTCCCATCCATTGACTCTGTCTACACTTCCCACTGCCTCAGCAAAGCAGCCAGCATAATCAAGGACACCCATGCACCCTGGACATTCTCTCTTCCACCTTCTTCCGCCATGAAAAAGATGCAAAAGTCTGAGGACACATACCAACCGACTCAAGAACAGCTTCTTCCCTGCTGCTGTCAGACTTTTGAATGGACCTACCTCACATTAAGTTGATCTTTCTCTACACCCTAGCTATGACTGTAACACTACATTTTACTCTCTCTCCTTTCCTTCTCTATGAATGGTATGCTTTGTTTGTATAGCGCGCAAGAAACAAGACTTTTCACTGTGTACTTCCACCTGTATAAAGGCGGCACGGTGGCACAGTGGTTAGCACTGCTGCTTCGCAGCACCAGGAACTTGAATTTGATTCCTGGCTTGGGTCACTGTCTGTGTGGAGTCTGCATCTTCTCCCCGTGTCTGTGTGGGTTTCCTCCGGGTGCTCCGGTTTCCTCCCACGGTCTGTAAGATGTGCTGCTTAGGTACATTGACCCGAACAGACTCCGGAATGTAGCAACTAGGAGAATTTCACAGTAACTTCATTGCAGTGTTAATGTAAACCTCACCTGTAACTAATAAATAAACTTTAAAATTTTTAAACTTTAAACTAATGCATGTGACAATAACAAATCAAATCAAATCCAAACAGCCTCTGCCTGCTCTGTTAACAGCTCTGCATTGCTGCCAAGACTAGTGTTGATTGTCCATGTGAAGGGTAGCCTTTTGAGAAGGTGGTGTTGAAGGTGCCTCCTACTGTCCCCTGTAATGTTGCACCCACAGCTCTGTATGGGTGAGAGTTCTAGGACTGAGACCCAACCACGGCAGCCAAGACACCTCCAAGTGTAAGTTGGAGGGGATTCTACGCGTTTACTGCCCTTGAATCTCTTGGCGGTAGAGGATGTGTTTTTCAGATCTGACCTCGACCCAGTGTGTGCTTTTCCACAGTGGCCACTGCATACTGAGGACCGGGAATCTGAGATGGATTTTCCCACTCCGTAAGGAACTGAACGCAACAGCAATGTGAATGAGCAAGTGATGCATTCTAACCTTTGAGGGTGGCACGGTGGCACAGTGATTAGCACTGCTGCCTCACAGCACAGTGACCTAGGTTCAATTCTGGCCTCAGGTGACTATCTATATGGAGTTTGCACATTCTCCCCGTGTCTGCATGGGTTTCCTCCAGGTGCTTCGGTTTCCTCCCACAGTCCAAAGATGTGTAGGTTAGATGGATTGGTCATGCTAAATTGCCCCTTAGTGTACAAAGGTGTGCAGGTTAGATAGATTGGCCACGCCAAAAGTAAGGTAAAGTTTATTTATTAGCGTCATAAGTAGGCTTACATTAACACTGCAATGAAGTTACTGTGAAAATCCCCTAGCCACCACACTCTGGCACCTGTTCGGGTACACTGAGGGAGAATTTAGCACGGTCAATGCATCTAACCAACACATCTCTAAGACTGTGGGAAGAAACCGGAGCACCCGGAAGAAACCCGCACAGACACGGGAGAATGCGCAGACTCCACACAGACAGTGACCCGAGTCGGGAATTGAACCCGGGTCCCCGGTGCTGTGAGGCAGCTGTGCTAACCACTGTGCCGCCGTGCCACTAAATTTCTCCTTAGTGCCCCAAGGTTAGGGGGATTAGTGGGGAAAATATGTGAGGTTACAGGATCGAGCTGGGGACGCTCTGTCGGAGAGTTGGTGCAGACTTGATGGGCTGAATGGCCTCTTTCTGCACTGCAGGAATTCTTTGAAAAGTTAACCTAAAATGCAGGAGCAAACGGGCCACATCAGTGAAGCTCTGGTTGCAATTTAAAGTCAAGGATGCATTAATATTTAGAAATCGTGGTCACTGATTGTGAAGATGTCGCACTCTGAGATCCTATTACAGCATTGAAATTCACCGCTAGGGGTTGATTACTCTCTATAGATGGAGAAAATGCCCTCTCTCTGTGTGAAAGCCTCATCAACATTCAAAGCTCACAGAGCTCCCTGGCACTGCCGAAATGGAGCGGTGAAGCTTCGTATCATCCAAAGCAGTTTCGCCTTCGCATCGTTGCAACAGAGGGCCGAGACTCTTACCTTTTGCCTGTGAGAAGAAGGACTGTTGCATTTATGTAGCACCCCTACGACATCAGGACATGCACCACCCCCATCCCCCACCCCCCACCCCCGCCAACAATGTGCTTCACGGCCGCTGACATACTTTCTGATGCGGCAAACGCATTTATGCGCAGCAAGCTCCCACAAACCGGGGCGGCACAGTAGCACAGTGGTTAGCACTGCTGCCTCACAGCACCAGGGGCCTGGGTTCGATTCCTGGTCTTGGGTCGCTGTCTGTGTGCAGTCTGCATGTTCTCTCTGTGTCTGCGTGGGTTTCCTCCGGGTGCTCCGGTTTCCTCCCACAGTCCGAAAGATGTGCTGGTTACATGGATTGTCCATGCTAAATTGCCCGTTAATGTCCAAAGATGTGCAGGTTAGAATCATAGACTTTTACAGCATGGAAACAGGCCCTTCAGCCCAACTTGTCCATGCCGCCCCTTTTTTTTAAACCCCTAAGATAGTCCCAATTGCCCTCATTTGGCCCATATCCCTCTATACCCATCTTACCCATGTAACTGTCTAAATGCTTTTTAAAAGGCAAAATTGTACCTGCCTCTACTACTACCTCTGGCAGCTTGTTCCAGACACTCACCACCCTCTGTGTGAAAAAATTGCCCCTTTTGTATCTCTCCCCTCTCACCTTAAACCTCTGCCCTCTAGTTTTAGACTCCCCTACCTTTGGGAAAAGATATTGACTATCTAGCTGATCTGTGCCCCTCATTATTTTATAGACCTCTGTAAGATCACTCCTCAGCCTCCTACGTTCCAGAGAAAAGGCTCCCAGTCTAACCAGCCTCCTTAGGCGGATTGGCCATGCTAAATTACCCCTTCGTTTCAGGGCGACTAGCCGGAGTAAATGCGTGGGGTCATAAGGATAGGGCCTGGGTGGGATTGTGGTCAGTGCAGAAAAGATGGGCCGAATGGCCTCCTTCTGCATTGTAGGGATTCTATGCCTCTATGATTTGTGAAATGTTGCCCAAAGGATATCTTTTGGAGCAAGGAGACCTGGCCTTCTTCCAAACTGTGACCTGGGGGGGAGGGAATGCAATTTGATGGCCACACCCACCAGCGAGATGTTCCAGTCCCTCCAAAGTCTACGGCACTCTGTGCAACCCGCTACATTTCCCAGACCTGCCCAATCGCGGTGAGACTGTAAAACTCCGCCCACCATCTTCCCACCTGTCCATTTGACCAGGGGACAGACGAGGTTCAAGCTTAATGCTGCTGGGGGAAGACTAATGCTGTGTTTACCGCTGTGTGTATCCAGCGTAACGGTGATGATGCCAAAAGGTGAAGGAATGAGGTTCCCTAAAGCTAGGAAATGGGAGGATTCATGATTGACTAAAGGAGTTTGATTCTGATTTTGATTTATTATTGTCACATGTATTAGTATAAATGAAAAGTATTGTTTCTTGCGCGCTGTACAGACAAAGCATGCTGTTCATAGAGAAGGAAAGGAGAGAGTGCAGAATGTAGTGTTACAGTCATAGCTAGGGTGTAGAGAAAGATCAACTTAATGCGAGGTAGGTCCATTCAAAAGTCTGACAGCAGCAGGGAAGAAGCTGTTCTTGAGTCGGTTGGTACATGACCTCAGACTTTTGCATCTTTTTCCCGACAGAAGAAGGTGGAAGAGAGAATGTCCAGAGTGCGTGGGGTCCGTAATTACGCTGGCTGCTTTGCCGAGGCAGCGGGAAGTGTAGACAGAGTCAGTGGATGGGAGGCTGGTTTGCATGATGGATTGGGCTACATTCACAACCTTCTGTAGTTCCTTGCGATCTTGGGCAGAGCAGGAGCCCATACCAAGCTGTGATACCTCCTTCTGTACTGTAGGGATTCTATGAATTGATTCTATTTGAATCCCTACAGTACAGAAGGAGGCCATTTGGCCCATCAAGTCTGTACTAACCATAATCCCAACCAGGCTCTATTCCTGTAACCCTCATTTTACCCTGCTAATCCCCCACATTAAGGTCAATTTAGCATGGCCAATCAACCTAACCCGCACATCTTTGGACTGTGGGAGAAAACTGGAGCACCCGGAGGAAACCCATGCAGACACGGGGAGAACGTGCAGACTCCACACAGACAGTGACCCGAGAGCAGAATCGAACCCGAGTCCCTGATGCTGTGAGGCAGCAGCGCGAACCCACTGTGCCACCCAATGTTAAGGGAGCGTTAATATTTAGAAATCGTGGTCACTGATTGTGAAGCTGTCGCACTCTGAGATCCTATTACAGCATTGAAATTCACTGCCAGGGATTGATTATCCTCTATAGATGCAGAAAATTCCCCCTCTCCGTGTAAAAAGTAAAGTTTATTTATTGGTCACAAGTAAGGCTTACATTAATACTGCAATGAAGTTACTGTGAAATTCCCCGAGTCACCACACTCCAGCACCTATCCGGGTCAATGCACCCTAACCAGCGCATCTTTCAGACTGTGGGAGGAAACCGGAGCACCCACAGGAAACCCACGCAGACACGGGGAGAATGTGCAGATTCCGCACACAGACAGTGACCCAAGCTGGGAATCGAACCCAGCTCTCTGGTATTGTGAGGCAGCAGTGCTAACCACTGTGCTACCAAACCGCCCCACCCCTTAGCTTCAAACTATGACCCCTAGTTCTGGACTTCCCCACCATCTGGAACATTCCAAATCTACCCTGTCTAACCCTGTTAGAATTTTATAAGTTTCTATGAGATTCCCCTCTCACTCTTCTAAACTCCAGTGAATATAATCCTAACCGACTTAGTCTCTCCTCATATGACAGACCTGCCATCCCAGGAATCAGCCTGGTAAACCCTCGCTGCGCTCCCTCTATAGCAAGGACATCCTTCCTCAGATAAGGAGACCAAAACTGCACACAATACTCCAGGTGTGGCCTCACCAACGCCCTGTACAATTGCAGCAAAACATCGCTATCCCTATACTCAAATCCCCTCGCTATTAAGGCCAATATACCATTTGCCTTCTTTACTGCTTGCTGTACCTGCGCACTTAATTCCATCAGCTGAGCACAATAACCACAGGTTGACACGACAGTGCAATGCTGAGAGAGTGCTGCACTGTTAGAAATACTGTCTGGCACCTGAGAGCAGGTGCTCTGATCAATATTTATCCTTCCTTTAACAAATAAGTAAGCACAGTCCGCGCATTTTCACATTGCTGTTTGTGGGATCTTACCGTGCATAAACCAGTTACATAGAAACTAGAAGCAGGCATAGACCGTTCGGCCCTTCGAGCCTACTCCACCATTCATTTTGATCGTGGCTGATCATCGAATCCCTACGCTGCCCCCCCAAGCCTGAGCCGACCACAATCCCACCCAGGCCCTATCCCCGTAACCCTAACACATTAACCCTGCTAATTCCCCTAACACTAAGGGCCAATTTAGCATGGCCAGTCAACCTAACCCGCACATTTTAGGACTGTGGGAGGAAACCAGAGCACCCAGAGGAAACCCACAGTTGGGGGGGGGGAACATGCAGACTCCACACAGACAGTGACCCGAGGCTGGAATTGAACCCGGGGCCCTGGCGCTGTCATGCAGCAGAGTAACCACTGTGCCACTGTGCCACCATGCTCAATACCCTGACCCCACGAGGGTGGTGAGTGTCTGGAATGAGTTGCGAGATGCAGTAGTAGAGGCAGGTACAATTTTGTCTTTTAAAAAGCGTTTAGACAGTTACATGGATAAGATGGGTATAGAGGGATAGGGGCCAAATGCAGGCAATTGGGATTAGCTTAGTGGTTTGAAAAAAAGGGCGGCATGTACAAGTTGGGCCGAAGGGCCTGTGTCCGTGCTGTAAACCTCTATGACTCTATCCCCCCCATATCCCTCGATCCCTTTAGCCCCAAGAGCTATATCTAATTTCTTCTTGAAATCACACGCTTTGGCCTCAACTACTTTCTGTCTTGCCATATTACCTACGTTGCCAGAGGGATTTTGCTTCAAAAATAATTCATTTGTTGCGAGGCGGCTTTGAGAAGTCCCAAAGTCATGCAGTCTCTCTGTCTGTAACTGTCGGCATCACAGTTTAACACATTGCCGAGTTCCGTATCCCCTGCAAAATTTCCAATTCTGCTCCATTATCAGAAATGCTTTTGTTTCGAGTGTTCAATCTTGGCAAATTACTGCAAACATTTATCACTCGTTGAGGGAGAATGTTCTTGCACATATTGATTCTCTGCAAAGGGTAACTGGAGGAGTCGGTGTGTTGTAGTAAGCTAATAGGAAATGGGCCAGCACACACTGTGCAAGAAGGTGATCTTGTTTGGGAAAACCTTCTTGATTTCTTTCAAAGATTTTTATTGATATGACTCAACGCCGGGTGACACGTTTCATCCGCTTCTCCAGAATGTTTCTTTGAGAAAGTGGTTGATGAAAGGCTTCTGTTGAATTTGAAAACCACCAGAGGAGGGAATGAACGAACTGCGTTTTCCAAGAACATCAACAAAAACGGAATTGTTCAACATGCGTGACGGAGAGCAGAACCCGTGGCTGCAACCACAGCTTATTTCCGAGCTACTCCACTGAGCATTGGATCTTACAGATTCTTATACCCCTTTCTTTATATTAGAAGGCATGACATTTACAACTGGTCATCATATCTTTACTTTGAATTGGTTGCAGTTTTGTTTTTGATTACATTATATGGTTCAATTGTCTTGGGTGCTTCAGCTTGAATCTGGACATCTCCTGTTTACCTGCTTGCAATATCAAAGAGATCTGCTTGTCCATCTAATTTCAATGGGGTGTTAATTGTCCCATCTCCTGGATATTTGATTAAGTTTTCAGAGGCACAATGGATCTTTTGGCGCCTTGGTAATTGATATCAATTGTCACGTGATTGCTATAACTTTGGAATGATACCACCCGGAGTGTGACTGTTTTAGTACCATCCGAGATATAGTTATTTGTACTTTGTCCTATCTGCCTGTAGTGACAGTGGATACCACAATACCGTTTAACCCTTTCCATACATTCCTCTCCTACTACAACCCACGCACCCTGGGTTTTACCCCACAACAATCAGACAGAATTACAAAGGACAGAATAAGAGGTTTGTTCAAAAACTGTCGAGGGGAAGGAGGCACCAAGCTGGAGCTGCATCAAGTTCGAAACCCCCTCCCACCCCCCTAATCCGTGTTTCTATTTGAGGGGTAGCTAAGAATAAACAGACAAAATGCTAAAGTCAAAAGCAAAATACTGCGGGTGCTGGAATCTGTAACAAAAACAGAAAATGCTGGAAAATCAAAACAGCTTCTGCAGACAGAGGACAGAGCCAATGTTTTGAGTCTAGATAACCCTTAGTCAGAGCTAACGATGAAGAAAACAGGACGAGATTTAGACTGTGGGGGGGGGGGTGGTAATTGATGTCACAGACAAAAGGACAAACGGAAATATGAATGGTGATGATAAAGGTTGGGAATGGTGCTAATAGCGCTCATAAAGAGATGAGAACGTGTAAATGGCAGAACAAAGGTGAAGAGTGTCAAAGGATAACTTGTGCCCCTAGTGAGGTGGAGAGGAGTGAGGTGGGGGGGTGGGGGGTGGTAAGGGATGCCAAAGCAACATGGGCTGGCTGGTTGCCGGCTGCAGCACTCTCAATGCCTGAGTCACTTACCACTTATTATAAAGGACTATAAAGTGCTAAGTGAAATATCTTGCTCGAGAGGCCCTTTTAGCAATGCAATGATGGGATGTGCGTCTGTCTCTGATGATTCTTACCGACACAGTGAAATCCTGAGGCCAACCAAGGCAGCTGTTAAATGTATAAACCTCTTGCTGCCCTCAATTAAAGTGAAAGAGGTGTGTTATGTCATACCACAACACCAGGTCAAAGTCCAACAAGTTTATTTGATTGTAAACCCACAAGCTTTCGGAACACTGTTCCTTCGTCAGATGTGTGAAAGAACAGCGTTCCGAAAGCTTATGGTTTCCTATCAAATAAACCTGCGGGACTTTAATCTGGTGTTGTGAGACTTCTTTTTGTGTTTACCCCAGTCCAATGCCGGCATCTCCACATTATGTCATACCGATAGTCACGTTTTAATTAGAATCATAGCATCCGTAACAGTACAGAAGTAGTCCATTCGGCCCATTGAGTCTGCACTGACAACAACTCAGGCTTTGTCCCTGCAAGCCCAAATATTTACCTTGCTAATATCCCTGACACTAAGGGGTAATTTAGCATGGTCAATCTGCCTAACCCGCACATCTTTGGGCTGTGAGAGGAAACTGAAGCACCCGGAGGAAATCCATGCAGACAAGGGGAGAATCCACACAGACAGTGATCCAAACCTGGAATCGAACCCGGGTCCCTGGCACTGTGAGGCAGCAGTGCTAACCACTGTGCCGCCCTGCTGCCCAGTCTGAAGGATGCTGCAACAGACCAGCCTCCTGACGGTAATCCTCTGCTGAAATGCGAGCAGATTGAATGTTCTGCAACATCACGGTGCACGGTGGCACAGTGGGTTAGCACTGCTGCCTCACAGCGCCAGGGACCCGGGTTCAATTCCCGGCTTGGGTCACTGTCTGTGCGGAGTTTGCACATTCCCCCCATGTCCACATGGGTTTCCTTCTAGGTGCTCCTGTTTCCTCCCACAGTCCAAAAGATGTGCTGGTTAGGGTGCATTGGCCGTGCTAAATTCTCCCTCAGTGCACCCAAACAGGCACTGGAGTGTAGTGACTGGGGCGTTTTCACAGTAACTTCATTGCAGTGTTAATGTAAGCTTACTTGCGACACTAATAAATAAGCTTTAAACTTAGGTGGTCAGGTGGATCGATACAATTGATCAGTAAAACATCCCAGCTAAATGGTAACTGCAGTCCCCTAGGACTGAGACTTTTTAAAGAGAATTCCCCACCTTATACTTATCTAGGGCAATCGCTTGAGGGAGAAATTGGGCAAAGCCTAATTTATTGAAGAGACACTGGTTTACATTAATATTAAATAGATCATTTAGGCCCGTTTGCCGTGATTAAACAATGATATTTACTCTGGCGACAGTGGCCAGACAGAAGAACAATGATCAGATTAGCGTCTGTGATAGCAAATAATGCTAAATTAACGAGCTGCAGGATGTACACAAAGAATTATCTTATTGCTTCCAGTTTCTTTGACACTGTCCATTTCTCTTGCACCCATCCAATGAGGAAGAGGATTTTGTGTGTCTCGCTCCCCTTCTTATTTACGAGATGGGATTTGCTGTACTCCATTTCACCCGTCTCCGACACCACAGCAGCCAACCATCAATGTGGTGTTACGTCAATGGTAGCAAATCGTAAGAGCCCTACACCACGGAAGAGGTCATTCGGCCCATCGAGCCTGCACTGATTCTCTGACAGAGTGTCTTACCCAGGCCCTCTCTGTCTATCCCTGTAACCCCACACTCATTTATCAGGGCTAATCCACCTACCCTACACATCTTTAGACACTAAGAGGCAACTGAGCATGACCAATCCACCTAATCTGCACATCTTTGGTCACTAAGGGGCAATTTAGCACGGCCAATCCCCAACCTGCACATCTTTCGGACTGAGAGAGGAAACCGGAGCACCCAGACGAAACCCACGCAGACATGGGGAGAACATGCAGACTCCGCACAAACAGTGGCCCAATCGAACCCGGGTCCCTGGCACTCTGGGGCAACAGTGCTGACCACTGGGCCACCGTCTGAAGTTGCAACGAGGTTGTACCTCACCCACGACTGAGATTCTCCAGTCCCGCCGTGGTGAATGGAGATTTGGAAATTCTCCATTCTCGCTGGCAGGAGCGACGGCTGGTGCAAGAATTCCGATCATGATCTACCCCACTGACTCCACAGGTTTAAGCAGCAGGGTCTCGCCCACATTTACCTTCACCTTCTCTGACCTGTTGCTCGCGGCAACACTGCTCAGGAGTAGTGAAGTGTTCATCGATCTCCTACAGGGGATGGAGAGAGATTATTTGACCAACCACGATCTCCATTAGAGAAGAGAAGAGCCTCCATTTGTCAGAATGGGTATGTTACACTGAGGAATAGAGGCTGATGGAGACGGTGTTTTCTGGCGATAACTTACTTGAGATGGGCTAAAAGCGAAACCTCAAGTGAGCCTAAGTGGAGGGATAATGTCTTTTCAAAGAATCTAAAAAGCCCATTAGCCCCACATCACTTACTGGCCCTCTCACTGCATCTCTTAATCTCTTTCCAAAAGCATCTCTTTCTGATCCTTGAACTCGTTCAGACTTTACAATTCCATATTCCTCCTCGAACATCATTTGTATTCTCCTTGCCGCTTTCCCTGACATTTCATTCTCCTCCAAACGCTTTGCTACTCTATCAACAGCACCCTTCATGGATTCAAGGAAGTACCCCCAACTCTCCGTTAAGCACTTTGCAGCCTTCTGGACTTAGTGCTGAGTTCAGCAATGTCATGTGGTCAGATGTGTAGGTTAGGTGGATTGGCCATGCTAAATTGCCCCTTAGTGTCCAATGATGGGCAGGTTAGGTGGATTGGCCATGCTAAATTGCCCCTTAGTGTCCAATGATGGGCAGGTTAGGTGGATTGGCCACGCTAAATTGCTCCTTAGTATCCAAAGATGGGCAGGTTAGGTGGATTGGCCAAGCTAAATTGCCCCTTAGTGTCCAATGATGTGTAGGTTAGGTGGATTGGCCATGCTAAATTGCCCCTTAGTGTCCAAAGATGTGCAGGTGAGGTGGATTGGCCATGCTAAATTGCCCCTTTGTGTCCAAAGATGTGCAGGTGAGGTGGACTGGCCATGCTAAATTGCCCCTTAGTATCCAATGATGTGTAGGCTAGGTAGGTAGGCTATCCTGGTTTAATCTACCAATCAGCCCATTCGCCCAATTGATCAAGATCCTGTTGCAATCAGAGATAACTCTCTTCACTGCCCACTATGCCACCAATCTCGGTGTCATCTGCAAACTTACTAATCATGCCTCCTATATTCTGTTCCAATTCATTAATACAAATGACAAATAACAGTGAACCCAGCACCAATCCCTGAGGCACAGTGCTGGTCACAGTTCTCCAGTCTGAAAAACAACTTTCTACAAACACCCTCTGGCTTCTGTCATCAAACCAATATTTTATCCAAATTTCGTTTGATGACAGATGACTAGTATCCCAAGATGTGCAAGTTAGTGGATTGGCCATGCTAAATTGCCCCTTAGTGTTAGGGGACTAGCAGGGTAAATACATGGGGAAATGGGGATAGGACCTGGGTGGAATTGTTGTTGGTGCATGTTCGATAGGCTGAATGGTCTCCTTCCGTACTGTTGGGTTTCTATGATTCTATGATAGAATAACCACTACTTTTATTTATTGGTCTTGATTCTGCTATTGGCATTTACGCCTTCTCCACATCCATTTTTTCTCTCATTGTGTGTTCCAATATCCACCATCATCTCTTGTCATTTCATTCTTCCCTTTTGTCCCAGATCTTCTCTCTACTTTTTTCAAGAAATTGTTTTTTTTTAATTAATTCGTGGGACATGGACGCCACTGGCTGGCTAGCATTTATTGCCCATCCCTAGTTGCCCTTGTTCAGGGGGCAGTTGAGAATCAATCACATTGCTGTGGCTCTGGGGTCACATGTAGACGAGACTGGATAAGGACAGTAGATTTCCTTCCCGAGCATCTGTTAAATGCACCATAGAAAGCATTCTTTCTGGTTGTATCACAGCTTGGTCTGGGCTCCTACTCTGCCCAAGACCGCAAGGAACTGCAAAAGGTCGTGGATGTAGCCCGATCCATCACAGCGCCTGCTGTGGACCTGTTGCAGCGGTAGGCAAACTGTAGTGGATCCAGGTAGTCTGGGAGGCTGGCACTGATTCGTGCCATGACTAGCCTTTCGAAGCACTTCATAATGATGGATGTCAGAGCCACCGGCCGATAGTCATTAAGGCACGCTGCCTGGTTTCTCTTAGCCGTGGCAACAATAATCTCTCCCTCAATGTCAACAAAACGAAGGAGATTGTCATCGACTTCAGGAAGCGTAAAGGCGAACATGCCCCTGTCTACATCAACGGGCATGAAGTAGGAAGGGTCAAGAGCTTCAAGTTTTTAGGTGTCCAGATCATCAACAACCTGTCCTGGTGCCCACCCCCCACATGCCGACACTATAGTTAAGAAAGCCCCACCAACGCCTCTACTTTCTCAGGAGACTAAGAATATTTGGCATGTCAGTTACAACTGCCACCAACTTTTACAGATGCAGCTTAGAAAGCATTCTTTCTGGTTGTATCACAGCTTGGTATGGGCTCCTGCTCTGCCCAAAACCACAAGGGACTCTGAAAAGTCGTGAATGTAGCTCAATCCATCACACAAACCAGTCTCCCATCCATTGACTCTGTCTACACTTTCCACTGCCTCGGCAAAGCAGCCAGCATAATTAAGGACCCCACATACCCCAGATATATTCGCTTCCACCTTCTTCCGTCGGGAAAAAGATACAAAAGTCTGAGGGCACATACCAATTGACTCTAGAACAGCTTCTTCCCTGCTGCTATCAGACTTTTGAATGGACTTACCTTGAATTAAGCTGATCTTTCTCTACACCCTAGCTATGACTATCACACTACATTCTGTACTCTCTCCTTTCCTTCTCTAAGAATGATATGCTTTGTCTGCAGAGTGCACAAGAAACAATACTTTTCACTGTATGTTAATACATATGAATATAATAAATCAAATCAAATCAAAAAATTATAGACCAGGAAATTATAGACCAGTGAGTCTAACCTCAGTGGTTGGTAAGTTGATGGAGAAGATCCTGAGAGGCAGGATTTATGAACATTTGGAGAGGTATAGTATGATCAAAAATAGTCAGCATGGCTTTGTCAAGGGCAGATCATGCCTTACAAGCCCGAATGAATTTTTTGAGAATGTGTCTGAACACATTGACGAAGGATGAGCAGTAGATGTGGTTTATATGGACTTCAGCAAGGTGTTCGATAAGGTGCCCCCTGCAAGGCTTATTGAGAAAGTGAGTGGGCATGGGATCTCAGGGGACATTGCTTTGTGGATCCAGAACTGTCTTGCCAACAGAAAGCAAAGAGTGGTTGTAGATGGGTCTTTTACTGCATTGAGGTTGGTCACCAGTGGAGTGCCCCAGGGATCTGTTCTGGGACCCTTGCTGTTTGTGATTTTTATAAGTGACCTGGATGAGGAAGCGGAGGGATGGGTTGGTAAATTTGCTGATGACACAAAGGTTGGAGGTTTTGTGGATAGTGTAAAGGGATGTCAGAAGTTGCAGCGAGACATTGATAGGATGCAAGACTGGGCGGAGAAGTGGCAGATGGAGTTCAACCCAGATAAATGTGTGGTGATTCATTTTGGCAGGTCAAATAGGACGACAGATTATAATATTAAGGGTAAGACTCTTGGCAGTGTGGAAGATCAGAAGGATCTTGGGATCCGGGTTCATAGGACGCTCAAATCAGCTTCACAGGTAGAGGATGTGGTTAAGAAGGTGTATGGTGTACTGGCCTTCATCAATCGAGGAATTGAGTTTAGGAGTCGGGAGATAATGCTGCAGCTGTATAAAACCCTGGTCAGACCCCCCTTGGAGTACTGTGCTCAGTTCTGGTCGCCTCATTACAGAAAGGATGTAGAAGCCATAGAAAGGGTGCAGAGGAGATTTACAAGGATGTTGCCTGGATTGGGTGGAATGCCTTATGAGGATAGGTTGAGAGAGCTCGGTCTTTTCTCCTTGGAGAGTCGAAGGATGAGAGGTGACCTGATAGAGGTGTATTAGATGATGAGAGATATTGATGGAGTGGATCCTCAGAGGCTTTTTCCCAGGGCTGAAATGGCTGCCACAAGAGGACACAGGTTTAAGGTGCTGGAGAGTAGGTACGGAGGAGATGTCAGAGTAAGTTTTTCACTCAGAGGGTGGTGGGTGCATGGAATCGGCTGCTGTTGGTGAGGTGGAGGTGGATTCAATAGGGTCTTTTAAGAGACATTTGGATGAGTAAATGGAACTTAGGAAGATAGAGGGTTATAGCTAGGCCTAGTAGCTGGGGCTTTGTTTGGCACAACTTGTAGGCTGAAGGGACTGTTTGTGCTGTAGTTCTTCTATGCTTCTATGTTTCAAAATCCCTAAAGGAACCAGGCGGGCTTTTTCGACAATGGTTTCATGGTCATCAACAGATTCTTAATTCCAGACTTTTTTTTATTGAATTCAAATTCTGCCGTGGTGGGATTTGAACCCGGGCTCCCAGAATTGGGTCTCACAGCGCCAGGGATTCGGGTTCGATTCCCAGCTTGGGTCACTGCGTGGAGTCTGCATGTTCTCCCCATGTCTGTGTGGGTTTCCTCCGGGTGCTCCAGTTTCCACCCACAGTCTGAAAGACGTGCTGGTTAGTGGCCGTGCTAAATTCTCCCTCAGCGTAACCCGAACAGGTGCCAGAGTGCGGCGACTCGGGGATTTTCACAGTAACTTCACTGCAGTGTTAATGTAAGCCAACTTGTGACACTAATAAATAAAGTTCTTTATGGCTAAATGGAGGAGTGTCAGCATCAGTGAGGTTGTAGTTAATCATAGAATCATAGAAACCCTGCAGTGCTCAAGGAGGCCATTCTGGCCATCGAGTCTGCAATGACCACAATACCACCTATCCCCATAATCCCATTCATTTACTCTAGCTAGTCCCCTGACACTAAGGGACAATTTAGCATGGACAATCCACCTAACTTGCATATCTTTGGAGTGTGGGAGGAAACCGGAGCACCCAGAGGAAACCCACCCTGGGAGAATGTGCAGACTCTGCACAGACAGTGACCCAAGCCGGGAATCAAACCCAGTCCCTGGTGCTGTGAGGCAGCAATCCTAACCAGTGTGCTACCATGCCACCCAAGGTGGCACAGTGGTTAGTTAAACGTACCAAAGCTGCATTTCAAATTATACTTTTCCACTGTAAATATAGATGCAAAAAAAACCACGTCTCACCCTTAGCATCCCCACTTTCTGAGGAACTTGCTTTAATTGGCCATTAATTATCTGTTAAACTTGCCACAAAAAGTTACATCCTGTCACGATAAGCTTAAGTACCCTTTTAACATGATGCTCAACATTAAAGACTGCCAATAAACCATTCTGACACCAAGAATTAAATATTCCACAAATGGAATCTCTTTCTTACAGCTTTGTAAATTTTCCAAAAGGTTTCAAAAAATGTCAAATGAGGCTTTTTGCTTTTATTTTTCCTTTTCGTCTCTTATTTATTTCTCTCTCTTCATTCAATCTGTCTTCCCCACACTTTATTTCTCTTGTTCTAATAGATTTAACATCAGTATAATGACTAGAAAGGAACATAGTTTATCACAGAATGCAAAGTGCAACCGCTAACGTGGTGTACGCACACTGGAACCTGTCTGGCATCAAAGTTCAGCAGGCCCAGTCCTGGGCCTGCCTTATGAAAGGTTCAGGTAATGAGTACCAGTTGGGCAGGCCCACTGCCTGTTACCGGGGGAACTCACACTCAACAAGCCCCACAGCAAATCATAGACTCATGAAGATATACAACATGGAAACAGGCCCTTCGGCCCAATTCATCCATGCTAACCAGGTTTTCTAAACTGATCTAGTCCTATTTGCCTATGTTTGGCCTGTATCTCTCGAAATCTTTCCCATCCATGTACCTGTCCAAATGTCTTTTCAATGTAATTGTACCTGCCTCTGATAGGTCATTCCATCCTCTATGCGAAAAAGTTGCCCCTCAGCTCCCTTCTAAATCTTTCCTCTCTCACTATAAACCTCTGCCCTCTAGTTTTGGACTCCCCTACTCTGGGGAAAAACACCTAGGCTATTCACCATATCTCTGCCCCTCATGGGCAGCACGGTAACACAGTGGTGAGCACCACTGTTTCACAGCTCCAGGGGCCTGGGTTCGATTCCTGTCTCGGGTCACTGTCTGGATGGAGTTTGCACATTCTCCTCGTGTCTGCATGGGTTTCCTCCCACAGTCCAAAGATGTGCGGGTTAGGTTGATTGGCCATGATAAGAAATTGCCCCGTAGTGTCCTGGGATGCATAGGTTAGAGGGATTAGTGGTTATAATATGTAGGGATATAGGGGTAGGGCCTGGGTGGGATTGTGGTCGGTGCAGACTCGATGGGCCAAAGGGCTTCTTTCTGCACTGTAGGGTTCTATGATCTTTGATCTATGACTTTATAAACCTCTATAACGTCACCCCTCATCCTCTGATGCTCCAGGGAAAAAAGTCCCAGCCTATCCAGCCTCTCCTTACAATTCAAACCTTCCAATTCTGGTAACATCCCTGTAAATCTTTTGATTTGATTTGTTTTATTGTTGTCACATGTATTGGGATTCAGTGAAAAGTATTGTTTCTTGCATGCTATACAGTCAAAGCATACCGCTCATAGAGTACATAGGGGAGAAGGAAAGGAGAGAGAATGCAGAATGTAGTGTTACAGTCATAGCCAGGGTGTAGAGAAAGATCAACTTAATGCGAGGTAGGTCCATTCAAAAGTCTAATGGCAGCAGGGAAGAAGCTGTTCTTGAGTTGGTTGGTACGTGACCTCAGACTTTTGTACCTTGTTCCCGATGGAAGAAGGTGGAAGAGAGAATGTCCAGGGTGCTTGGGGTCTTTGATTATGCTGCCTGCTTTGCGAGGCAGTGGGAAGTGTAGACAGAGTCAATGGATGTTTTTTGCACCCTTTCCAGTTTACTAACATCTTTCCTACAGCAGGACGAGCAGAATTGGATGCAGCACTCCAAATGCGCCCTTGCCATGTCTCATACGTTGTAACATAGCCTCCCAACTCCTCTGACCAATCAATGGTTCCTCATGGACCTTGTGGGGGTTCTCACAATTGGATTCACCCCCTCTTCCTCTACCTTAGCCCTTCTTGCGTTTACTTCCAATCCCTCAATCTCACTGGTTCCGGAGTCACCCCTTTTCTTGCCAATTCATTAGACACCATTAAGTGTCCTAAGCACAACAAGCACTGGCCCAGAGTCTTAAACATATTGGTTATATGTTGCGAATGCAGTTTCAGTATTTACTCCCCACTGGAGTTTTACATTGCATTTACACTGGGGACCAGTGCAATTATGTGTGTTAAACATATCGCTATCATTCCGTAACAGGTGAAGGAACGAGGGAGTTCTACACTTGTAAAATTGGACAGGAGAGGTAAACAGGTCAGCTAACAAGATGACACAGGCTTTGTAGATAAATAATGCTTTGTGCATCTAACATATAACACCCTGTAATTATCTGTATTGTACTAATACCTGTGATAGCATGCACTTTCTGCGTGCAGCTCTTGTATCACAAGTTCTGTCTCACATTGCACAGAACGATCACAGAATCGCGACAGACGGGGGCCATTCGGCCCATCAAGTCTGTACCAACTTTCAACGCTGACAGAGTTTCTTACACAGGCCCTCGCCCCCACCTCCCCCCCCCACCACCACCCCCACCCCACCACCCCCCCCACCCCACCACCCCCCCCCCACCTGCACCACCACCCCCCCCCCACCCCCCCACCACCACCACCCCCCCCCACCTTCCCACCACCACCACTCCCCCCGCCCCCCACCTCCCCCCCACTCCCCCCCACCCCCACCCCCCCACCTCCCCCCACCAATCCCCCCACCACCACTACCCCCCCCCCCACCTCCCACCACCACCCCCCCGCCTTGTCAGATTGTTGCCTGGTGTAGAGGACATTAGCTATGAGGAGAGGTTGGAGAAACTTAGTTTGTTCTGACTGGAATGACAGAGGTTGAGGGGTGACCTGGTAGAAGTCTACAAGATTATGAGAGGCACGGACAGAGTGGATAGTCAGAAGCTTTTTCCCAGGGTGGAAGAGTCAATTACTCGGGGGCACAGGTTTAAGGTGCAAGGGGCAAGATTTAAAGGAGACGTATGAGGCAAGTTTTTTACACAGAGGGTGGTGGGTGCCTGGAACTCGCTGCCGGGAGAGGTAGTGGAAGCAGATACAATAGTGACTTTCAAGGGGCGTCTGGACAAATACATGAATAGGATGGGAATAGAGGGATATGGTCCTCGGAAGGGTAGGGGGTTTTAGTTCAGTCGGATTCCTTCTCTAAAGGGACATTAGTGAACCAGATGGGTTTTTCCGACAATCAACAATGGTTTCATGGTCATCAGTAGATTCTTAATTCCAGACATTTTTTTAACTGAATTTAAATTCCACCATCTGCCATGGTGGGATTCGAACCCGGATCCCAGACCATGAGCTGAGTTTCTGGATTAATAGTCTAACGATAATACCACTGCGCCATCTCCTCCTTAGGCGCGTCTATAATTACCTATTTAGGCCAGTATGATCATCTGGCAAATCATAGAAATTCCCCACAGTGCAGAAGGAGGCCATTCAGCCCATTGAGTCTCCACTGACTATAATCCCACCCCAGGCTTATCCCTGTAACATCATGTATGTACCTTTCTAATCCCCCTGACAATAAGGGATGATTTAGCACAACCAATGCACCCTAACCAGCACACCTTTCAGATTGTGGGAGGAAACTGGAGCACCCGGAGGAAACCCACACAGACACGGGGAGAACGTGCAGACTCTGCACAGACAGTGACCCAAGGCAGGAATCGAACCCGGGTCCCTGGCACTGTGAGGCAGTGGTGCTAACCACTCTGCCATCACGCCACTCGGAATGGCTTGAATAGCGTTCAAACTTAAAAAAAAAAATTCCAATCAAATATTTAATCTTTGCATCATAAAATAAAACCACTTGCTGCGGGAGAGCGTGGGATGAAGTGTACATGTTACCTATAACCCACTATTGTCTCAAATTTACTGTCCATGAAATAATAACACTGCGAAACTCAACTCATCAATTATTGAACACGGCAAGTAGATTAGAAAAGCTGCAATTGGGAATTTCTAGGGACAATCCGACGGAAAATTGGCAGCCAGCAAATAGCTATTAATATCGGAGAGCTGAACCAAAGGATTGTATCCAAGTGCCCACACAACATGTGGGAGAACACATACATGAGAAAGCTCCACCTGTAAATTACGTTCTAAGAAGGGTCTGAAAGGAGAGAGAAGTGGAGAGGTTTAGGGAGGGAGTTATAGAAGATAGTGGCCAGGATAGCACAGTGGTTAACACTGCTGCCTCGCAGCGCCAGGGATCCAGGTTCGATTCCCGGCCTTGGTTCACTGTCTGTGTAGAGTCTGCACGTTCTCCCCGTTTCTGCGTGGGTTCCCTCAGGGTGCTCCCACAGTCTGAAAGACGTGCTAGTTAGACACATTGGCTAAGTTCTCTTTTGATGTATCTGGACAGGCGCCGGAGTGTGGCGACTAGGGGATTTTCACAGTAACAGTGTTAATGTGAGTTTCACTTGTGACACTAACAAATCAACTCTAAACTTTACACAACCAAACACAGGACTCCCAGTGATGGAGGGGTTAAAATCCGGAGCTATCCAATGGCCAGGATTGGGGGAGCAGAGATTCCTCGAGAATCGAGAGGAGATTTGCAACAGTAACGGTCAGGATTTTCCATCATCACCCAGATACATTGCCCACCAGCAGAGGTGTCTTGCCAATGGATGCCAGCAGAATCTTCCAGTCCCGTCGATGCCAACGCCCTTCTGCGAGGCTCACCTGTGCCACGGCCGTGGAGGGGGAGGGCCGGAAGACCCTTCCATCAGGAAGTGCTAGAAAATCCCACCCGGGATACGGGAAAAGCTATGGAGGAATTTGAAAACAAGAACAATACATATTATAGCAAATTTACTGAACAGAACTTTCAGCCCATCTGGTCCATCCTTGTGATTATGTCCCACACAAGACTCTGCCCATAGAATATTTACAGTGCAGAAGGAGGCCATTCAGCCCATCGTGTCTGCTCCAACTCGCTGTGAGAGCATCTCACTCAAGCCCACACATCTGCCCGATCCCCATGCATCTACCTAACCTCTGCATCTTTTGGACACTAAGGGGCAATTTAACATGGCCAATCCACCTAACCAGCACATCTGAGCAGACTCCGCACAGTCACCCAAGTCGGGAATCGGACCCGGATCCCTGGTGCTGAGAGGCAGCAGTGTTAGTCACTGTGGCACCATGCCATCCAGTGCACCTAATCATCCACTATCAATATATCTGTCAGTATCTTCCTCCATCCTCTGTGTATCAAACTCTTACTAAGATGTAGAATACTCACATCAACCTCTCCTTGTGGGGATGTGTTCCACATTCCAACCAAACTCTGGAGAAGGAGATTTCTCCTTAATTCCCAATTGGATTGATTATTGAGTATTGGAAGTATAGAGGTGAATGATATGAGGTTGCCTTCTCAGTGTTGGAGACTTGGTTGATGGGAACTGTCTCATCTCAAGTGTTCTGTTGAGATACATTCCATTAATTCCAGTCCCTCATTGCCCTCACAAGGTACTTTATGGGGGACCTGTTCGTAATAATGGCTGTGGGGTTAGGTACAGAGTAAAGCTCCCTCTGCACTGTCCCCCATCAAACACTCCCAGGACAGGTACAGCACGGGGTTAGATACAGAGTAAAGCTCCCTCTACACTGTCCACATCAAACACTCCCAGGACAGGTACAGCACGGGGTTAGATACAGAGTAAAGCTCCCTCTACACTGTCCCCCATCAAACACTCCCAGGACAGGTACAGCACGGGGTTAGATACAGAGTAAAGCTCCCTCTACACTGTCCACATCAAACACTCCCAGGACAGGTACAGCATGGGGTTAGATACAGAGTAAAGCTCCCTCTACACTGTCCCCCATCAAACACTCCCAGGACAGGTACAGCACGGGGTTAGATACAGAGTAAAGCTCCCTCTACACTGTCCCCCATCAAACACTCCCAGGACAGGTACAGCACGGGGTTAGATACAGAGTAAAGCTCCCTCTACACTGTCCACATCAAACACTCCCAGGACAGGTACAGCATGGGGTTAGATACAGAGTAAAGCTCCCTCTACACTGTCCCCCATCAAACACTCCCAGGACAGGTACAGCACGGGGTTAGATACAGAGTAAAGCTCCCTCTACACTGTCCACATCAAACACTCCCAGGACAGGTACAGCACGGGGTTAGAGACAGAGTAAAGCTCCCTCTACACTGTCCCCCATCAAACACTCCCAGGACAGGTACAGCACGGGGTTAGATACAGAGTAAAGCTCCCTCTACACTGTCCCCATCAAACACTCCCAGGACAGGTGCAGCACGGGGTTAGAGACAGAGTAAAGCTCCCTCTACACTGTCACATGGCGTTCCTGATGTGCAGATTATAAGGTCTCCCAGTTGGTGTCCCCTCAGCTCCGGTCAGGATGAGGAGGTGGTGTGGTTAGTCGGTAACTAAACCGGGCAAAAGAAATCCAGAGAAATCACAACCATTTTCAAGCCTTGGATGAAAATATATTCCATGCATCGGCCATTTAGAATTCATTTGTGGCTCAGGATTTACATGTGCAACCAACCATTCAGTAATTGTCCCACATGTAACAGAATTTATAAAATCCCTACAGTGCAGAAGGAGGCCTAATCAATCTGCTCCAGCAACAACCCCACCCAGGCCCTATCCCCGGAATCCCATGTATTCATCCCGCTAATCCCCCTGACACTAAAGAGCAATTTATCATGGCCAATCAACCTAAGCCTGGAATCTGGAGTTTTGACAGTGTAGAGGGAGCTTTACTCTGTATCTAACCCCGTGCTGTACCTGTCCTGGGAGTGTTTGATGGGGACAGTGTAGAGGGAGCTTTACTCTGTATCTAACCCCGTGCTGTACCTGTCCTGGGAGTGTTTGATGGGGACAGTGTAGAGGGAGCTTTACTCTGTATCTAACCCCGTGCTGTACCTGTCCTGGGAGTGTTTGATGGGGGACAGTGTAGAGGGAGCTTTACTCTGTATCTAACCCCGTGCTGTACTTGTCCTGGGAGTTTTGATGGGGACAGTGTAGAGGGAGCTTTACTCTGTATCTAACCCCTCGCTCTGCATCCACCAGTAGAGTACGGAGTGAGGTGGTTAATTAATGATCAGGAGGGGGAAAGTTAAAAATGTCACCTGTGTTGAAAAGGGAAAGAAAGTAATCTGATTACTCAGTTCAGCTGCGGGGAATGTGTTTATTGGCTGCCGAATTTTCATCTTCAACAATAGATTTTGCCAAATGATTTGAATTATTTATGTCATTAGTGCGGTAAACAGCACCAAGTCATCCCAAACCCTTCAAACTCTTAGGAGGATTAGCATTTTAAACAATATCCAATTAATACAGAATTCAGCTGCTGGAGTATTCCATCATCTCATGTGGCGGCTGTGACAAAGGATAACATTTTCAAACAGGGAATTCATCCCTTGAGGACCTCATTGCTGGGATGTTATTGGGGGGAATTGTGTCTGGAGCGAGTGATGATTGGCGGGTGCTGAAAAAGAGACTGGAAGTAGAGGGTTGGGTATTAAATCGTTTTTCACAATTACAACCGCGCAGAAGAATCGCTCCGATAGGAGAACATATAAATTAGGACCAGGAGGAAGCCATTCAGCCCATTGGTCCACCATTCAATAGGGTCAATGCTGATCTGACTGCAACCTTCACTGCACTTTCCTGACCCCCACAATACAGGAATGAGATAGAGAATCTGGTGAACTGGTGCAGTGACAATAATCTCTCCCTCAATGTCAACAAAATGAAAGCGATAGTCATCGACCTCAGGAAGCGTAAAGGAGAACACGCCCCTGTCTACATCAACGGGGACAAAACAGAAAGGGTCGAGAGCTTCACGTTTTTAGGTGTTCAGATCACCAGTCCTATAGTTAGGAAAGCACACCAACACCTCCACTTTCTTAGAAAACTAAAGAAATTTGGCAAGTCCGCTATAATTCTTAGCAACTTTTACAGATGCCCCATAGAATGCAACCTTTCTGCTTGTATCACAGCTCGATATGGCTCCTGCTCTGACCAAGAACGCAAGAAAGGTCATGAATGTAGCCCAATCCATCACGCAAACCAGCCTCCCATCCATTGACTCTGTCTACATTTCCTGCTGCCTTGAAAAAGCAGCCAGCATAATTAAGGACCCCTGGACATTCTCTCTTCCACCTTCTTCCGTTGGGAAAAAGATACAAAAGTTAGATCACGTACCAACCAACTCAAGCTTCTTCCCTGCTGCTGTCAGACTTTTGAATGGACCTACCTTGCATTAAGTTGATCTTTCTCTACACCCTAGCTATGGCTGTAACACTACATTCCACACCCTCTCCTTTCCTTCTCTATGAACATCATGCTTTGTCTGGAAAGCGCGCAAGAAACAATACTTTCCACTGTACACCACTGTGACGATAATAAATCAAATCAAATCCATAACCCTCGACTCCCTTGTTGATCAGAAACCTTTCTAACTTGACTCTGAATATATTCAATGACACAGAGCTTCCACTGCTCTCTGCTGGAGAGAATTCCAAACATTAACAACCATCTGAGTGAAGAAATGTCTCCTTGTCTCCATCCCAAATTGGATGCCTCTTATTTTATGCCGAACCCCCCCACCCCCAGCCCCAGTTTCAGATGTCCTCATGAGGAAACTTCCCCTGATCATCTACCCTGTTAATCCCCCATCAGAATCGGAACAGAGTCCCTACAGGGCAGAAGGAGGCCATTCAGCCCATTTAGTCTGCACTGTCAACAATCCCACCCAAGCCCTGACTCACATATTCACCCTGCTAATCCCCCTGACTCTAAGGGACAATTTAGAATTTAGCCAATCCATCTATCCTGCACATCTTTGGACTGTGGGAGGAAACCGGGGCACCCGGAAGAAACCCACGCGGACACGGGAAGAATGTGCAGACTCCACACAGATAGTGATCCAAGCCAGGAATCGAACCCGGGTCCCTGGCGCTGTGAGGCAGCAGTGCTAACCCACTGTGCCACCATGCTGCAAGAACTTTAAATGTTTCAGTAGGAGCAACACTCAGTCTTTTAAACTTCAATGAGTATAACGCCAACCTGCTCTACCTTCCTTCACACAACAGCCCTTCATCCCTGGAGTCGATGTGGGGAAACTTCTCTGAACGTCTTCCAGTGTACGTACATCTCTCCTTGAGTAAGGTAACTAAACTGTGTACGGTGTTCTAGTTGTGGTCTCAACAATATCCTGTCCAGTTGTAGCAAGATGATCCTTTTCCTATTACTAACACTCTCTGCTATCTAACCTTCATGCCACTATTAGCACCTACCTTAGTCTTTAACACTACCATTAACATTCTCTTTGACTCGCACCCATGATATTTTTGTCCAATCTCTCGTAGCTCCTACCTATCATTGACCTTCCATTCTGCTTCACCCCCTTCTAAACAATATCGAATCCATCACATGCCTCCCTTTCTTTAACTCTAAAGAAGAGTCATGCAACAAGGTGGGCTGGCATAGTGGTTAGCACTGCAGTCTCACAGTGCCAGGGACCCACGTTCAATTCTGACCTGGGGTGACCACATTCATAGTAGCCATGATGTGGTGATGCTGGCGTTGGACTGGGGTAAACTCAGTAAGAAGTCACACAACACCAGGTTTAAGTCCAACCAATTTATATGATAGTAAACTCACAGGCTTTCCGGATTTGCCCCTTCGTCAGGTGAATGGCCAGAACTTTCCATTCACCTGACAAAGGGGCAAACCCCAAAAGCTTCTTGAGCACACAATGTAAAATACATGGAATCATAGAATCCTATAGCGCAGAAGGAGGCCATTTGGCCCATTGCATCTGCACCAAGCACAATCTCACCCAGGCCCTATCCCTATAATCCCATGTACTTATCCGTGCTAGTCCCCCTTGACACTAAGGGGCAATTTAGCATGGCCAATCCATCTAACCCGCACACCTTTCGGACTGTGGGAGGAAACCGGAGCACCCTGACGAAGCCCATGAAGACATGGGGAGAACGTGCAAACTCCACACAGACAGCGACCCAAGCTTAGAACAGAACCTGGGTCCCTGGCACTGTGAGGCAGCAGCGCTAACCACGGTGCCAACAATGCCACCAACAGTACTGAGGGCGTGCTGCACTCCCAAAGCCATTAAGCTGTGGTTCCATCTGTCCTTCAAGGTGATGAAGAAAGATCCCATTATCTGAAGAAAAAGCAGGTGGTGTTCTGGGTCAATATTTGTCTCCATCCGTCAACTCCTGAAACAGGTGATCTGGCCATTGTCGTTGTTGCCGTGTGTGGGATCTTGCTGCGCTGCCACGCTCCCTCTGGTAACAATAGTGATTTCACAAGGGGTTAACTGGCGATAGAACGCTTCAGAATTCATCTGTTTACTGCGCACTGGCATTTAGTTTGTACAAAGTAGCTGATTTGCATCATTTAGTTGCTTGAAGATCTCTGACTCCTGTCTGGAATGAGCGTTTGTGGAACTCAGGTTCAGGAGGGCAGCTTCTGATTGGAGAACAGTCAAACCGTGAGGCACAGCTCAGATAAAACAGCACTATATTTAGACAACTCAAATCAGAAGAATTGTCCATTGAACAGGGGAGAAAACCAACAGATTGCTTACGTATGTGTGACCGAGAGACAGCAGGGATAGTCAGTCACACACAGCAGGGGTCACAGACGGAGGGGCAGACAAACAGAGACACAAACTCACCGACAGACAGCCAGGGAGACAGACTCAGAGACAGACAGTGAGAGACACAGACTCAGACACAAACAGTGAGAGACACAGACAGCTAGACACACAGACTCAGAGACATCCCAGAGACAGACAAGGAGAGACACAGACTCACAGACAGCACAGGCTCAGAGACAGCCAGTGGGGGACACAGACTCAGACAGAAAGAAAGATGGACAAGAAGAGACACAGACACATAGACAGAGAGAGAGACACAGACTCAGACACAGACTCATGGGCAGAAGGCATGAGACACAGACCCAGAAATGGATAGCGAGAGACAGACTCAGAGACAGACAGTGAGAGACACAGGTTCAGATAAAGGCAGTGAGGGACACACAAACTCAGACACAGACTGAGAGACAGAGAGTGAGAGAGACAGACACACAGACAGCGAGAGAGACAAACAGACAGACTCAGAGACAGACAGCGAGAAACAGATTCAGAGACAGACAGCAAGAGAACAGACTCAGATACAGACAGCCGGGGACACAGACTCGAGACTGTCCCACAAGGGTAAATATTAGGTCTACATCTAATTTATCAATCCCTTTTAAAATTTGATTTCCTCGATCAGATCCTCTTTCATCCTTCTAAACTCCAGCAAATAAATAAATGCTGTTCAGTTGGTGATGCCCCTATCCCACATAGAGTCATAGAAGTTTACAGCATCGAATCAGGCCCTTTGGCCCAACTTGTCCATGCTGCCCTTTTCTCTAAACCCCTAAGTTAGTCCCAATTGCCCACATTGAGCCCATATCCCTCTATACCCATCTTACCCATGTAATTGTTTAAATGCTTTTTACAAGACAAAATTGTACCCGTTTCTACTACTACCTCTGGCAGCTCATTCCAGACACTCATCACCCTCTGTGTGAAAAAATTGCCCCTTCTAGACAGTTTTGTATCTCTCCCCTTAAACCTATGCCCTCTAGTTTTAGAATTAGGGTGTCTCGGTGATACAGTGGTTAGCACTGCTGCCTCACAGCACCAGGGACCTGGGTTCAATCCCAGCCTCAGGGTCACTGTCTGTGTGGAGTTTGCACCTTCTCCCCGTGTCTGCGTGGGTTTCCTCCGGGTGCTCCAGTTTCCTCCCACAGCTCAAAGATATGCGGGTTAGGCGAATGCTAAGTTGCCCCTTGATGTCAGGGGGACTAGCCAGGGTAAATGTATTGGGATAGGGCCTGGGTGGGATAGTAGTCGGTGCAGACTCAATGGACCGAATGGTCTCCTTCTGTGCTGCTGGGTTTTTATGAATGAACACACAGACTCGATGGGCCGAAGGGCCTTTTCTGCACTGCACAAATCTGTGAAAGAGGAAAAACACAGAAAGAATGATGTGATAAACCTGGGGCTAAGAAAGGGAAAAGCTTTCTCTGGTTCTGTCTACACAGATTGATAAAATAATTAGCCTGCTGCTCTCTCTCAATGGAGGCCTGCGACGGAATGGAATTCAATTTACCTGGCGCACTAGTTCCATCGATTAGTTTCACCTATTTCTTAAGATTAGCAACACCACCATCTCGGACCCGATCATTAATGCTGGACTGTTTAACCCCGCGTTTGTGGGTGGCGAAGCAGGCACAATCTCAGGCACACAACCTCGTGAGGTGCATCTGATATGTGGAGAGTTCATACCAGGGGAGCGACTTGTTGCCCGGGCATTCCCCTCTCTCTGTTCGTTATTGACTATTGATTAATTATTTGTTGAAACTGCTGGAACAGTAGATGTAATTACTGCTGTTGATAAAGTTCAATCCAATCTGTTAGCCTGGAGTTAATGGACTTGGAAGGTACAGATTGACCTGAGAATGACCTGAAAGATTGAGGGGCGGGACTCTCTGGCCTCACTCGTCCCGAGACCATAAAATCCCATCCGAGGTCAACGGATCTTCCCACTGTCCGACCCTCGCCCGCTCCGATTCCCGTGGTAGGCTGGGCAGTAAAATTCCGGCCAACATAATATGATTTAATGCACAAAGAGAGGGTGGAAGGAGAGGATTCCCACTTGTCCAAGAAAGTGGAACTTTGTGGGAAAGTCTACAGAACAAATTGCCCTGGTGAAGGACAGATTGGAATTGAGATTTAACATAGTGACATAAGAGCAGGAGTAGCCCATTCAGCCCCTCGAGCCTGCTCCGCCGTTCAATAAGATCATGGCTGATCTTTTTGTGGACTCAGCTCCACTTACCCACCCGCTCACCATAACCCTTAATTCCTTTTCTGTTCAAAAATGTATCTATTGCCTTAAAAACATTCAATGAGGTAGCGTCAACTGCTTGACTGGGCAGGGAATTCCACCAATTCACAACCCTTTGGGTGAAGAAGTTCCTCCTCAACTCAGTCCTAAATCTGCTCCCTCTTATTTTGAGGCTTTGCCCCCTAATTCTAGTTTCACCTGCCAGTGAAAACAACTTCTCTGCTTCTATCTTATATATTCTCTTCATAATCTTATATGTTTCTATAAGATCTCCCCTCATTCTTCTGAATTCCAATGAGTATAGCCCCGGTCTACTCAGTCTCTCCTCATAAGCCAACTCTCTCAACTCCGGAATCAACCTAGCGAATCTCCTCTGCACCCCCTCCAGTGCCAGTATATCCTTTCTCAAGTAAGGAGACCAAAACTGTACACAGTAACTCCAGGTGTGGCCTCACCAGCACCTTTTACAGCTGCAACATAACCTCGCTGTTTTTAAACTCCATCCCTCTGGCAATGAAGGATAAAATTCCATTTGCCTTCTCAATTACCTGCTGCACCTGCAAACCAACTCCTTGAGATTCCTGCACAAGGACACCCAGATCCCTCTGCACAGCAGCATGCTGCAATTTTTTACTATTTAAATAATAGTCCATTTTCTTGTTATTCCCACCAAAATGGATGACCAGTGATCCAGTTTCCTCTCTCAATCTGAAAGACGTGCTGGTTAGGTGCATTGGCCACGCTAAATTCTCCCTCGGTGTATCCAAACAAGCTCCAGAGTGTGGCATCTAGGAGAATTTCACACTAACTTCATTGCAGTGTTAATGTAAGCTATTTGTGACACTAATATGCAGACTCAATGGGCCAAATGGCCTCTTCTGCACTGTAGGGATTCCATGATTCTGATATAGAAACTTTAAACCATCTCTGTGTCCGCTCTCACCCATTTTCCCGATAATACCCCCAGCCCATTGGCGATTTCTTAGACTGTCCCCAGTAATGTTCGGTGGATGAGATTCCGATGAGGCAATTGCCCTTTTTGAGGGCATTCTCCCTCGTTATGGTCACCAGGCGACACTTGGACACCCCCACAACTCTCGGCCAGACTGTGCAAGGATGGCAGATTTCCCCCCGGAACAGGCGTAAGTGAACCAGTCAGGAACTCAACAACGTCTCGGCAGAGGGAATGAGATTGCAGGCCACTGAGAATAGAGGAGGAATGGGGTGGACTAGACACATATAGCAAAGAGCCAGTAAGGGTATGATGGACTGAATGGCCTACTTCTGTCCCGAAGATTGATTCCGTGATTTAGAAGTAGGAAGGGACAAATGCAGCCTTCAATCGCCTCTTTCAAGCTAATTATGCACATATCAGTCATGTTGACAGTTGGAACCATTCTGTCCATCATCTCCCATTCTGTAAATGTCTCCAGCTCCTCCCCAGCTGCTTGGAGACCTGAGGAAGAGATCCCACAACCATTTGCAAATGAATATTGCAGAGCAAGAATATTGCAGATTGCCAACAGGCATGGTGACAAGCGAGGACTGAGAGACATGGATAACCCTGGGCCCACATGGGATTATCTGTCTGTTCAGGTGAACAGAATCCCACTTTAGAATTAATTCCGCAACATCGCACTTCTACAGTTGCCCGACAAACACTCATATGAATCATTCGTGTCTTCACATGAACGGCAGAATTCCCAGTGACACTAGCAGAATCAATTACTCTCAAATGGATTGTCCTGTCCACATCGTCACATAATATCCCCTGTGAATCCCACATGGTTGTAGCAGCGACTGATGTGAACGTGTCCTGCCCACAGTAAACATGGCTGCCCTGCCCGCAAAAAACATGGCTGTTCTACCCACAATATGTGGAGGTGCCAGCATTGGACTGGGGTGGGCACAGTAAGAAGTCCCACAACACCAAGTTAAAGTCCAACAGGTTTATTTGGTGGCAAAAGCCACTAGCCTTTGGAGCGCTGCTCCTTCGTCAGGTGAGTGGGAGTTCTGTTCACAAACAGGGCATATAAAGACACAAACTCAATTTACAAAATAATGGTTGGAATGCGAGTCTTTACAGCTAATCAAGTCTTAAAGGTACAGACAACGTGAGTGGAGAGAGCATTAAGTACAGGTTAAAGGGATGTGTATTGTCTCCAGACAGGACAGTTAGTGAGATTTTGCAAGTCCAGGCAAGTCCAGATAATGTGATATGAACCCAAGATCCCTGTTGAGGCTGTCTTCATGTGTGCGGAACTTGGCTATCAGTCTCTGCTCAGCAACTCTGCGCTGTCGTGTGTCGTGAAGGCTGCCTTGGAGAACGTTTACCCGAAGATCAGAGGCCGAATGCCCGTGACTGCTGAAGTGTTCGCCAACAGGAACTGTCGTAGCATGAACACCGCTCGACAGTCACCATGCAAGAGTGTTGCAAAACCTGGGCTTGCAAAATCTCACTAACTGTCCTGTCTGGAGACAATACACATCCCTTTAACCTGTGCTTAATGCTCTCTCCACTCACATTGTCTCTACCTTTAAGACTTGATTACCTGTAAAGACTCGCATTCCAACCATTACTTTGTAAATTCAGTTTCTGTCTTTATATACGCTGTTTGTGAATAGAACTCCCACTCACCTGATGAAGGGACAGTGCCCTGAAAGCTAGTGGCTTTTGCTACCAAATCAACCTGTTGGACTTTAACCTGGTGTTGTGAGACTTCTTACTCCGCCCATAATAAACATGGTTATCCATCCACAGCAAACATGGCTACCCTGCCAGAACAAATATGGCTGTCCTGCTCACAAAAAACATGGCTGCCCTGCCCACAACAAACAAGGCTGCCCTGCCCACAACAAATATGGTTGTCCATCCACAACAAGATGTCTCACAACACCAGATTAAAGTCCAGCAGGTTTATTTGAAATTTACTTGATGAGTGGGCTGTGGAAAGATGAAGGAGCACGCTCCGAAAGCTCATGATTCCAAATAAACCTGTTGTTGAACAGCTCCTTCCCTGCTGCTATCAGACTTTTGAATGGACCTACCTCACAGTAAGCTGATCATTCTCTACACCCTGGCTGTAACACTACATTCTGTACTCTCTCCTTTCCTTCTCTATGAACGGTATGCTTTTTCCGTATGGCACGCAAGAAACAATACTTTTCACTGTATGTTAATACATGTAACAATAATAAATCAAATCAAATCAACAGATGGGAGGCTGGTTGCGTGATGGATTGGGCTACATACATGACCTTTTGTAGTCTTGTAGGTGGCACTAACAGCGCAGCACACCCTCAGTAGAGTGTCCACCCAGATGTTATGCTCAAACCTTGGGAGTGAGAATTGAACCTGTGGTGGGCTGAGAGGCAAGGGTGCTGCCCACCAAGGAATGGTTAACTGGGCGAGGGATTGTGTAACTGAAGAATACCATCCATTCAAAGAAATCCTCGCAAGATATTTCACAGCAATGAGAGAAAGCTCCAAATGAATAATGGAAGAGATGCAGAGCTTTAATCTAATGACATTAATGAACTCAATTACAGTTCAATCACAAGCATTGTCTTTTTTGAAGTAATCTCATCATGAAGAGATGTCAATTTGCTCAACTCCGTGATTAGCTACTTATTTTCTAGGTATCGTGCATTTTGAAAGAGAGGGAATGATTTCATCTTGGGCCCATCTATATTTCTATTTGATCGCACTCAGTGCCCTATCTCAGCCTTGATATTTGGGTCATTGGATGACGGTGAGGTCTCAGTATCCCAATGTCTTCCTGGAACTCTCGAGGCCATTCACGATTCCGGATCGGAGGTCTCTCCCCAATCTCCCGTACATCTTTGGACGCTTTCCTCTTTGAGGCAATGTCATCAAAGCATAGCACAAAAGGAAACCATTATATCTTTCTCCCAATAGAAGAAGGTGGAAGAAAGATTGTCCGGGGTGCATGGGGTCCATAATTATGCCGGCTGCTTTGCCGAGGTAGAGAGAACTGTGGACAGAGTCAATGGATGGGAGGCTGGTTTGCGTGGTGGATTTTGACTTGATTTTTGATTTGATTTGTTATTGTCACATGTATTAACATACAGTGAAAAGTATTGTTTCTTGAGCGCCATACAGAAAAAGCATACCATTCATAGAGAAGGAAAGGAGAGAGTGCAGAATGTAGTGTTGCCTCTTAGTCCACCACAGGTTGTGCGTTCAATTCTCACTCCCGAGATTTGAGCATAACATCTGGGCGGACACTCTACAGAGGGTGTGCTGCGCTGTTAGTGCCACCTACAAAACTACAAAAGGTCGTGAATGTAGCCCAATACATCAACCAGCCTCCCATCCATTGAGTTGATTTGATTTATTATTGTCACATGTACTAACATACAGTGAAAAGTATTGTTTCTTACACGCTATACAGAAAAAGCATACCGTTCATAGAGAAGAAAAGGAGAGAGTGCAGAATGTAGTGTTACAGTCACAGCTAGGGTGTAGAGAAAGATCAACTTAATGCGAGGTAGGTCCATTCAAAAGTCTGACAGCAGCAGGAAAGAAGTTGTTCTTGAATCGGTTGATACGTGACCTCAGACTTTTGTATCTTTTTCCCCGATGGAAGAAGGTGAAAGAGAGAATCTTTGGAAGAGCATTCCCTCAGTCCCAGCCCTCTTCTTTTCACCCATTTCCCTGTTTCAAGTGTGTATGCACTTCCCTTTTGAAGGTGACTATTGGTAGGCATGGTGGCTCAGTGGTTAGCGCTGACGCCTCACGGTGCCAGGGATTCAGGTTCATTTCCAGCCTTGGGTGACTAAGGAGTTTGCACATTCTCCCCGTGTCCAAGTGGGTTTCCCCTGGGTGATCTGGTTTCCTCCTACACTCCAAAGATGTGTAAGTTAGATGGATTGGCCATTCTAAATTGCCTCTTAGTGTCCAAAGATGTGTAAATTAGGTAGATTAGCTAAGCTAAATTTCCCCTTAGTGGCCCAAGATGTGTAGGTAACGGGTTTGGCCATGCTAAATTGCCCCTTAGTGTCCAAAGATATGTAGGTTGGGTGGATTAGCCATGCTAAATTGCCCCTTAGTGTCCCAAAATGTGTATGTTAGGTGGGTTAGCCAGGATAAATTGCCCCTTAGTGTCGAAAGATGTGTAGGTTAGGGAGATTAGCCACGTTAAATTGTCTCTTAGTGTCAAAAGATATGTAGATTGGGTGGATTGGTCATGCTAAATTGCCCCTTAGTGTCCAAAGATGTGTAGGTTAGGTGGATTAGCCACGGTAAATGAGTGGGATTACAGGTATAGGGCAAGGGAGAGAGGCTGGGTAAAATAGTCGGTGCAGATCCGATAGGGCCAAATGGCCTCCTTCTGTCCAGTAGGGATTCTATGAATCTGTACCCCACCATCCTATAAGACAGTGCATTCCAAATTCTAACCACTCATTGTGTAGAAGAGTTTTTTTCTAATGCCGGCTCTGGTTTTTGGGCTAGCACCTTATATCCATGCCACCCAGCTTCCAACCCTCTTGCCACATCCTCATAAACCTGAGATAGATTCTCAAACACTTCAACCTCTTAGTTGTCCTCTTCTCAAAGCTTCTGCGGACCTCTCCAGGGAACTCATCTCTTTCGTCATGGTCCCAGTGTTTCCCCAGAGACAACTTTACACCCGACTCACAAGGTGCCAGCTATACCGCAGCCTGTGCAAACAGCCTTCCTGAGTTTATAAGATTGAAAGGAATCCAACTGGGGTTTTTGAAGGGTTAAAATAATTCCGTGGGTCAGATGCAAAGGAACAATTAATTTCTGGCAGGGGACATTGAGAAACGAGAGACATAATCTAAAAGTTAGAGCTCAGGGACTTGGGGTGAGGGGAATTAGGGAGCAGTTTATTTCATATAAAGCATCATGGAAATCTAGAACTCTTCTCGCCAATGGATGGATTTTTGATTTGATTTGATTTATTATTGTTACATGTATGGGGATACAGTGAAAAGTATTGGGTTTGATTGATTATTGTCACATGTATTGGAATACAGTGAAAATAATTGTTTCTTGCGCGCTATACAGACAAAACATACCGTTCATAGAGTATGTAGAGGAGAAGGAAAGGAAAGTGGATCTATTGCACAATGGGGGACAATTGGACATTTCAGTGCAGAGATGGATAGATCTTTGTTCAGTAAGAGTATAGAGAGAGGTGTGTGACTGCAGCTGAGACGCAGAACAGTCGAGAGATAGCTGAACGCTGGAGGACACTATTACTCTCAAGTATGTGGTCTTCTCCTGCCCCTCATACTCTTACTGTTTTGTAATGTTTAATGGGTGGCACGGTGGCACAGTGGTTAACACGGCTGCCTCATAGCACCAGGGACCCGGGTTCAATTCCAGCCTTGGGTGATTGTCTGTGTGAAGTTTGCATGTTAAAGTTAGCATTTATTTATTGGTCACAGGCATGGCTTACATTAACACTGCAATAAAGCTGCTGTGAAAATCCCCTGGTTGTCACACTCTGGCACCTGTCTGGGTTCACTGAGGGAGAATTTAGCGCGGCCAATGCACCCTAACCAGCACGTCTTTCAGACTGTGGGAGGAGACCGGAGTACCCGGAGGAAACTCACACAGACACAGGGAGAACGTGCAGACTCCACACAGACAGTGATCCAAGCCGGGAATCAAACCCAGGTCCCTGGAGCTGTGAGGCAGCAGTGCTAACCACTGTGCATGTTCTCCCCATGTCTGTGTGGGTTTCTTCTGGGTGCACTGGTTTCCTCCTACACTCCAAAGATGTTCAAATTGTGTGGATTGGCCATGCTAAATTGCCCCTGAGTGTCCAAAGATGTGTTGGGTAGGCGGATTAGCAGGGTAATTACATGGAGTTATGGGGGGTAGGACCTAGATAAGATGCTCTGTCAGAGTCGGTGCAGACTCAATGGGCTGAATGGCCTCCTTCTGCACTGCAGAGATTCTATAAACACAGAGGTGATATTTGTTTCCAAGTGGTTTATTCACAAGAGTTTAAAAATCTCTGCAATCACAACATGTCCTCACCATGATTACAGCTCAGATGCTCCTAACCTGGAATCATAGAATCCCACCGCACCCCCCACTTCCGCCCAATTCCTGTAAATCTCTGCCATAAGGTCAGAGCGGGAATGTTTGCCGATAATTGCTCCATCTTCAGCACTATTTGCGGCTCCTCAGATACTGATGCAGTCCATGTTCTGAACCCCCCCCACTGTCAACATCCTTGGGGTTACCATTGACCAGAAACTCAACTGGACTCACCGCATAAAGACAGTGGCTACAAGAGCAGGTCAGAGGCTGGGAATCCTGCGGTGAGTAACTCACCTCCTGACTCCCCAAAGCCTGTCCAACATCTACGAGGCACAAGTCAGGAGTGTGATGGAATACTCCCCACTTGCCTGGATGGGTGCAGCTCCAACAACACTCAAGAAGCTCAACACCATCCAGGACAAAGCAGCCCCGCTCCATTGACACCCCATCCACAAACACCCACTCCCTCCACCACCGACGCTCAGTGGCAGCTGTGTGTACCATCTACAAGATACACTGCAGCAACTCACCAAAGATCCTTAGGCAGCACCTTCCAAACCCACCACCACTTCCATCTAGAAGGACAAGGGCAGCAGATACATGGGGAACACCACCACCAACAAGTTCCCCTCCAAGCCACTCACCATCCTGGTTGGGAAATATATCAGCTGTTCCTTTCTGGGTCAAAATCCTGGAATTCCCTCCCTAACGGCATTGTGGGTCAACCCATAGCACGCAGACTGCAGCGATTCGAGAAGGCAGCTCACCACTATCTTCTCAAGGGGCAACTAGGGATGGGCAATAAATGCTGGCCCAGCCAGCGACGTCCATGTCCATTGAATGAATATTAAAAAACCCACGCAGTTACCAAGGCCAATCCCACTAACCCGCACATCTTTGGACTGCGGGGGAGAAACCCATGCAGACATGTGGAGAATATGCAACTCCACACAGACAGTCACCCAAGATCGGAATTGAATCCGGGTCCCTGGAACTGCGAGGGAGCAGTGCTAACCACTAATCAATAGCATCTGTTTGCTTTGCTGTAAGCCAGCACCCAGGCTAAACCAATCAAGCACAGTGAACATAGATTGATTACTAGACTCACATGATCAAACACAGAAACATTATGCTTATCTCAATGTCACGGGCCTGAGGGGCAGAATGGCCTTAATGTTCCTATGTTACAAAGCTAAGAATGGAATATGGAGCTAGGTAGAAAGGCTCAGGGAAACAGGCCTTGCCAATTGTCAATTTAGAGAACTCTGGTGATTTTTATGGGGTGTGAGAGGCAAACAGCGCAAGCAAACATTCCAGTCAGGCCTCAGAAGTCTCTTCTGCAGGAGGGTTGCCAGGTGGACTGGGACATTTTCCTGGAGGTTTTATCTCTCACCTCCAACTGAACAGACCGCGAAACATATCGCTCACCCCAAACTCCAAAGTCTTAAAACACAGGAATTTTCGAATTAATCCTTTTGATCTATTATTGTCACATTTCAGCGAAAAGTATTGTTTCTTGCGCACTACACAGACAAAGCATGCCGTTCATAGAGAAGGAAAAGAGAGAGTGCAGAATGTGGTGTTACAGTCACAGCGAGGGTGTAGAGAAAGATCAACTTAATGCGAGGCAGGTCCATTCAAAAGTCTGACAGCAGCAGGGAAGAAGCTGTTCTTGAGTCGGTCGGTATGTGATCTCAGACTTTTGTATCTTTTTCCCGACGGAAGAAGGTGGAAGAGAGAATGTCCGGGGTGCGTGGGGTCCTTGATTATGCCGGCTGCTTTGCCGAGGCAGCGGGAAGTGTAGACAGAGTCAATGGATGGGAGGCTGGTTTGCGTGATGGATTGGGCTACATTCACAACCCTTTGTAGTTTCTTGAGGTCTTGGGCAGAGCAGGAGCCCAGACCAAGCTGTGATACATCCGGAAAAATTGCTCTCTAGGGCGCATCTGTAAAAATTAACGGGAGTCATAATGGGCATGCCGAATTTCCTTAGTTTTCTGAAACAGTGAAGGTGTTTGTGTCTTTCTTAACGATAGTGACAATCTCTATGGGAAAAATCTCCGATTTTCTGCAGGGTGTTACTAGCATTCAGATTAATCTCCAGTTCCTGCGGATTCTAGGATAATCCTGGAGTGTTGACAATTCCCAGGCACCAGCAGGAGGAGGCTGGATCCTGCCTTTTCCCTCTGGGATCAGGGCATTTCCAGAATTCTCTGTGTTTCACAATTCCTGCAATCAAGTTTTCCTGCTCCTGTCTTTTACCGGGGTGACACAAGAGAGGAACGATACACGAGGGAGTCACTGAGGGTGGGGGGAGTGGTGGGGGGGGGGAACGGGGGTGGTGGGGGGGGGAGGGGGGGGGAGGAGTCTGCCCAAGCGCAAAATCCACATCAGTCCATGGCAGCGTGGCCCAGGCTGCCTAGCAACCGTGAGTCATTTCTGATTTGACTCAAAGTCCAAAATCCCTCAGGCTGCAGAGGTGAGATGAGGTTGTTGACGAAACAGAGGAACATTCTCTCTCTCTGTGTTCTCCTCTGTCTGTTATTATTGGCCATGTTTCAATCAAATCACTCGCTGACATTCGCTCCCTTCTCCCCAAATCAAGTCTTCAATTCCTGTGGGTCCCGCAGATCTTTACTCTGTATCTAACCCCGTGCTGCACCTGTCCTGGGAGTGTTTGATGGGGGGACAGTGTAGAGGGAGCTTTACTCTGTATCTAACCCCGTGCTGTACCTGTCCTGGGAGTGTTTGTTGGGGACAGTGTAGAGGGAGCTTTACTCTGTATCTAACCCCATGCTGTACCTGTCCTGGGAGTGTTTGATGGGGACAGTGTAGAGGGAGCTTTACTCTGTATCTAACCCCGTGCTGTACCTGTCCTGGGAGTGTTTGATGGGGACAGTGTAGAGGGAGCTTTACTCTGTATCTAACCCCGTGCTGTACCTGTCCTGGGAGTGTTTGATGGGGACAGTGTAGAGGGAGCTTTACTCTGTATCTAACCCCGTGCTGTACCTGTCCTGGGAGTGTTTGATGGGGGACAGTGTAGAGGGAGCTTTACTCTGTATCTAACCCTGTGCTGTACCTGTCCTGGGAGTGTTTGATGGGGGACAGTGTAGAGGGAGCTTTACTCTGTATCTAACCCTGTGCTGTACCTGTCCTGGGAGTGTTTGATGGGGGACAGTGTAGAGGGAGCTTTACTCTGTATCTAACCCCGTGCTGTACCTGTCCTGGGAGTGTTTGATGGGGGACAGTGTAGAGGGAGCTTTACTCTGTATCTAACCCTGTGTTTTTCATGTCCTGGGGGCGATTAATGCGACTGATGTGTTGGTGTCTGATGGCAAATCCTCCAATCCTGATTTCAATCCTGACTTTGTGTAGAACACAGAAATTTCCGCAGAGCAAAAGAACATACAAGGGGCGGGCAGGGGGGAGAAAAGCTAAAAAATAAGGTCAATGAAGTTAATTAAAACCCAAAAATTACATGTGAAGTGAGATTTGACCTGAAGAATATGGGGGAGTGAAGGGAGACTTGGCTTTGGATTTTACCATTGTTGATGGTTGCAGTGAGGTAGCAATTAACTTGTTACTAATGGGTCAGTGACAGTCAGCCTTGGCTGTGCCTTACAGCAGCCGACAGTAACAGCTTTGTAATTCTTTAATAGTAGGGTGTTTCTGACGTGTAATTATATTCTTCCCTCCGTTTATTTTTTGCCTTCACACCTCCTCTCCTCTCCTTCCCCTCATCTGTCAGCTGACAGAGCAGTTAACTCGTTCAATGCCTTCCCTGTTCTAATGGATGATCGCAAAAACCCTCAGGCCACACGTCACGGCTGTTCCAAAATCGAGAAGGAAGCTTCCAGCCAGTTAACCAGGCCAGGTTTGAAAATCTGTGGATTGTCAGATTTTGATTCAAAGAACAAAGAAAAGAACAGCACAGGAAAGGCCCTATGGCCCTCCAACTCCGTGCCAATTGTGACGTCCTAACTAAACTCTTTGGCCGTTTCCCTTCCAGCAAAGTGGCACAGTGCTTAGCACTGCTGCCTCTCAGTTCCAGGGACCTGGGTTCAATTCCAGCCTCGGGTCTCTGTCAGTGCGGATGGTAGCTATGATGTGGAGATGCTGGCATTGGATTGGCATTGGGCAGAGCAGGAACCATTCCAAGCTGTAATGCAACCAGAAAGAATGTTCTCCATGGTGCATCTGGGAAAGTTGGCGAGAGCCGTAGCTCACATGCCAAATTTGCTTAGTCTTCTGAGAAAGTAGAGGCGTTGGTGGGAAGTATCTGAGTTTGGAGCCCGCATTGTATGTTGAGTCTTAATAGATGACATGCAAACTTCCCTTCAATTTTTAGCAATCATTGTATAACGAACGGAAGATCTCTGACTTCAGAACATCCCTAAATGTTTTAATGAGTAAAGCCTGTTTGAAGTGTTTGTTTTAATGTAAGGAACTCAATTGACAATTTGGGCACAGGAAACTTCCACAAACTTTTATAATGTTGACCAGATTATCTCGTTTCATTAACGCGGAGGCAGTGGTGCAGTGCTATTGTCACCAGACCAGAGATCTAGAGCAATATCCGCATACCCAAGTTCGAATCCCAGCACGGCAGATGGTGACATTTGAATTCAACAAAAAAATCTTGTATTAAGAATCTACTGATGATCTTGAGACAATTGTTAGAAAAATCTATCTGGTTCATTAATGTCCTTTAGGGAAGGAAATCTGCTGTCCTTATCTCATCTGGACTACACGTGACTCCAGAGCCACAGTGATGTGGCTGACTCTCAACTGCCCTCCAAGGGCAACTAGAGATAGGCAATAAATAAATACTGGCTAACCAGTGATACCTCTGTCCTGTTTAATGAATAAACTAATAATGTTATTGAAGGGTAACTACTGATTTCATTTATTATTGTCACATGTATTGGAATGTAGTGAAAAGTTTTGTTTCTTGTGCGCTGTAGAGACAAAGCATACCGTTCATAGAGAAGGAAAGGAGAGAGTGCAGAATGTAGTGTTACAGTCATAGCTAGGGTGTAGAGAAAGGTCAACTTAATACGAGGTAGGTCCATTCAAAAGTATGACAGCAGCAGGGAAGTAGCTGTTTTTGAGTCAGTTGGTGCGTGACCTCAGATTTTTGTACCTTTTTCCCGACAGAAGAAAGTGGAAGAGAGAATGTCTGGAGTGCGTGGGGTCCTTAATTATGCTGGTTGCTTTTCCCGAGACAGCGGGAAGTGTAGACAGAGTCAATGGATGGGAGGCTGGTTTGCGAGATGGATTGGGATACATTCACAACCCTTTGTGGTTTCTTGCGGTCTTGGGCAGGGCAGGAGTCTTACTGGGCTGTGATACAACCAGAAAGAATGCTTTCTATGGTGCATCTGGAAACGTTGGTGAGAGTTGTTGCAGACATACCAAATTTTTTTAGTCTCCTGAGAAAGTAGAGGCATTGTTGGGCTTTCTTAACTATAGCTCGGCATAGGGGGACCAGGACAGGTTGTTGGTGATCTGGACACCTAAAAACTTGAAGCTCTCGACCCTTTCTACTTCATCCCCGTTGATGTAGACAGGGGCATGTTCTCCTTTACACTTCCTGAAGCCAATGACAATCTCCTTCGTTTTGCTGACATTGAGGGAGAGATTATTGTCACTGCATCAGGATCAGGATATTTCGAATAACCCCTCTTCAAAATAGCATCTTATGATCTTTAAGGCCCAACCTTTGCGTAGAGGGGCTTTAATACCTTACTCAAAAGTACAGATCGCCTTCCCTCAGTATCCCACGGGGAGCATGAACAGGAAAACCCCAGTGCTGGAGAGCTTTGGGGAGCAGACGTCCAAAGTCACCTACTTCTCCTGAGTTACGATTACCACATGTCATGTATCAAATGGTGGCAGTGTCACTGGACCAGTATTCCAGAGGCTAACGCTCTGTGGGTTCAAATCCCACTACAGCAGCTGGTGGAGTTTAGATTTAGTTCATTAATAAACACATCAGAAATGAGAAAGTGAGTCTCAGTAATGATGTCCATGAAACTATCATCGACTGTTGTAAACACCCATCTGGTTCATTAATGCCCTTTAGGGAAGGAAATCTACGTAGGATTCTGGTTCTCATAGAATCATAGAATCCTGACAGTGCAGAAGGAGGCCATTCAGCCCATCAAGCCTGCAGCAATTCTTTAACAGAGTATCTTACCCAGGCCCTTTCCCCTGGAACTCCAAGTATTTATCCTATTAATCTCCCTTCCCTAGACATCTTTGGACACCAAGGGGCAATTTGGCATGGCCAACCCCGCTAACCTACACATCTTTGGACACCAAGGGAAAATTTACCATGGCCAATCTGTCTAACTTACACACCTTGGCACACTAAAGGGCAATTTAGCATGGCCAATCCACCTAACCTGCACATCTTTGGATTGTGGGAGGAAGCTGGAGCACCTGGAGGAAACCCACGCAGACACTGGGAGAACATGCAGATTCCACACAGACAGATGTGGATGATTCTTAACCATCTATTCAGTTCAAGGGCAATTAGGGATGCGCAACAAATGCTGGCCTCGCCAGCGACACCCACATCCACAAAACAATATCTTTAAAAAAATTACTGAGACACTGAACCCCCAAAATGTTATTTCCAAAGAGAAATCTATCTAATCTAGTGATAGGATTATATCCATCGGAGTTGAGAAGAGTGAGAGGGGATCTCATAGAAACTTATAAAATTCTAACAGGGTTAGACAGGGTAGATTCAGAAAGAATGTTCCCCATGGTGGGGGAGTCCAGAACTAGGGGGTCATAGTTTGAGGATAAGGGGTAAACGTTTCGGGACTGAGGTGAGGAGAAATTTCTTCACCCAGAGGGTGGTGAATGTGTGGAATTCACTCCCACAGAAAGTAGTTGAGGCCAAAACGTTGTGTGATTTCAGGAAGAAATTAGATATCGCTCTTGGGGCTAAAGGGATCGAGGGATATGGGGGGAGGGGGAATCAGGATATTGAATTTGATGATCAGCCATGATCAAAATGAATGGCGGAGCAGGGGCTGGAAGGGCAGAATGGCCTCCTCCTGCTTCTAGTTTCTATGAGTTTGTATTTAACTGAATCAATCTGGGCCGTTCCCACCAGCTCCCTTTGGAGCCAGTTCCACAGGCTGAATCCACACTCACTGAAATATTGCTTCCACAAAATAAATAGATTGGGATTTAGTCAGCCTTCACAAGCAGGCTGTGCGCTGCCGTTCCACTACTGCACGCAGGCCGGATGCCTCAGCCTGGGGCAGTCCTGATTCCAAACCTTGCCTTTATTGCACCAAATCTCCGGGGAGCAATGTGGAACAAGTCACTGGGTCTCGTAAACTGAGTTTCCAGCCATTAGCTATCGACTCTCCTTCTAACTGCTGCTGCACAGATGGCAGAGACTGGATGCAAGGCCCCTGAGGGTGAAAGGAAAATGACTGCTCTCCCTCCAGGGTTGATATTGTGGATCCAAAGCGACCCCCAAGCCCCTGGTTCGATTCCTGGTTTGGGTGACTGTCTGTGTGGAATCTGCACATTCTCCCCATGTCTGTGTGGGTTTCCTCCAGTTGCTCCGGTTTCCTCCCACAGTCTGAAAGGCGTGCTGGTTAGGGTGCATTGGCCATGCTGAATTCTCCCTCAGTGTACCCAAACAGGCACTGGAGTGTGGCAACTAGGGGATTTTCACAGTAACTTTATCGCAGTGTTAATGTAAGCCTACCTGTGACACTAATAAATAAATCTTTTAAACCGAGATGCTGATCAAAACCAAGCTGGGAAGAGATTTGGTAAAAGAAATTGTCTAATTCCTTGCACCGTGGTTAATCCAGAAACTCAGCGAATGTCCTGGGGACCCGGGTTCGAACCCCGCCACGGCAGATGGTGGAATTTGAATTCAATAAAGAAATATCTGGAATTAAGAGTTTACTGATGACCCATTGTCGGAAAAACCCAACTGGTTCCTTTAGGGAAGGAAATCTGCTGTCCTTACCCGGACTGGCCTACATGTGACTCCAGAGCCACAGCAATGTGGTTGACTCTCAACTGCCCTCCAAGGGCAGCTAGGGATGGGCAATAAATACTGGCCCAGCCAGCGACACCCATGTCCCAGAAATGAATTTTAAAAATCCTCTCCCATTTCTATGTACACTGTAAGAGTCCACCCTTCCCAATGTTTCCACACTTTTTGACTCAGTGTCAAACAACCCCTTTGCATAACTGAGCATAGAAACATAGAAACTTAGAAGATAGGAGGAAGGGGAGGCCATTCGGCCCTTCGAGACTACTCTGTCATTCATCACGATCATGGCTGATCATCCAACTCAATAGCCCAATCCTGCTTTCTCCCCATAACCTTTGATCCCATTCTCCCCAAGTGTTATATCCAGCCGCCTCTTGAATACATTCAATGTTTTGGCATCAACTACTTCCTGTGGTCATGAATTCCACACGCTCACCGGGTGAAGAAATGTCTCCTCATCTCCGTCCTAAATGGTCTACCCCGAATCCTCAGACTGTGATCGCCTGGATGTCCACCATTGATGCACAGTGGCTACAGTCCCATCTATAAGGTGCACTGTGCAACTTGCCAAGGCTCCATCGATGACACCTTCCAAACGCTTGCCCTCCACCAACACCGAGAAAGACAAAGGCAGCAGGAGCATGTGTACACCACCAGCTGTAAAAATCCTAGAATCCCTAAAGTGCAGAAGGAGGCAATTTGGCCCATCTAGTCTGTACTGGCCAGAATCCCACTTAGGCCTTATCCCCGTAACCCCATGTTACTGCTAATCCCCCTGACGCTAGGGTCAATTTATCATGGCCAATCTACATAACCTGCACATCTTTGGGTTATGGGAGGAAACCGGAGCCCCCAGACACAGGGAGAACATGCAAACTCCACACAGACAGTGTCCAAGGTCAGAAAAAGTCATCCACCATCCCCCCCAACTCAATTTTCAAGTTTGCCGATGACACCACCATAGTGGGTCAGTTCTCAAATAATGATGAGATGGAGTACAGGAATGAGATAGCGAATCTGGTGAACTGGTGCAGCAACAATAATCTCTCCCTCAATGTCAACAAAATGAAGGAGATTGTCATTGACTTCAGGAAATGTAAAGGAGAACATGTCCCTGTCTACATCAACAAGGGCAAAGTAGAAAGGGTTTAGAGCTTCAAGTCTTTAAGTGTTCAGATCATCAACAACCTGTCCTGGTCCCTCCGTGCCAATGCTATAGTTAAGAAAGCCCACCAACGCCTCTCCTTTCTCAGGAGACTAAGGAAATTTTGCATGTCCACTACAACTTTCACCAACTTTTACAGATGCACCATAGAATGTATTCTTACTGGTTGTATCACAGGTTGGTATGACTCCTGCTCTGTCCAAGAACACAAAGAACTACAAAAGGTCATGAACGAAGCCCAGTCCCTCACTCAAACCAGCCTCTCATCCATTGACTCTGTCTACACTTCCCGCTGCCTCAGAAAAGCAGCCAGCATAATTAAGGACTCCACACACCCCAAACATTCTCTCTTCCACCTTCTTCCATCGGGAAAAAGATACAAAAGTCTGAGGTCACATACCGACCAACTCAAGAACAGCTTCTTCCCTGCTGCTGTCAGACTTTTGAGTGGACCTACCTCACATTAAGCTGATCTTTTTCTACACCCTAGCTATGACTATAACACTACATTCTGTACTCTCTCCTTTTCTTCTCCTTGACCGGTATGCTTTGTCTGTATAGTGCAAGAAACAATACTTTTTACTGTGTACTAATATATGCGATAATAATAAATCAAATCCAATCCTGACTGGATATCAATCATTCCTTCGCTGTCTTTGGGGCAAAATCCTGTAACTCCCTCCCTGTGGGTGCACCTACAACACAGGGTCTGCAGCAGGTTCAGGAAGGCAGCTCACCACCGCCTTCTAAAGGGGCAATTAGGGAGGGGCGATAAATTCTCAGGCTTGGTAGGTATGCCCAGTTTCCCAAAAGTGAACTGAAAATAAATCCTTTTCCCTGTCATCTTCCTCTTATCTCTGGGATCTGAATAAAGACCAGAGATGAAATGAACTCGATATTTAAATGCATATTAATCAAGATTACTTATTTAACATTCCATGTAAATACATGCATAATCATAGAACTTAATTAAAAACCATTAATACTCTCACAAAACCATGGAATAAAAATGTAATTTAGCTGAATCAATCAAGCAGCAATCAGCGAACTTCTGATAAGACAGTACAGAGCCGGGAGGGTGAGACAATGTGTACTCGGAGCGCTGTCACTGGTGGTCCACTCGAGCATTTACAAAAGTGGTTCATTCCTCAGTGCTTTGGGAGCCAAGAAAAGGCAGCTATTTTCCTGCCGGGTTTCCTCAGGCCCAAGATCCCCGTAGCTCACCAGCATCCTCCGCCAATCTATCAGTTGCTCTGAAAATGAGGCAATTGCACTCCCAATGACCTCACACTGTCCCCATCCAAAACAAGACTCCGCAACCTGAAAATGACAGGCGTTAGCTGCTGTGATGACTTCAGCCAGGCTAATGAGGTTGGCTTGCTAGGGTATGAACTCCCTGGAGAGTCCTAATTGATGGTTAAATCAGGGAGCCTCCTGCTTCCTGTTTAAAGCAGGTGTAAAGTCTGACAACACCAAGTTTTAATCCAACCGATTTATTTGATAGTAAACGCACAAGCTTTCGGGGTTAGTCCCTTCGTCAGGTGAATGGAGAGTTCTGGCCTCAGACAGAGCATATAAAGCACAGAAACAGTCTGAGCTTTATATGCTCTGTCTGTGGCCAGAACTCTCCATTCACCTGACGAAGGGACTAACCCCGAAAGCTTGTGCATTTACTATCAAATAAATCGGTTGGATTAAAACCTGGTGTTGTCAGACTTTTTACTGTGTTTACGCCAGTCCAACGCCAGCATACCCACATCATAAAGCAGGTGCGTCAGACTCCCAGCCTGCATTCAGCAAGGAACAACTGGAGATCTGGCTGTGTGCAGGTGCATGGTGTAAATAAAGTAACTTGGTGACGGGACTTTTCGCCCCCGTGGAGTTATTACAGGTGCATCAACCCGAACGGGCGCCGGAGTGTGGCGACTAGGGAAATTTCACAGTAACTTCATTGCAGTGTTAATGTAAGCCTTATTTGTGACTAATTAATAAACTACTTTTTTTGGCAGCAGGATTATGCATTTTGCAATAGCCAGTGTTCCTCTTAAACATGCGCCCTCGCGCACTATTGCAGCAACTTCCTCGATGTGATGAGATCCATGTGTTTGGGTTCTTGGACTATGAGCTCCCTGATTGTGAGCATAGTCTCCTCAACCTGGGAGTGTCAGGGACATTGGCATCCTGGATTTCTTCTTGTATTCATTCGTGGGACATGGGTGTCGCTGGCTGGACCAACATTTATTGCCCATTGCTAGTTGTCCCTGGAGGGTAGTCGAGAGTCAACAACATTGCTGTGGCTCTGGGGTCGCATGTAGGCCAGACCGGGTAAGAAGAGGGCAGATTTCCTTCCCTAAAGGGATTTTGCAACAATCGACAATGGTTTCATCAGCAGATTCTTAATTCCAAATAATCTTTATTGAATTTAAATTCCACCAGCTGCCGTGGTGGGATTCAAACCCAGGTCCCCAGAACATTAGCTGAGTTTCTGGATTAATAGTCTAGTGATAATAAAACTAGGCCATCGCCTCCCCAGATTCTGATTTTGGTACTTCCTCCTGGGTATAAATTCCTCTTAGGCGTAAAACTGTTGTCCTTTCAGTAACAAAGAGTCACTTTGGTTACGAATGAAGATACAAAATGTGAATCCTTGCTCCTTCATGACACTTCCTGCTATCAATGTGCATTGTTGTCAGGAGAATGGAGTTCTAAAATGCTAGGTCTCAGTTAACAGAGACTCTGCAATCTGGAATAAGAGGATCTTTATTCTTACACTTTTATTTTTTACGAAGGAGCTGAACCTTTATAGAAATGCTCCGACTGTGATCTCGCCAACATTTCATTAATGGGAGTCCTGAACTACCTGTTAGTGGCTTTGAATGCTTCTGTCTGAGATCCCTTTGTCTGGTGTTCGAATTAAGCTGTACAACTTGGTCACATTAGGAACAGTGGCCCTAGAATAATTCCAATCCAGCAGGTCAGGGAAGTCTGTTCTCCACAGGTTTCGAATACTTTAATTGGGGGTCTAACCGTTTGCAAAGCATGATTCGCTCTCCAAATACCTGAATCGGAGCCCCGAGATCTCACGCAACGAGCAACTTGTGGCAGGTGTAGATTGATGGAACCAAGAAAAAAATAGAGAGAAAGATTTGCATTTTTATTGCACCCCTCACGATCTCAGGAAGTCCCACAATGTTTACAGCCAATGTGAAGAATGTGGCTTTGAACACGAGGCAGCTGTGCTAATGTGACACGGCAAATTGCACACAGCACAATAGCGCAAGCAGCGATGTGGTGAGTTAGCTCCATCAGTGATGTTGGCAGTGTTAGCCAGGGACGAGCAGGAAACGGGAATCAAGTAGGAAGCTCCGGTCGAAAAGCCAGAATAGGATCGATGGGCCGAAAGGTGTTCTTCTGGGCTGCGATTTTGGTGACCTTGTACAACCGACTCAGTACCGGGTGACCAAATGGTGATCCCAATCGCTTATACATCGCAAAGGGACATCAGATTTTAGAATCCCTGCAGTGTAGAAGAAGGCCATTCAGCCCATTGTCCCTGTACCGACAACAGTCCCACCTGGGCCCCATCCTCATAATGACAATGTATTTACCCTGCCAATCCACCTGAAACTAAGGGGCAATTTTCCATGGCCAATCCACCTAACCCGCACATCTTTGGACAGAACCACTTTGAGCCAGTCAGGAACATTGAGACATCTCTGGGAGGGTCCGAGTTTCAGGACACTGCAGTTTACATCAAAACACCCTCTCACTTTGATGTATAGAAAATGGGTCCTGCGATGTCAAAACTCCAACTGCCTTTAAATATCACCAATGGGGACACGCGTGTCAGTCCCAACTGAAGTGCCCAACACATGCGACATGCCATGAATTCAGTATTCAGCCAGAGGGAAGGAAAAGATGGGATTAGAGAGTAGGGTGCAAAATACTCAGCAATATATCGTAATTCAGTGTAAAGAGCACACACCCTCACATCAGCCCGTACCCACTGTAGGGATTCTATGACTCTACATAAATGCAAGTGATTGTTGTTGGCTGGTTTTGAGCAGTGCGTTCATTGAGAAACATTAGTCTGGTTGTCAATTCGATCAACCCTCAGCACAGCATCTTCACACTCCTGTGTACGAACATTGACAGTAGCCAGCTGGTGATCTGAGCCTCCCCTGGACTATCTTGCTCCTGTACACTGGGGCCGGATTCCATTCAGTCATGTTTCTGCCCCTGCTCCCCGTCTTCATTAACACCTCTTTAACTGGTATTCTCTGTCAGTTCCTGTCACTCCAGCTTACTCTGCCTGTCCATCTGCGTTCCTAATCTCTGATTCAAATCACACTTTCCGGCAATGCTCTGCACCTATCCCCTGACTCCCTCCCCAATCTCACAACCCTCTCCCCTGCTGGCACAATGTCCTGGTACATTAACGCACTGGTCACTTGCTCGATAGAGACATGGCTTTGCAAATCCCTGCCTAATTACCATTCAATGGTGGAGATGCAGGCATTGGACTGGGCTAAACACAGTAAGAAGTCTCACAACACCAACATAAAGTCCAACAGGTTTATTTGGTAGCAAACGCCACTAGCTTTTGGAGCATTGCCCCTTCGTCAGGTGAGTGGGGAGTTCTGATCACAAACAGGGTATGTAAAGGCACACACAGTTTACAGAATACTGATTAGAATGCAAGAATGCAAGTAAAGATTCACATTCTAATCAGTATTCTGCAAACTGTGTGTGTCTTTATCTGCCCTGTTCGTGAGCAGAACTCCCACTCACCTGACGAAGGAGCAGCGCTCCGAAAGCTAGTGGCATTTGCTACCAAATAAACCTGTTGGACATTAACCTGGTGTTGGGAGATTTCTTCCTGTAAATGTCAGTCCCCACAGTTAAAATCTCATCAGTTTCGTTAATCCACTTGCCTGAGTAGCTGCCCTTCTTTCAGTTGGAGCTGATTAAGTTCTCCCCGTGTCTGCGTGGGTTTCCTCCGAGCGTCCATTTTCCTCCCACAGTCCGAAGACGGGTGGGTTAGTTGGGTTGGCCACGCTAAATTACCCTTTAGTGTCAGGGGGATTAGCAGGTGAAATACATGGGGTTATGGGGATGGGGCCTGGGTGGGATTGTTGTCAGTGCAGACTCGATGGGACGAATAGCCTCCTTTTACACTGTAGAGATTTTTTTGTAATGAGGAAGTTAAGTATCATGGAAAAGAGAGACATGTTGCTGAAGTTTTCTGTCTTGCACTCATCAGGACAAACACAAGAATGCCAAATTTCAACCAATCATAACAATTTCTGCTACAGGAGAAAAGTTTGCAGATTGGTTGGCAAGTCCACTCTGATTGTTGGGGCATTGCTTTGGAGAAAGTAAATGAGGAACTATAAACTCGCCAAATTCTCGGGAATTCAAAGGCTTGGACATTAGGTTGATTGGCCATGCCAAAATTGCCCCTTAGTGTCCTCAGATGCATAGGTTAGAGGGATTAGTGGGTAAATATATGGGGGTAGGGCCTGGGTGGGATTGTGGTCAGTGCAGACTTGATGGGCCTAATGGCCTCTTTCACACTGTGGAGTTTCTATCTCTATTCCTTTTGTTTGCAGACAATGGGTATATGAATGTATGTCACTACACAGGGGAGGCGATGGCTGGGCGGTATCACCACTGGACTGTTAATCCAGAAATTCCGGGAACCCGGGTTCGAATCCCGCCATGGTAGATGGTGGAACTTGAATTCAATAAAAAAAATCTGGAATTAAGAATCTACTGACGACCATGAAACCATTGTCGGAAAAACCCATCTGGTTCCTACATGTCTGGCCTACATGTGACTCCAGAGCCACAGCAATGTGGTTGACTCTCAACTGCCCTCCAAGGGCAACTGGGGATGGGCAATAAATGAATGAATAAAAAAGATTTCTAGCAATTTGGAATGAATCACATTGGGAGCTGGACCGATTATCATACATAGTGTATCAGTGTTGAGATTAGCACATTCAGGATTATTCAATACATAAGAACATAAGAAATAGGAGCAGGAGTAGGCCATCTAGCCCTTCGAGCCTGCCCCGATATGGCTGATCTGAAGTGGACCAGTTCCGCTTTCCCGCTTTCTCCCCATAACCCTTAATCCCCTTGTCTATCAAAAACCTATCTACCCGTGACTTAAACATATTTAGTGAGGCAGCCTCCACCACTTCAACGGGCAGAGAATTCCAGAGATTCACCACCCTTTGAGTGAAGAAGTTCCTCCTCAACTCTGATCTAAATTGTCCCCCCCCTTATTTTGAGGCTGTGCCCTCTAGTCCTGCTATCCTTTCTAAGCGGGAAGAATCTCTCTACCTCTATCTTATCTATCTTATCAAGTAGATAAGGTTGTTAAGAAGGCATACGGTGTCTTGGCGTTTATTGGTAGGGGGATTGAATTTAGGAGTCGCAGCGTCATGTTGCAACTGTACACAACTCTGGTGCGGCAAGGGCCTGTTCTGCGCTGTAATGTACTATGTTCTATGTTCTACTCTATCCATCCCCTTCATTATCTTATACGTCTCTATAAGATCCTACATGCTGCCTAATCACGGATTTGCATCTAAGAGTAGACATTGTGTTTTGGTTTTGTGATTTGCGGCTGGTTGAGTTATAGAAACATACAAATTAGGAGGGGTAGGCCATTCGGCCCTTCAAACCCATTCATTTTGATCATGGCTGATCATCGAATTCAATATCCTGATCCCACGATATCAACTCTGGGGGGGAGAGCAGTCATTTTCACCCTCAGGGGCCTTGCATCCAGTCTCTGCCATCTGTGCGGCAGCAGTTAGAAGGAGAATCGATAGCTGGAAACTCATTTTACGAGACCCAGTGACTTGTTCCACATTGCTCCCCGGAGATTTGGTGCAATAAAGGCAAGGTTTGGAATCAGGACTGCCCCAGGCTGAGGCATCCGGCCTGCGTGCAGTAGTGGAACGGCAGCGCACAGCCTGCTTGTGAAGGCTGACTAAATCCCAATCTATTTATTTTGTGGAAGCAATATTTCAGTGAGTGTGGATTCAGCCTGTGGAACTGGCTCCAAAGGGAGCTGGTGGGAACGGCCCAGATTGGTTCAGTTAAATACAAACTCATAGAAACATAGAAACTAGAAGCAGGAGGAAGCCATTCTGCCCTTCCAGCCCCTGCTCCGCCATTCATTCTGATCATGGCTGATCATCAAATTCAATATCCTGATTCCCCCTCCCCCCATATCCCTCGATCCCTTTAGCCCCAAGAGCGATATCTAATTTCTTCCTGAAATCACACAACGTTTTGGCCTCAACTACTTTCTGTGGGAGTGAATTCCACACATTCACCACCCTCTGGGTGAAGAAATTTCTCCTCACCTCAGTCCTAAAAGTTTACCCCTTATCCTCAAACTATCACCCCCTAGTTCTGGACTCCCCCCACCATCGGAAACATTCTTTCTGAATCTACCCTGTCTAACCCTGTTAGAATTTTATAAGTTTCTATGAGATCTCCTCTCACTCTTCTAAACTCCAGTGAATATAATCCTAACCGAATTAGTCTCTCCTCATATGACAGACCTGACACCCCAGGAATTAGCCTGGTAAACCCTCACTGTGCTCCCTCTATAGCAAGGACATCCTTCCTCAGATAAGAACCACCAAAACTGCACACAATACTCCAGGTGTGGCCTCACCAACACCCTTTCTCATTCCTACTATGTTTTACGGTGTCCTTACTGCCCCCGTCTCTTGATTTCTCTGCCTATCACTTTTCTTTTTCCCTGCAGGGTGGCACAGTGGTTAGCCTGCTGCCTCACAGTGACAGGGACCCGGGTTCGATTCCCGGCCTTGGTTCACTGTCTGTGTGGAGTCTGCACGTTCCTCCCCCCACTGTCTGGTTGCTCCGGTTTCCTCCGACATTCCAAAGATGTGCTGGTTAGGTTGATTGGCCATGCTAAGTTGCCCCGGGATGTGTAGGTTAGAGGGATTAGCGGGGTAAATATATGGGGTGACGGGGATAGGGCTGGTTAGAATTGTGGCCAGTGCAGACTTGATGGGCCGAATGGCCTCCTTCTGCACTGTGGGGATTCCATAATTTCCTTTTTTCTTTTGTTCTTGATGACCCTGCTCTGAATCCTTACATAGGTCCCCATCCCCCTGCCACATACACCCTCCCCAACCAATCTAGCAAGTACCCCACCACCCACCCCCCATAGGACATCAGTCCCAGTCCACAGGTCCCACCTCCCCTAGGGCCAACCCTAACACCCCAGGAGTCTGAAACCACCCCCTCCCTCCACCCCCTACACCATCTTTTCAGCCACATATTCATCTGACATACCCTGCAGTTTCTACCAATGTGCTCTGACAGCTTGAAATTTGGTATTCTTGCATTTGTCGTGAAGAGAATAAGACGAAAGGTTTTGTCAACATCTCTCCCTCTCTCCTCAGCAACATTCACATTTTGTTGGTGATTATTCATCGGAATTTGTTCAGACTATCATTTAAAACCCACAGTGGCCCCAGCATGTGGTCCGATTAGTTTCTTCTGTGTCAATTAACTGGGAGAATTGCAGCTTCATGAGAGATCAGACACTGTGCTATACACAGCGGAGTCTCAGAGTGGACTTTCCACTCACACACACACACAGAAACAAACACACAAGCAAACACACATACACACACTCACACACACAGAAACAAACACACAAACACACACAAACAAACAAACACACAAACACACACATACACACACACTCACACACGCACACACACAAACAAACACACACTCACACACACAAACAAACACACAAACACACACAAACAAACACACACACACTCACACACACATTCACACTCACACACAAACAAATGCACAAACACACACTCACACATGCACACACACACATACACACACACTCACATACACGCGCACACATACACACACACTCATACACACACACACACACACTCAACTGCAGATACACACGTACACACACACTTACACACTCACATGCATGCACACACACATGCACACACATGCCCACACACACACTTAGACTCATACATACTTACACACATGCACACTCACACACACACACAAACAAGCCCCCGCACACACCAACACAACACGCCCCCCCACATACATAAACCCACACACAGACAGATACAGACACACACACATATATACCCACACACACTCACAAACCCATCCTCACACAATTAAACCCACACACAAACCCACATGCACACACAAATGGGTCAATGATGGCCTAGTGATATTATCGCTAGACTATTAATCCAGAAACTCAGCTAACGTTCCCGGGACCCAGGTTCGAATCCCACCACGGCAGATGGTGGAATTTGAATTCAATAAAAAAATCTGGAATTAAGAATCTACTGATGACCATGAAACCATTGTCGGAAAAACCCACCTGGTTCACTAATGTCTCTTTAGGGAAGGAAATCTGCCATCCTTACCCAGTCTGGCCTACATGTGACTCCAGAGACACAGAAATGTGGATGACTCTCAACTGCCCTCAGGCAATTAGGGATGGGTAATAAATGCTGGCCCAGCCAGTGACGCCCATGTCCCATGAATGAATAAAAAGAAGACATATACAGAGAACAAAAGAGAAAATGCTGGAAAATCTCAGCAGGTCTGGCAGCATCTGTAAAGAGAGAAAAGAGCTAATGTTTCAAGTCCGGGTGACCCATAAGACACGGGAGCAGAATTCGGCCACTCAGCCCATCGAGTCTGCTCTGCGATTCAATCATGACTGATATTTTTCTCATCCCCATTCTCCTGCCTTTTCCCCATAACCCCTGATCCTCTTATTAATCAGGAACCTATCTATCTCTGCCTTAAAGACACTCAGTGACCCGGCCTCCTCTGTGGCAAAGAGTTCCACAGATTCCCCACTCTCAGGCTGAAGAAATTCCTCCTCATCTCTGTTTTAAAGGATCGTCCCTTTAGCCTGAGGTTGTGCCCTCTGGTTCTAGATTTTCCTACTGGTGGAAACATCCTCTTCACATCCACTCTATCCAGGCCTCACAGTATTCTGTAAATTTCAATAAGATCCCTCCTCATCCTTCTAAACTCCAATGAGTACAGACCCAGAGCCCTCAACTGCCTCTCATAAAACAAACTGTTCATTCGAGGGATCATTCTTGTGAACCTCCTCTGGACCTTTTCCAAGGCCATCACATCCTTCCTTAGATACGGAGCCCGAAGCTGCTCACAATACTCCAAATGGAGTCTGACCAGAGCCATAACAGCCTCAGAAGTACATCCCTGCAATTATATTCTAGCCCTCTCGACATGAATGCTAATATTGCAGTCAGCCTAACTGCCGACTGAACCTGTACGTTACCCTTAAGAAATCTTGAACAAGGACTCCCAAATCCCTTTGTGTTTCCGATTGCCCAAGCATTTCCCCAATTAGAAAGCAGTCTCTGCCTCCACTCCTCCTTCCAAAGTGCATAACCTTGCGCTTTCCCACATTGTATTCCGTCTGCCACTTCTTTGCCCACTCTCCGAACTTGTCCAAGTCCTTCTGCAGCCCCCCCCCCCCCCGATTCCTCAATATCCTTTGTCAAAGCCCTGAGTGGGAGGCGGGAGGACAGATTAACATCAACTCTGAAAGAACAAAATCTCGAGCTATCCTTCAGTATGGTGTAGACCATGAGTAATATGACCATGAGTATGACTCCAGCTCACAATTTTAAGCCAAGTGGCCCCATGATCCCAGTGAGGAAGAATGCCTGAAGAGGAGAAGAAGAAGAAGAAGCAGAGATAATATACCTGAACCCCTTGCTCAATTCTTCTCACTGAGTGAGAGTGGACCTCACTTAACCCAACACAGCCCCTCCATAAGGATTAGATCCCACCCAATAATCAGGGGCACTTTTAATTAAACAAAGCAAAGAACGGGAGATAAAAAGTCCATTTTGATCTCCTTTCAGGGATTACAACACCTGTGCTTCTGAAAATCTATAATCCTTGGGATCTTCAAAGTGGTGGGGCGCAGCACTGAGCAAATCTCGTTAAATATCTCTGCAACAGAATGGAACTGAAGAATGGAGATGAGATGTGAAGGGCTGCATTTTTCATGAGGGTAGTGTGGAAGGCTGGTAAATAGCATCCGGTGTGCCTCCAACCCAGATTAATCCTGTATTCATTTATTCTAAAATCCTTTTCATTCTTCACCCTCCTATTCACAACTGAAAATTGATTAAAATAACCCCGCTCTGAAATAGTTGCAATTAGAATTTCAAATGGAGATTAATAAACATTGTGCGTCTTTTTCAAGTGCAAATCAGTTTGTGCATCCTGGTGAAAGGGACTGATGGCTGGGGTTTGAGCACGTGTGCGTGTGTGTGTGTGTGTGTGTGTGCATTGCGTGTGCCCATGTATCGGGCTGCAGGGTGGCACAGTGGTTAGCACTGCCGCCTCACAGCGCCAGGGACTCGGGTTCGATTCCCGGCTTGGGTCACTGTCTGTGCGGAGTCTGCACGTTCTCCTCCTTGTCTGCGTGGGTTCCCTCCAGGTGCTCCAGTTTCCTCCCACAGTCTGAAAGATGTGCGGGTTAGGGTGCATTGGCCCGAGTAGGCACTGGACTGTGGAGACGAGACGAATTTCACAGTAACTTCATTGCGCTGCTAATGTGAGGCTTACTTGTGACTAATAAATAAACTTTAGGTGTCCAGATCACCAACAACCTGTCCAGGTCCCTCCACGCCGATGTTATAGTTAAGAAAGCCCACCAATTTCTCAGGAGGCAAAGGAAATTCGATATGCCCACTACGACTCTCACCAACTTTTATAGATGCACCATAGAAAGCTGGTTGTATCACAGCTTGGTATGGGCTCCTGCTCTGCCCAAGGCCACAAGAAACTACGAAGGGTTGTGAATGTTGCCCAATCCATCACACAAACCAGCCTCCCATCCATTGACTCTTCCCGCTGCCTCGGAAAAGCAATCAGCATAATCAAGTACCCCACACACCCCGGACATTCTCTTTTCCACCTTCTTTCTCCAGGGAAAAGATACAGAAGTCTGATACCACGTACCAACTGACTCAAGAACAGCTTCTTTTCATCTGCTCCTGACAGAAGAAGGTGGAAGAGAGAATGTCCGGGGTGTGTGGAATCCTCAATTATGCTGGCTACTTTTCTGAGGCAGCAGGAAGTGTAGATGGAGTAATTCACTTTGGCAGGAATAACAGATGTGTAGAGTATAGGGCTAACAGTAGGACTCTGAATAGTGTTGATGAACAGAGGGATCTAGGTGTATGTGTACATAGATCCCTGAAAGTTGGGAATCAAGTAGATAAGGTTGTGAGGAAGGCATACGGTGTCTTGGCGTTTATTGGTAGGGGGATTGAATTTAGGAGTCGCAGCGTCATGTTGCAACTGTACAAAACTCTGGTGCGGCCGCACTTGGAGTACTGTGTGCAGTTCTGGTCCCCACATTATAGGAAGGATGTGGAGGCATTGGAGAGGGTGCAGAGGAGGTTTACCAGGATGTTGCCTGGTATGGAGGGGAGGTCCTATGAGGAGAGACTGAGGGATTTGAGGTTGTTTTCGTTAGAAAGAAGGCGGCTAAGAGGGGACCTTATTGAAACATATAAGATGATTAGAGGTTTAGATAGGGTGGACAGTGATAGCCTTTTTCCTCGGATGGAGAAAGCTAGCATGAGGGGGCATAGATCTAAATTAAGGGGTGGTAGTTATAGGACGGATGTCAGAGGTAGGTTCTTTACCCAGAGGGTGGTGAGGGATTGGAATGCCCTGCCTGCTGCAGTTGTAAATGCGCCTAGTTTGGGGGCATTTAAGAGATCCGTGGATAGGTTTATGGATGGAAAGGGATTGGTTTAGGTTAGAGGGTCATTGCTTTTTAATTGGTCGGCGCAACATCGTGGGCTGAAGGGCCTGTTCTGCGCTGTAATGTTCTATGTTCTATGTTCTATGAACGGATGGGGATTTGCATGTTGGATTGGGCTACGTTCACGACCCTTTGTAGTTTCTTGCGGCCTTGGGCAGAGCAGGAGCCCATACCAAGCTGTGATACAACCAGAAAGAATGCTTTCTATGGTGCATCTGTAAATGTTGGTGAGAGTCGTAGCAGACATGCCAAATTTCCTTAGTCTTTTGAGAAAGTAGACGCGTTGGTGTGGCTTTCTTAGTTATAGTGTTGGAATGGGGGGGACCAGGACAGGTTGGTGATCTGGACACCTAGAAAATTGAAGCTCTTGACCATTTCTACTCTGACCCCGTTGATGTGGTCTGTCTGTTTCTATACTGGTAACCGTACAATGATGCATTGCATCTGACATCTCTCTGAAATAGAGAATTCACAAACCCACTCTGGGCAATGCTACAAGAGGTCTATTGATGTCATTGAAAGTTTACATATTAAAGTAAAGTTTATTTATTAGTGTTACGTAGGCTTATAACAATACTGCAATGAAGTTACTGTGAAAATCCCCTAGTCGCCACACTCCGGTGCCTGTTCGGGTACACTGAGGGAGAATTTAGCATGGCCAATGCGCCCTAACCAGCACATCCTTCAGATTGTGGGAGGAAACCAGAGCACCTGGAGGAAACCCACGCAGACATGGGGGAGAATGTGCAGACTCCACACAGACAGTGACCCGAGCTGGGAATCGAACCCGTGGCCCTGGCGCTGTGAGGCAGCAGTGTGAACCACTGTGCCACCGTACCCCATACTACACTGACGTTGCCAGTCCCTGCTAAGTGGAGATGATTGGATAAGTGTCCAACCAGTCACACCTGAGGATGTTACTGCTAAAAGTGCCCAGGATTAATTTTGCGTACCCCATTTGTATTAGTGACCATCCCCCACTTCCTGCAATTTTCCAGAGAAACAGTCCTGCCTCGATCAGAAGATGTTGCTGCAGTCTTGATCAGGAGTTCTCTTTGCTGTAGTTTGCCAGTGGTCTTTCTAACTGGACAGTTTACTGTAGCGTGCTGATTAAGTAGACTCTGTTTATTGTTTGATGGGTACGTCGACTCTGTGCCTCCTCTGAATGATTGGCTGCTGTGTCGGAGTCAATATGCCAGTTGGAAAATGTTGACTTTTTCTGAAGCGCAACTAAGTTCTGCAATCCCACTTAAACATTAAATGTAAAATCTCTACGGACAGAACTCAGCGAGAGTTCAGCCGATGTAAATCTTTAGCGCCTGAAGATTCAAGGAGAAGAGACTGTCAGATAATATTAAACTTACAGTGAATATCGTGAGCTATACATCAACTTGTCGCAAAATGTTTCACTCAACGAACTAATCCTGAAGTGTACTGGTTGTTGATTCAAAGATGATTCTTTCCGACACTGCTGGGTCACTCGCTGCCTTCTGGCTATCGGCATTATAGAACAGAAGAAGGCCATTTGGCCCATCATGTCTATGCTGACTCTGAGAAGGCTTTCCAATTTTCCAAATGCCTCTCGTCTTTGGTGGCATAGTGGTTAGCACTGCTGCCTCACGGGACCCGAGTTCAATTCTGGCTTGGGTCAAGGTATATATGCAGTCTGCACATTCTCCCTGTGTCTACATGGGTTTCCTCCACGTGCTCTGGTTTTTTTCCCACACTCCTTTGACACTAGGGGACAGTGTTTTAGGTGAATTGGCCATGCTACATTTCCCCTTAGTGTCAGGGGGACTAGCTAGGGTAAATGCATGGGGTTATGGGGATAGGGCCTGGGTGGGTCTGTAGTTGTGCAGACTCAGTGGGCCGAATGGCCTCTTTCTGTAGTGTAGGGATTCTATGTGTCCATCCAGGTACAGATTCTGGTCATTCTGTTATTGAATGCTGTCCAAGGTGCTGAACTAACACAAGTGCTACTGCTTGAGGCTTGAGGGTTAGGTTGATTGGCTATGATAAATTGACCCTTGTGTCCTGGGGACTTAGCAGAGTAAATGCATGGGGTTATGGGAATCGGGATCTGAGTGGGATTGTGGTCAGTGCAGATTCGATGGGCTGAATGGCCTCTATCTCCACCATAGGAATTCTGCGATTCTATGACAAAACGACACTGATCACAAATCAGAATCCACACGGAATTACTGGTTTGGGTGCAGAGAGATCTCATCACGACTGCTCGCACGCATTTATTGTCCATCCCTAGTTGCCCTTGGAGGGCACTTGGGTGTCAACCGCAGTCCAAAGATGCGCTGGTTAGGGTGGATTGGCCATACTAAATTCTCCCTCAGTGTACCTGAACCGGCGCCAGAGAGTGGCGACTAGGGGATTTTCACAGTAACTTCATTAATGTAAGCCTTAATTATAACACTAATAAATAAACCTTTAAACTTCAGAGGCCTATTTTCTCCTATTCAAGTGTCTATCCAATTTCCTCTTTTGAAATTTCCGACTGAATCTGTTTCAGGCAGCGCCTTCCAGATCACAACAATTTTCCATGTTCAAGCATTCCTCCCCATCTACACTCTGGTTCTTTAGGGTGCCACGCTAACTCAGAGCTCTGGCCATTGACCCTCCTGCCAGTGGGTATGTTTGCCCCAATTTAGTCACTCTGAACTCACCGTGAACCTGAACACTTCCATTAACTCTCCCCTTAATCTTCTCTGCTATAAGGAGAATTGCCCCACTTTCTCTAGTCTCTCCACATAACCGAAGCCCCTTATTCTTGGCACCATTCTTGGAAGTGTCTTCCATACACCTTTGACATCCTTCCTGCAGCGTGGTGGGACAGTGGTTAGCACTGCTGCCTCACAGAACCAGGGACCCAGGCTCAATTCCTGGCTTGAGTTACTGTCCGTGTGGAGTCTGCACGTTCTCCCCGTGTCTGCGTGGGTTTCCTCCGGGTGCTCCAGTTTCCTCCCACACTCCAAAGATGTGCAGGTTAAGGAGGGTGGCCATACTAAATTGCCCCTTAATGTCAAAAGAGTGAAGGTTAGGTGGATTGGCCATGCTAAATTGCCCCTTAGTGTCCAAAGATGTGTATGTTAGGGGTACTGTCCATGCTAAATTGCCCCTTAGTGTCCAAAGATGTGCAGGTTAGGTGGATTGGCCATGCTAAATTGCCTCTTAGTGTCAAAAGATGTGCAGGTTATGTGGATTGGCCATGCTAAATTGCTCCTTAGTGTCCAAAGATGTGCAGGTTAGGTGGATTGGCCATGCTAAATTGTCCCTTAGTGTCTAAAGATGGATGTGGTAGGTTGATTGACCACGTTACATTGCCCTTAATGTCCTGAGATATGTAGGTCAGACAGATTAGTGGGGTAAATATGTGGGGTTACAGGAATAGGGCCTGGGTAAGATGTTCTATCGGAAAGTAGGCAGTAAGTCAATAGGCCGAAAGGCCTCCTCCTGCACTGTAGGAATCATTGATTCTAGGATTGTGAAGTGTGCTGCCCAGAATTGAAAATGATAGCCCAGATATGGTCTAACCAGCGATTTTGGAAGGGCTCTGCCATTAGGTATTCTGCGTTACCACTCTCGGCGACTGGAGCACTCCACCCTCCAGACGTACCCCGGGTGCATGAGCACCTCCTGTGACAACCCCCTCCAAGAGTCAAGTTCCCTTTTCCCACTGCGGCTGGTTCCCAGAATTTTCCGAAATGCTACCTCCCCGCCCCACCTCGCCCCGTCCCCATCCACCGTGTCTCAGAGAGGGGCAACCAAAGTGCTTTGTGCCTGATGGGTTCAGAAGCGAAGAGGCTGGATAAAGCTTGAACGCTGGAGGACAACTGGGACTTAGTGTTGTCTCTTTGCAAAAACAGAGAAAAGGAAGCTGGGTTTTATTTCCAGTGAATCAGAAATGAAAGGATCCAGCAGAGCGAGAGATAAATAGATTATATCAATGTCTCCTCAGTGACACTCCTGCCTTTGAAAATACGGCTAGACTGAAGAAAGCATTAGAATCCTGAGGAGGTTGCAAACACAGACATTTTCTAGTTATGCCACACACAACAAGCTGTGTGAGATATTTGTCCAACATTGAGAACAGTTTTGTCTTGAACGGTATATTTTGATCCTTGGGATTCTTTCAAATCACGCTATGTGATCTCAGCCCTTTTACCACCCACAGGAGGGTACACAGTTACAGGGCTAGGGAGAGGGGGGGGGGAGTGGGGCGAATGTGCCTCCTTCTGATCTGGGGCAGTCTCGCTGGCCTTTGCCTCAACACTGGACATTCTCTCAAATCCCCGATTTCAGGTCCATCCAGCTTTTTACAGAGTCAATAGAATCCCGGCCGTGCAGAGGGAGCACATTCGGCCCGTCGAGGCTACACTGACACTCCGAAAGCTCATCCTGCCCAGGCCCACCTCTCTGCCCTAACCCCATGCATTTACCATGGCCAATCCCCCAAACCTATATGTCTCGGGACATTAAGAGGCAATTTAGCATGGCCAATCCCCTGAACGTACACACCTTTGGGCACTAAGGGGCAATTTAGCATGGCCAATCCATCCAATCTACACGCCTTTAGACACTAAGGGGCAATTTAGCATGGCCAATCCATCTAATCTACACATCTTTAGACACGAAGGGGAATTTAGCACGGCCAATCCACCCAACCGACACATCTTTGGACTGTGGGAGGAAACCGGACCACCCAGAGGAAACCCACGCAGTCACGGGTAGAATTGCAGGGTCTGCACAGACAGGAATCGAACCCAGATCCCTGACGCTGTGAGGCAGCAGTGCTAACCACTGTGCCACCGTGCCACCATGCCACCATGCCATTCTTTGGGATCACGTAATCGGGCACCATCCTGGAACTAATCCTCATTTTTAATGAGTTTCCAGCTGATTTTAGAGAATCATTAAATGATGTCGGTTAGAAAGAGGCCATTCAGCCCACTACAGCTGTTCTGGCTCATTGAAAGATCTATCCAATTGGCCTCTTCACACAGCAAAGATTCAGTAAGAAAACGGAATTTCTCTTTCAGAATATCCAAAAGCGTAGCTCCTCAGCTGATAGTTCTAAGCTCCTAACTCTCGGATTCCCACTCGACCGAACCACTAATTAATCTCTCCAATTAGCTCCGTGAACGAGGCCTCCGACAGGAGTGGTTTGTGGGCTCTTGTCAATAAAATGCCATGGAGATGCCAACTGCAGCTGAACTTGTCTTTCCCATTGCAACTTCCAATCTAACCCAGGTCCGCACAGCGCAGCCAAGGATAGCATCTGATTATAGCCGTCAAATCACTCCGCCACTCCCACCAAGAACAGAGCAATTAAGCAAATTAATAATTGGTGCCACGAGAAGGTGACTGATTCGTAAAGATTGAGTGTAATAAAAGATTTCCAGACAGTCACGTTTGTCAATCAAATCCCTGTGACCGCATTTTGGCCTCAGTACCTGTCCTGGAAGTGTTTGATGGGGGACAGTGTAGAGGGAGCTTTATTCTGTATCTAACCCTGTGCTGTACCTGTCCTGGGAGTGTTTGATGGGGGACAGTGTAGAGGGAGCTTTACTCTGTATCTAACCCCGTGCTGTACTTGTCCTGGGAGTGTTTGATGGAGACAGTGTAGAGGGAGCTTTACTCTGTATATAACCATGTGCTGTACCTGTCCTGGGAGTGTTTGATGGGGGACAGTGTAGAGGGAGCTTTATTCTGTATCTAACCCCGCGCTGTACCTGTCCTGGGAGTGTTTGATGGAGACAGTGTAGAAGGAGCTTTACTCTGTATCTAACCCCGTGCTGTACCTGTCCTGGGAGTGTTTGATGGGGACAGTGTAGAGGGAGCTTTACTCTGTATCTAACCCCGTGCTGTACCTGTCCTGGGAGTGTTTGATGGAGACAGTGTAGAGGGAGCTTTACTCTGTATCTAACCCCGTGCTGTCCCTGTCCTGGAAGCGTTTGATGGAGACAGTGTAGACGGGGATTTACTGTAAGTTCCTTCAAAGCTGCTGATAGCTGCAGAATATGCAGAGTCTGGAAGCTTTTGTGAAATTATGTTTTTATAAAACGCTGTCACCTTTTCCAAATAATCAGACAAAAAGCACGGAGAAAATTAATTTCTCCCATCTTATCTTAATTAATTATCCTTATTGACAAGAGGCACCTGTCAATGGGCTGAGGAGAATTTCAATTCTCACAGGTTATTTCAATTTTATTTCAACTGATTAATTCTGCACAGTGTGTCTGTCTGTTTGGAATCACAGAGGGAATCCTGTGGCACAAAAGGAGGCCTTTGGGACTGACACCACTCTTTGAAAGAGCTTGCCAATTATTTCCACACCTCTATCATTTCACTACAACCCCTATAAACCTTTCCACTTCAAGTATGTATTTGCATTTGTCCGGCCGCTTTATCAAGGTCTTGTGGGCTTAACATCCCTGTCTCTGAACTAAAAGCTCCGGGTTCGAGTCCGACCCCAGGATGGCCAAGGAAAGTGCATTCGGCATGTGGCCATACCTGGATGGCATGGTGGGACAGTGGTTAGCACTGCTGCCTCACAACACCAGAGACCCAGGTTCGATTCCCGGCTTGGATCACTGTCTGTGCAGAGTCTGCAGGTTCTCCCCATGTCTGCACGGGTTTCCTCCGGGTGCTCCAGTTTCCTCCCACAGTCAAAAGATGTGCAGGTTAGGGTGCAATGGCCCTGCTAAATTCTCCCTCAGTGTACCCGAACAGGAGCCGGAGTGTGGACAAGGGAATTTTCACAGTAACTTTATTGCAGTGTTAATGTAAGCCTACTAATAAACAAATTTCTATTTGCCGAGCCCCTGTATTGAAGTGTAGGGAGGTAATGTCCTTGCCTCTGAGCCAGGAGCTCTGGGTTCAAGTCCCATCCCAGGACTTGATGGCCAAAGAAGGTGCTTCAATGATGCGGCCAAACTGGTTGAGTGTCAACTTGAGAGATCCCTCCAAACATGCCAATGGCAAGAGCAGGAGAGGGTCCTGGTCAGCCATGTGAGACAGGGAATGTTGATCTCCCATCGCTCCAGATGGCAAAATGCCTGGAAAGGTGCATATTTTCACGGCAGCTCAGACCCCTTGCAACAAGATGCAATGCTACCCACATAGGTGAGTGTAGCTCAGTAAACTTCCTTTGTCATGGATTTTCGTGCCCACTCCGGATGCTGGGGAACCAAAATCCAAAATGGCGCCCCAGGGTAATGTGAGGGAAGTGCCATGCGAGCAAAGGTCCCATCATTCAGTGAGATGATACCCCTACCCCCCCGCAACTGTCCTCCCAGGTGGGTGTCAAATAACATTCACCCCTGCATCACCAGCAATATTTCAGGTTCCCCTAATGTCAGGGATTATCTAGCCCACCATTGCACTCAGTGTGTTGTGGGATCTTGCTGTGTCACTAACATTCCAACAATGACTGCACTGCCAAAATTATTCTCTTGCTTGTAAAGAGGGGGGAAGCTTGAGGTTGTTTCATAGAATCCCTACAGTGCAGAAAGAGGTCATTCAGCCCATACTGATACCAATCCCTATTCCCATAACCCCACCTATTTACACTAGCTAATCCCCTAACAATAAGGGGCAATTTCATCATGGCCAATCCACCTAACCCGCACATCTTTGGAGTGTGGGAGGAAACCAGAGCACCCGGAGGAAACTCACGCAGACACGGGGAGAATGTGCAGACTCCACACAAACAGTCACCCAAGGCCGGAATTGAACCCGGGTCTCTGGCGCTGTGAGGCAGCAGTACTGACCACTGTGCCAGTGTGTCTCTCTTGTGAGAAGGGAAGGCGAGTTCTTCCTTTATTTACAAATGATGTGGAGGTGGACTGGGGTAAGCACAGTAAGAAGTCTCACAACACCAAGTTAAAGTCCGACAGGTTTACTTGGAATCATGAGCTTTTGGAGTGCTGCCCCTTCAGATGGTGAGTGGAGGTTAGTTCACAAGTGCGGCACACAGTACAGGCGGTGTGAGTGGAGAGAGGGATAATCACAGGTTAGAGGTGTGAATTGTCTGAAGACAGGACAGTTAGTAGGATTTTGCAAGCCCAGGCCAAATGGTGGGTGTTACACACAGTGTGAGGTGAAGCTAAGATACTGTTTGAGGCCATCCTCATGTAACTCAAGTCCCAAATAAACCTGTTGGACTTTAACCTGGTATTTGACATTTCTTACTGTATTTACAAAGGTGGGAGGAAAGAGAAGGAATTTTGGTCGAGGCAAGGAAATTGGGATGGCAGGGGGGTGGAGGGGGGCATGGGGGGGGGGGGGGGTTGCTTTGCCCAGATGTTTGGCCAATGACTTGAGTCTTAATGAAGAGAGAAGTAGGCAGAGGCTGAGAATCCGCGAGGCTGGGGTCAGGATAGCTGAAAATGCAACTGGCAATTCAAGGGCAAATCAGGAGGTTGGGAGTGGACGTTGTACACAGGGGAGGCAATGGCTTAGTGGTATTATCAATCCAGAAACTCAGCTAATGTTCTGGGGACCCGGGTTCGAATCCCACCACGGCAGATGGTGGAATTTCATAGAATCATAGAATCCCTACAGTGCAGAAGGAGGCCATTTGGCCCATTGCATCTGCACCAACTACAATCCCACCCAGGCCTGTAACCCTACATAGTTACCCCGCTAATCCCCGTGACACTAGGGTCAATTTAGCATGGCCAATCAATCAACCTAACCCATCTTTGGACTGTGGGAGGAAACACGGAACACCCAGAGGAAACCCACGCAGACACGGGGAGGACGTGTAAACTCCACACCGACAGTGACCCGAGTCTGGAATTGAACCAGGGGTCCTGATGTGAGGCAGCAGTGCTAACCACTGTGCCACCCAAATTTGAATTCAATTAAAAAAAACATCTGGGATTAAGAATCTACTGATGACCACGAAACCATTGTCAATTGTCGGAAAAACCCATCTGGTTCCTTTAGGGAAGGAAATCTGCCGTCCTTACCTGGTCTGGCCTACATGTGATTCCAGAGCCACAGCAATGTGGTTGACTCTTTTTAACTGCTCTCGGGCAACTAGGAATGGGCAATAAATGCTGGCCAGCCAGCGGTGCCCATGTCCCATGAATGAATTAAAAAAAAGGTCATCTACAATTGGACAGTCCAGGGATAGAAAGGGAGGTTTTGTCACAGTGGGAGAGGTTTCAATGAGAGTGATCTTGGAAGGAATTATACACCTTGACCTGTTTAAATTTCATCCACGCAGAGACCAAGAGCTAACTCAGATCTTTGGGGACAGAGATGATTGATGAGTGGGCTCTTTGCAGAATAATGTTCCTCTTTTGCCAGTTGAGTCTCTTTCTCTCTTCATCTTCTCCATCACTGATTCATTGCTGTGTTAACCCTTCACCGGCCCTCAGCATCCTCGAGTGCCTTCACTCAAGGTCACAGCACATTGTGGACGAGCTTTTCCAGAAGGGTGGTAGGGATGAACCAGCGAATTACAGACTGAAGAGTCTCATGTACAATCTCAGGCTAAAGGGACGATCCTTTAAAACAGAGACGAGGAGGAATTTCTTCAGCCAGAGAGTGGGGAATCTGTGGAACTCTTTGCCGCAGAAGGCTGTGGAGGCCGGGTCACTGAGTGCCTTTAAGACCGAGATTGATAGGTTCTTGATTAATAAGGGGATCAGGGGTTATGGGGAAAAGGCAGGAGAATGGGGATGAGAAAAATATCAGCCATGGTTGAATGGCGGAGCAGACTCGATGAGCCGAGTGGCCTCATTCTGCTTCTGTATCTTATGTTAGCAGTAGAGGGAAAATTCTGAAGAAAGTAATTAAACTCCACTTGGAAAGATATGGGTTAATCAGGGGTAGTCAGCATGGCTTTGTCAGAGGGAAAAAAAAAGCTGGAAAATCTCAGCAGGTCTGGCAGCACCTGGAAGGAGAGAAAAGAGTTGACGTTTCCAGTCCAAGAGACACTTTGTCAGAGGGAGGTCATACCTGAGAAATTTGATGGAATTTTTCCAGCATGGGATTGGAGTGCGTGGAAAAGGGAAGTGAGGTTAACATAGCTGATATGGATTTTAGCAGAGCCTTTGACAAAGTCCCACAGGGCAGTCCGATCAGAGGATCTCTGCTTTAACTTTCCCAATCCCGGGTTCGACTCCCAGCTTGGGTCACTGTCTGTGCGGAGTCTACACATTCTCCCCATGCCTGCGTGGGTTTCCTCCGGGTGCTCCTGTTGCCTCCCACAGTCCTAAAGGCCGGTTAGGTGCATTGGCCATGCTAAATTCTCCCTCAGTGTACCCGAACAGGTGCCGGAGTGTGGTGACTGGGGGATTTTCACAGTGATTTCATTGCAGTGTTAATGTGAGCCTACGTGTGACACTAATAAATAAACTAAACTAAAACAGAACAGAAAAGGCCATTCTTCAATGACATGGCCATTGATTTGCCTGGCTAAATTGCCCCTTAATGTCCCGGGATGTGTAGGTTAGAGGGATTAACGGGATAAATGTGTGGAGATAGGGCCTGGGTGGGATTGTGGTCAGTGCAGGCTTGATGGGCCGAATGGCCTCTTTCCACACTGTAGCGATTCTATGGTTTCTATGCTTTCTATTAGGCCCATTGTATCTGCACCAGCTCTCTAACAGAGCATCCTGTCAGGCTCTATCCCTGTAACTCCACATGTTTACTCCGTTAATTCCCCTAACCCTCACAACTTAGCATGGCCAATTAACCAAACCCACGCATCTATGGACTGTGGGAGGAAACTGGAGCACCCAGAGGAAACCCATGCAGACACGGGGAGAATGTGCAGACGCCACACTGACCGTGACCTGAGCCGGGAATCGAACCCAATATTCAGAAGGTTGAATCACCTGAAATTCAGGAAAACTTGGTGAGATGGATCAGAAACTGGCTTCATAATAGGACACAAAGTGTGGGGGGGGTAGAAGGCTGTTTGAGTGACTGCAGGCCGGTATCCAGTGGAGTATCACAAGGTTCAGTGCTGGGTCCCTTGTTATTTGTTATATACATAAATGATACAGATGATAAAGTGGGAGGAATGTTAAAGAAGTTTGGAGATGACACCAAGATTGATCGGATAGTTAGTAGTGAAGAAGAAGGTCGTACGCTGTAGGAGGGTATGGATGGGTTGGTCAGATGGGCAGAGCAGTGGCAGTCAGTGTTTGACCCTGGTAAGCGCAACGTGATGCACTTTGGAAGAAGTGACAAGACAAGGGAATATTTAATAATTGGCAGGACACTAGTTCAGAGGGGCAGATGGATTTTGGTGGGCTTATTCACAGCCCTGGGTGACTCACTGGGTGATAAAGGTGGGCAAAAAGCCAGGGTAAGACGCTTTGTCAGCGAGTCAGTTTCAGACTCAATGGGCCGAATGGCCTCCTTCTGCACTGCAGGGATTCTATAATTCACCCACACTCACCCCCAACGCAACCTACTTTCCCCCACTCAACCACACACGCAAGACTTAACACAGTACAACCCAACTCACTCATCACATCTACTCCAAGTCAGTTACCCAACCCAACATCAGTTCATTCAGGGTAAGCTATACCCTGTCTAGATCTCTCCTTCCTTCACTGACTCCAACATCCACTCACCCCACCATCCCCCAGCCCAGCCCAGTCCAGCCTTCCCACGTCCCAGCAATCTAATTTACCAATATACAGCTAGGTGGCCAGGGAATAAGAAATGGCAACACCATTGTGAAATACTGGCACAGAATGTACTTTGAAAAGTAGAAATGATCGAGAGCTTCAAGTTTTTAGATATCTACATGACCAATCACCTGTCCTGCTCCCTCCATACCAACACTATAGTTAAGAAAGCCCACCAACGCCTCTACTTTCTCAGAAGACTAACGAAATTTGTGCGTCCACTATGACTTACACCAACTTTTACAGATGCACCATAGAAAGCATTCTTTCTGGTTGGTATGGATCCTGTTCTGCCCAAGAAATTAAAAAGTATTGTGAACGAAATCCAGTCCATCACGCAAACCAGCCTCCCATCCATTGACTCCGTCTACACTTCCCACTGCCTCGGCAAAGCAGCCAGCATAATTAAGGACCCCACGCACCCCGGACATTCTCTCTTCCACCTTCTTCCATCGGGAAAAAGATACAAAAGTCTGAGGTCACGTACCTTCTGACTCAAGAACAGCTTCTTCCCTGCTGCTGTCAGACTTTTGAATAGGCCTACCTCGCATTAAGTTGATCTTTCTCTACACCCTAGCTATGACTGTAACCCTACATTCTGCACCCTTGCCTTTCCCTCTCTATGAACGGTATGCTTTGGTTGTATAATAGACAAGAAACAACACTTTTCATTCTATGTTAACGCATGTGACAATAATAAATCAAATCGAATCAAATCAAAATTCAGCATGTCAGCTACGACTCTCAGCAACTTTTACAGATGCACCATAGAAAGCATTCTTTCTGGTTGTATCACAGCTTGGTATGGGGGTCCTGCTCTGCCCAAGACTGCAAGGAACTACAAAGGGTCATGAATGTAGCCCAATCCATCACGCAAACCAGCCTCCCATCCATTGACTCTGTCTACACTTCCCACTGCCTCGGCAAAGCAGCCAGCATAATTAAGGACCCCACACACCCCGGACATTCTCTCTTCCACCTTCTTCCGTCAGGAAAAAGATGCAAAAGTCTGAGGTCACGTATCAACCAACTCAAGAACAGCTTCTTCCCTGCTGCTGTCAGACTTTTGAATGGACCTACCTCTCATTAAGTTGATCTTTCTCTACACCCTAGCTATGACTGTAACACTACATTCTGCACCCTCACATTTCCTTCTCTATGAATGGTATGCTTTGTCTGTCTAGCACGCAAGAAACAAGACTTTTCACTGTATGTTGATACATGTGACAATAATAAATCAAATCAGATCAAAGATCTGGATCTGGCACAGAACTCAGCCGGGTATCAATCAAAGTGATCCAGCCAGCAAGTCCGCGTTGCTCTGCTTGTTTGCTGATCTCGGGTGAGTCCTGACAATCTGTCAGCGACAGACACATCAATCAGGTGGCTCAGAGAGAAGGATCAGCTGTGCCTCACCAAATAATGAGGCTCAGTATCAGCCAGAGTCCAAAGGTTCCCAAATGTGATGCTTGATGGTGGGAGCGAGTCGAATTCTGCAAAAATGTTACTGTTAGATTGGTGCATCACGCGTCGCAGACAGAACTGAGTTACCTCCAAAAAAAAATCCATTAAAAGCAAGAAGGTGCTTTTAACTGAATTTTAAAAGACTAGTGGGAAGCATGCTGACCTTTAAAGACAAGCTCAACTCCAATTCTGTGCCTGCCTCACGATCTCTCCAGACACCTCTAGTCCCAGAAATCTTTTTAACTCTTAAAAACAAACTCCAATGATGAGATTTACGTCGCTTGATGCTACGTAGCTTGGTTGTACTTTGCCATAGCTCAGTCTAAGGGGAGGTGATGGCCTAGTGGTATTTTTGCTAGACTATTAATCCACAAACTCAGCTGCTGTTCTGATGACCTGTGTTCAAATCCCAGTACAGCAGATGGTGGAATTTAAATTCAATAAAAGATATCTGGAATTAAGAATCTACTGATGACCACATTACCATGGCCTGATAGGTAAAAGTTCTCGTTTTGAGTGCTGCAGCATTAGGAGCCGTGGTGGGATTCGAACCCGGGTCCCCAGAACGTTAGCTGAGTTTAATTTAGCGATAATACCCAAAAGGCCATCACCTCCACGGTGCTGCTGGTGGTGTGTCCTGGGAGTGTTTGATGGGGACAGTGTAGAGGGAGCTTTACTCTGTATCTAACCCCGTGCTGTACCTGTCCTGGGAGTGTTTGATGGGGGGACAGTGTAGAGGGAGCTTTACTCTGTATCTAACCCCGTGCTGTACCTGTCCTGGGAGTGTTTGATGGGGACAGTGTAGAGGGAGCTTTACTCTGTATCTAACCCCGTGCTGTACCTGTCCTGGGAGTGTTTGATGGGGACAGTGTAGAGGGAGCTTTACTCTGTATCTAACCCCGTGCTGTACCTGTCCTGGGAGTGTTTGATGGGGACAGTGTAGAGGGAGCTTTACTCTGTATCTAACCCCGTGCTGTACCTGTCCTGGGAGTGTTTGATGGGGGGACAGTGTAGAGGGAGCTTTACTCTGTATCTAACCCCATGCTGTACCTGTCCTGGGAGTGTTTGATGGGGACAGTGTAGAGGGAGCTTTACTCTGTATCTAACCCCGTGCTGTACCTGTCCTGGGAGTGTTTGATGGGGACAGTGTAGAGGGAGCTTTACTCTGTATCTAACCCCGTGCTGTACCTGTCCTGGGAGTGTTTGATGGGGGACAGTGTAGAGGGAGCTTTACTCTGTATCTAACCCCGTGCTGTACCTGTCCTGGGAGTGTTTGATGGGGACAGTGTAGAGGGAGCTTTACTCTGTATCTAACCCCGTGCTGTACCTGTCCTGGGAGTGTTTGATGGGGGACAGTGTAGAGGGAGCTTTACTCTGTATCTAACCCCGTGCTGTACCTGTCCTGGGAGTGTTTGATGGGGACAGTGTCCTGGGAGTGTTTGATGGGGACAGTGTAGAGGAAAGGAAGTGTGTCATGCTAATCCAGTTTTAGTTTCACTGTTGATGTTGGGCAGAACACATGCACACAGCCCTGCTGCTGATATCTTCAAGATTTCTATCTGTGTATGTCTGTTTTCATATGGTAAGAAGTCTCACAACACCAGGTTAAAGTCCAACAGGTTTATAAACCAAATAAACCTGTTGGACTTTAATCTGGTGTTGTGAGACTTCTTACTGGGTTTACCCCAGCATCTCCACATCATGTTTTTGTGTGCCCAGTCTTAATAAATAAACTTGCAATGGGTTTACCTAATCCTTTATGAGTGCCTTTACATCATTGCAAAACACAACACCAGCAGCACCGTGGAGGTGATGGCCTTGTGGGTATTATCGCTAAATTAAACTCAGCTAATGTTCTGGGGACCCGGGTTCGAATCCCACCACGGCAGATTGTGAAATTTGAAATCAATAAAAGCTATCTGGAATTAAGAATCCAATGACGACCATGGAACCGCTGTTGGGAAAACCCATCTGGTTCACTCATGTCCTTTAGGGAAGGAAATCTGCCGTCCTCACCCAGTCTGGCCTACATGTGACTCCAGAGCCACAGCAACATGGGTGACTCTCAACTGCCCTCAGACACTTAGGCATAAGCAATAAATGCTGGCCCAGCCAGCGATGCCCATGTCCTGCAAATGAACAAAAAAAGATTCTAGCAGAGGTCAGCTCCAAGGATCACGGGAAGGGGAGTGACATTGATGGATGCCGCTTGTAAGGCTGACGTCAAACAGACAGTCAGGAGAATTCAAATGAAGTTGGGGCTCAGGAAATTTGCTGAGGTAGAGAAAATAGAATTTAATCAAGGTTCTAGCACTGCTGGCAATCTGAGCTCCTCAGTTTCGATGCTAACTGCCCAACAGCCTAAAAGAGAAAACCATTCAAAAACTCAAACCCAATCCCATACCAAACAAAATATCAAATATTGTGTGCTGTACCTGTCCTGGGAGTGTTTGATGGGGACAGTGTAGAGGGAGCTTTACTCTGTATCTAACCCCGTGCTGTACCTGTCCTGGGAGTGTTTGATGGGGGACAGTGTAGAGGGAGCTTTACTCTGTATCTAACCCCGTGCTGTACCTGTCCTGGGAGTGTTTGATGGGGGACAGTGTAGAGGGAGCTTTACTCTGTATCTAACTCCGTGCTGTACCTGTCCTGGGAGTGTTTGATGGGGTCAGTGTAGAGGGAGCTTTACTCTGTATCTAACCCCGTGCTGTACCTGTCCTGGGAGTGTTTGATGGGGACAGTGTAGAGGGAGCTTTACTCTGTATCTAACCCCGTGCTGTACCTGTCCTGGGAGTGTTTGATGGGGGACAGTGTAGAGGGAGCTTTACTCTGTATCTAACCCCGTGCTGTACCTGTCCTGGGAGTGTTTGATGGGGGGACAGTGTAGAGGGAGCTTTACTCTGTATCTAACCCCGTGCTGTACCTGTCCTGGGAGTGTTTGATGGGGGACAGTGTAGAGGGAGCTTTACTCTGTATCTAACCCCGTACTGTACCTGTCCTGGGAGTGTTTGATGGGGACAGTGTAGAGGGAGCTTTACTCTGTATCTAACCCTGTGCTGTACCTGTCCTGGGGTGACTGAGATTGAGGAGCAATTTTAACCTATCTCACCTTGCAGGAATCCAACGATATCAAAGAAAAAGTTGAAATTCACCCTCATCTCTTAATTTCCAAACTGCCTCAAAGTGTTCTAAATGTGGTCACTATTATTTTGCATATAATGGATTACAGAAAAAAGGTTCTTTGGTTTACAAGATTATGAGGGGTATGGACAGATTGGATAGTCAGAAGCTTTTTCCCAGGGTGGAAGAGTCAATTACTAGGGGACACAGGTTTAAGGTGCGAGGGGCAAGGTTTAAAGGTGATGTACAAGGCAAGTTTTTTACACAGAGAGTAACGGATGCCTGGAACTCATTGCCAGGGGAGGTAGTGGAAGGAGTACAGCACAGGGACAGGTAGTGGGAGGAATCCAGAGCACCCGGAGGAAACCCACACACACACGGTGAGAATGTGCAAATTCCTACTTGTGATGTGCTATGCTAGATGGGTCTTGGATAGAAAGAGTTAATGTGGGACTGAGTACAGTTCTGCCCACATTGTGATGTAAAGGAATCCGGGTCTTGGGCAGTCTTGGACAGGACAGAGACGTGTGTAGAGGCAAGCGTGGAGTCAGCCACTAAGTTTGGATCTTATAGTGCATGGTTAAAAAAAACACTTCCTTTCAAATTGTACCAGACTCAAAGGGTGGAGTTTTAGTGGCACATCTGCCTAAGGTTTGTACGATCGTACCCGAGGCCAATGAAGAATGCTGTTCTCTGAGGCTCACTCATCCCCACGGAATTGGGGCAGACTTCCCTGTAAAACTCCGGCCAAAAGCTATTCATGACATTAACTGAATGGCGGACAACATTCCACAGCAGATATAGCGATGGTGACTTCCTTCTGAAATGGCCAAGCGAACCCCCAGTTCAAGGGCCATTAGGAGTGGGCAACAAGTGCTGGCCCAGCCAGTGACCCCCACATCCCATGGAAGAAACTTTTTTTTAAATGGTCAAATGGTCTTCAGATTCACACATGGAGAGAGGCCAATGGGTGCCTGAGCTCCGAAAGAGGATAATACCAGAGATGAGGGAGTTAGCTTATGAGGAGGGATTGAATAGACTGGGTCTGTACTCGTTGGAGTTTAGAAAGCTGAGGGGGGATCTTATAGAGACTTACAAGATAATGAAGGGGCTAGGTAGGGTAGAGGTAGAGAGATTCTTTTCACTTAGAAAGGAAACCAGAACTAGAGGGCACAGCCTCAAATTAAGGGGTCAGTTTAGAACAGAGTTGAGGAGGAACTCCTTCACTCAGAGAGTGGTGAATCTCTGGAATTCTCTGCCCATTGAAGTGGTGGAGGCTACCTCGTTGAATATATTTAAGTCACAGGTAGATAGGTTTTTGACAGACAGGGGAATTAAGGGTTATGGGGAGCAGGCAGGTAAGTGGAACTGATCCACTTCAGATCAGCCATGATCTTATTGAATGGCGGGGCAGGCTCGGAGGGCTAGATGGCCTACTCCTGCTCCTACTTCTGATGTTCTTACGTTATGTGGGTGCTAACATCCACAGAGGAGGGGAGAGGAATTTGCAGGGTGAAGTGTTATTGAGTGAATGGACGTACAGATGGTTCCCGGCCATCCCAAGGAAGACTGGAATGTGAGTTCAGTCCTGATCTTCCGAAACTCTTTCCTATTTGGAGGGTTGCTGTTTGTTTATATTCAGTCCCTTCCAGGGAAAAGAAAACACACACTGAAGATGGGGAGAGAAAATGGAATGTCACAAGTAATATCACTTAAACAGCCAAAGAGCAAGAGATCTTGATTAAATCCGACCGTCTGGGTGCAGAGATGAGTAGAGTTGAGTACCGTGTAAAAGCTTCCTTTCTGTCCCTGTCTCTATGAACTGTCACTGGGGTGAGACAAGATGAAAATAAACTAGCACAGCCCGCCCAGGGCCCGAATCCCTGCTTCCTATTCGCAGCTTTCATAGAATCCCCACAGTGCCAAAGGAGGCCATTTGACCCATCAAGCCTGCACCAACTACAATCCCACCCAGGCCCTATCCCTGTAATCCCACCTATTTACCCTGCTAATCCCCCTGATACTAAGAGATAATCCACTAAACCTACACATCGTTGGGACACTAGGGGGCAATTTAGCATGGCCAATCCACCTAACCCTCACATCTTTGAACACTAAGGGACAATTTAGCATGGCCAATCTGCCTAACCTGCACATCTTTGGACTCTAAGGGGCAATTTAGCACGGCCAATCCACCTATCCTGCACATCTTTGGGCACTAAGGGGCAATATATCATAGCCAATCCACTTAATCTACACATTTTTAGGACACTAAGGGACAATTTAGCATGGCCAATCCACCTAACCTGCACATTTTTGGTATCAAGAGATTTCAGAGTGCTGTTCCTTCATCAGGTGGGTGCAGGTAAGGAATAGTGTTCCGAAAGCTCAAGATCCCAAGTAAACCTGTTGGACTTTAACCTAGTGTTGTGAGTCTTGTTACTGTGCCCACCCCAGTCCTACTCCGCATCTCTACATCGTGCACATCGTTGGACACTAAGGGACAATTTAGCACAGCCAATCAACCTAACCTACACATCTTTGGAGTGTGGGAGGAAACTGGAGGAAACCCACATAGACACGGGGAGAACATGCAGACTTCACATAGACAGTGACCCAACCTGGGCATTGAACCTGGGTCCCTGGCGCTGAGAGGCAGCAGTGTTCCACAGTGTGCCACAGTGCTGCCATGGGGGGGGATGGACGTCTCCCCAGTGCCCTCACCTCTTCCCAATATTTACCCTTCAACCAACATTGTGAGAGAGTGGAGTATTTGGTCATGATCACATAGTTGTTTATGGGATCTTTCTGTGCGCAGATTGGCTGCTGCGTTTGCTAGTGCCACTTCAAAAAGCACTTAACTGATGGCAAGGGGCTGCGAGACATCCTGGAAGGCGCTACAGGAATGCAGTTCCTTTGTTCATTCTTTGACAATCTTCACCGCTACTTAGTCTGTCTGGTCACACACAGGAGAGTGGAGTGATACATTCTGTACGATCGGCGGTGACCACTCCTTCATTGTCATGTGTGAGTGAGACGTGTTTTGCAAGGACAAGGTTAAACAGCTGGATCTTTGACCCAACCCCCTCCCACCCCCACCCCGGTCCCTGTTGCCCCTCCGCAGGGCAGAATGCACCCCCCCCCCGCCCACTTACTTAACCTCAACTTGCCCCATCCTCCCGTTGACAGTGCAGCACTCCCTCAGCCCTCCGCCCAAACACCCGCTGAGGTCTAACTGCCACCCGGAGATCCAGACTCGGAGCGGACCTGCGTCCAATAGCCACGCTTAAGTCTCATTTTTGGCAAATTAAAACAGCAACAAAAAAAATCCATGGAGATTCTAAAAGGGATAGGCACCACCTAGTGGTCTCCGATAATGGAAGCACGTCACAGCAACAGGGGGAAAAACACAGTAACAAAAATACAAAACAAACGTGGCAGAGGCCAGCCGGAAGCACTTAACCCCAATTTAATTTAGAATCATAGAATCCCTACAGTGCAGAAGGAGGCCATTCAGCCCATCGAGTCTGCACTGACCACAATCCCACCCAGGCCCTACCCCCATAGCCTCATGCACTTACCCTGACACCGAGGGGCAATTTTAGCACGGCCAATCCACCTAACCTGCACACCTTTGGAGGAAACCCACGCAGACACGGGGAGAATGTGTAAAATCCACACCAGACCGAAGTGAGAAATTTCTTCACTCTGATGGCTGCAAGTTGCAAGTCTCTTGGAATCGGTGTCCAACTCCCGGAGAGCACTGAAAACATCCTGGGAGATTCCAGTCCGATCTGCGGTGAATGGATGGGATTGGCTGGCGTCCCGAACACTCGCCAGGGTCGTGGGGAGGGGGAGGTGTACGGGGCAGGGGAGGGACTGATGGCTGCTGGACATTCACAGTGTCCCGGTTCGATTTTGGGTAGAGATGGCGACCCCCGGAGTTTGGTTGGGGAGGGGGGGTGGGGGGAGCGATCTCTCTCTGTGTGGATTCTGGGGTTTGCTCTCGGTCTCTTGGCTGTAGGTGGGCAGCACCACACCGTGCCAAGCTGCGGGCGATACTTCTCACCATCAGACCGGCTGCTCGTGGGCACGTGTGAGGAAGAAGTGGCCCTCAGCCTGAAATATATTCGGGACAGCCTTGGGCTGCACTGGTCTCCAATGGCAGGAGTAAAGGGAGGTTGTGAGGGGTGGGGGTGTAGTAGGTGGATGGTCATGTGACATTTCCCAGAATATGTCCACCCCCCCCCCCCCCACTCCGTTGCCCGTGGGGCATGCAGACCTCAGGTCAATGCAAGGCAGGTTGAGGTGATGGCCTGGTGGTATTATGGCTAGACTGTTAATCCAGAAACTCAGCTAATGTTCTGGGGACCAGAGTTCGAATCCTGCCACGGCAGATGGTAGAATTTGAATTGAATAATGAATCTGGAATTAACAATCTACTGACAATTAGGAAACCATCGTCTTCTGAAATCATTCAGAAGAGACAGGAAGTCCTGAGGGGTATGGACAGGGTGAGCAGGGTGTTCCCCTTGTTTGAGGGGGTCAATCACAAGGGGGCAAAGTTTTAGGGTGAGGGGCAGGAGGTTCAGAGGGGGTTTGAGAAAAGCCTTTTCGCTCAGAGGGTAGTGGGAATCTGGAACGCGCTGCCTGGGAAGGGAGCGGAGGCCGGAAACCTTACAACCCTTGAAAAATATTTGGACTATCTCTTGAAATATAACATTCGAGGATATGGGACAAGTGCAGGAAAATGGGATTAGCGTAACTTAGAAGGTTAAGAGGTGACTTAACAGAGGCATATAAGATGATCAGAGGATTAGATAGAGTGGACAGTGAGAGCCTTTTTCCTCGGATGGAGATGGCTAGCACAAGGGGACATAGCTTTAAATTGAGGGGTGATAGATATAGGAGAGATGTCAGAGGTAGGTTCTTTACTCAGAGAGTAGTAAGGGCGTGGAATGCCCCGCCTGCTACAGTTGGATTTGCCAACATTAAGCGCATTTAAATGGTCATTGAATAAACATACGGATGATATTGGAATAGTGTAGGTTAGATTGGCTTTAGATTGGTTTCACAGGTCGGTGCAACATCGAGGGCCGAGGGGCCTGTACTGCGCTGGAGTGTTCTATGTTCTATGACTTTAGTGGAAGTTATTGGCAGTGCAGACTCGATGGGCCAAATGGCCTAATTCTGCTCCAGTATCTTATGGTCTTATGAATGGGTGGTGATGGTTTATTGTGATGATTGTGAGTTAGTGCACAGGCAGCAAAGTCCTGGATGAGGTCAGGTTAACTGAGGGTGGTTTCTGTGTCCAGATCACCAACAACCTGTCCTGGTCCTTCGGTGCAGATGTTATATTGAAGAAAGCCCCACCAACGCTTTTACTTTCTCAGAAGGCTAATCCAGAAACTCAGCGAATGTTCTGGAGACCCGGTTTCAAATCCCGCCACGGCAGATGGTGGAATTTGAGTTCAGTAAAAAATATCTGGAATTAAGAATCTACTGATGATAATTGTGGGAAAAATCCATTTGGTTCCTTTAGGGAAGGAAATCTGCCATTGTTACCCGGTCTGGCCTACACGTGACTCCAGAGCCACAGAAATGTGGTTGACTCTTAACTGCCCTCCAAAGGGCAACTAAGGGTGGGCAATAAATGCTGGTCCAGCCAGCGGCGCCCGTGTCCCTCGAATGAATAAAAAGATGTCACCTTATTCTGTCTCTGAGAAGCATGAAGGTTGGGGAAAGGTTCAGAAACACTGCATTAATTACTCAGCACTAACATCCCCAGCCCAGGCTATTAACTTTGGTTTGTACCCACAAACCTCTCAGACAATCAGTAGCTGAATTATTTAAACTTTAATCTCTACAATCCTCGAGTGAGAAGAACATTCTCCAACGGCTAAATATAACAAGTGCAATTATCATTCTCTAATTTTCCTTCCAACATAGATAAAAGATTATCAATTTTTTTCTGAAGTTTTTTTTTCGAAAGAGCTGGGGAAAAATAATTAAATGCAAACTTGCGTCTCTTTTTTAAACTCTGTCATTTAAGAGGTTAGGAGTTCATGATCTGTGCAATGTTTTTACAATGATATGTAGTTGCCTCATGAAGTTATGATATGTTTTTCTCAGTGAGACGCCTTTGGGTTTCAATAAGTTTCAGATAAAAAGTCAATATCTTACATAAGAACACAAGAACTAGGAGCAGGAGTCGGTCATCTGGCCCCTCGAGCCTGCTCCGCAATTCAATAAGATCATGGTTGATCTTCTTGTGGACTCAGCTCTACTTATCCACCCGCTCACCATAACCCTTAATTCCTTTACTGTTCAAAAATCTATCTATCCTTGCCTTAAAAACATTCAATGAGGGAGCTTCAACTGGGCAGGGAATTCCTCAGATTCACAACCCTTGGTGTGGAGAAGTTCCCCCTCAACTCAGTCCGAAATCTGCACCCCCTTATTTTGAGGCTGTGCCCCCCAGTTCTGGTTTCTTAACGGCAGAGAGCAAAAGATGCCTGATCAGAATCCTTCCCATCACGACCCGGGGAGACAGCAAGATTTGATTTGATTAATTATTGTCACATGTATTAACATACAGTGAAATGTACTGTTTCTTGCGCACTATGCAGACAAAGCATACCGTTCATAGAGGAGGAAAGGAGAGGGTGCAGAATGTGGTGTTACAGTCATAGCGAGGGTGTAGAGAAAAATCAACTTAGTGCGAGGTAGGTCCATTCAAAAGTCTGACAGCAGCAGGGAAGAAGCTGTTCTTGAGTCGGTCGGTACGTGACCTCAGACTTTTGTATCTTTTTCCCGAAGGAAGAAGGTGGAAGAGAGAATGTCCGGGGTGCGTCTTGCTCTCACGGTGGCACAGTGGTTAGCACTGTCGCCTCACAGCGCCAAGGACCCGGGTTCGATTCCCAGCTTTGGGTCACTGTCTGTGCGGAGTCTGCATGTTCTCCGCGTGTCTGCATGGGTTTCATCCAGTGCTCTGGTTTCCTCCCACCACTGAAAGACGTGCTGGTTAGGGTGCATTCACTGTGCTAAATTCTCCCTCAGTGTATCCGAACAGGCGTTGGAGTGTGGCGACTAGCGGATCTTCACAGTAACTTCATTGCAGTGTGAATGTTAGCCATCTGTAACACTAATAAATAAACTTTAAATCGTGCCACCACCGCAACTGTCTAGGCAAGTTGCAATATTGCTTATTGACTTGCTCTTGCGGTGCAGATGAGGTCGGAACAGGCGCTTCCAGAGTAGCCCCCGAGCTTTTGGAAGGCGAGTCTCAGTGTAGGTGCAACTGGGTGGGATGCTAGACCGAATCAGAAGGTGTTGAAGGCCGTCACTTTTGTCGGATTGGGGTCAGATCTTTGCACGGCTCCCTTCCCGAAGAAACACTGGCGAGTTTATGACAATTCGGTAACTGAGGGAGGGCAGCAGCCAGTGGGGGAATTGGAGGGGAGGGAGGGAGGATGGATAAATGGACTCTTTACTCCAGAACATAGACATCTGCCAGAAGCATTCCAATTGGATCGGACAGAGGGGGGAACGGCATGGCAGGTGGATATAGAGAATATACTTTCATTTGGGGCAGAGTCCAAATGTGAACACACCCAGCAAGGCATTCAGGAAAATCTTCCTTCCCTAGAGAGTGGTGAGATTATGGAACTCACTACTACAAGGAATGTGCTACCTGTCCTGGGAGTGTTTGATGGGGGGACAGTGTAGAGGGAGCTTTACTCTGTATCTAACCCCGTGCTGTACCTGTCCTGGGAGTGTTTGGTGCAATGAGATGGTTTGCTCTGCAATGCATTCTCCTTATCAAAAGTAATACCCAATAAAAAAGTGAAAGAAGATTTGAAATAAACCTCTAAGCAGTGACAGAGGTATAATTTTCCAAGGTCAATATGAGTTTTTCTTCACAGAGTGAAATGGAGCAGCTGATTATAATAATCACTTTCAAAGTGATTTTTGCTGCAACCTTGTGCTTTGAACCTGGTGGTGAATATTTCAGCAACAGAGTTCGGTCCACAGACAGTGAGACTCTAATCATTCCATTATCCAGAAAATAAACGGCCCTAAAATCAAAGGCCGTATCGATGTTGCCATCCTCTGCAGGCCATCCCTGTGCGACGCATGGAATGACAAAATGCCGGCACCTGATTGGCACAGTGGCACAGTGGTTAGCACCGCTGCCTCACAGCGCCAGGGACCCGGGTTCGATTCCCAGCTTGGGTCACTGCCTGTGTGGAGTCTGCACATTCTCCCCATGTCTGCATGGGTTTTCTCCAGGTGCTCTGGTTTCCTCCCACAATCCGAAAGTCATGCGGGTTGGGTGGATTGCCATGCTAAATTGTCCCTTAGCGTCCAAGGATATGCAGGTTAGGCGGATTGACCATGCTAGATGGATGGATGGATGGATGGATGTGGGGATAGATGGAAGGACAGATGGATGGATAGGTGGATGGATGGATGGATGTGGGGATGGATGAAGGACAGATGGATGGATAGGTGGATGGATGGATGGATGTGGGGATGGATGGAAGGACTGATGGATGGATAGATGGATGGATGGATGGATGTGGGGATGGATGGAAGGACAGACAGATGGATGGATGGATGGATGGATGGATGGATGTGGGGATGGATGGAAGGACAGACGGATGGATAGATGGATGGATGGATGGATGTGGGGATGGATGAAGGACAGACAGATGGATAGATGGATGGATGGATGGATGTGGGGATGGATGGAAGGACAGACGAATGGTTGGACTGTTGGAGATGCCAGCTTTCATCTAAAACATTAAACTGAGGAAGCATCATCCCAAATTGCAGGTGGATCGAAAAGACCCTATGACCACTATTTTAAAGAAGAACGAGGAGTGCCACTCTCCCAAACATCACCCACAAAATCACGCAAAAACAACCCAGGCAATCTCATCATTATTCCTTTGATGTTTGTGGGATCTTACTGTGTGAAAATTAGCCACCACGTTTGGAACAGTGGCTGAAGTGCAGCGCCTCAAAATGTCCCAGTTGCCAGAGAAGGCACAACTTCTTCTTTCTTCCCTCGGTTAAATGTGACTTTATTTTTCCATCAATCGTGTGGGAGTGATCTCCACATTCTCTCTGGGTGAAGGAAGTGTTGCTGAGTTCCTGTCTCGATTTACTGGTGATTTTTTTTTATATTTACGGGACCCAAGATTTGGTCTGCTCACTGTTGGAGTCTACATCTACCCGATCGAACGCTTTCCTAATCTTAAAGACCACCCTCCACCCCCCCGCCGCCCCGGTAGGTCACCCCCTTGGCTCTTTCTCACTGCGGAAATCGAGCCCCGGTTTCTTCAGCCCTCCCTGAAAGTTAGAACCTTTCAATTCTGGCATCGCCTTTGTCAATCTTTATTTCTAATATGAAGTTATTTCGCTACACGCTGAGGTTAAGGCCTTAGCGCTGAGTTTATCATCAGAACCTGTCAATTTGTGAAGGCAGCTCACTCCCAAAGGTGGGAAAAGGTAAGAAAAATTAAATTAAAGCTGCAGCAACAAAGAATGTATTTGCTGCAAAAAGATGTGATAAATAATTTTTTGATTAATCTGGGGCTGTCTCTGAGGAAATCAGTCTAGGCAAGCTCACTTAGACCTTTGTAATTCAAATTAAATTAACCTCTTGCCTGCAGTAATGCATAATATTCATCAGTGTTTTTTTTTGTTAACAATTACTGACATCTTAGACAATAGGCTCTGAGGAATTACTACCACCCTCTGCCTACCCCTGCGTAGGTTTAGAAGAATTGGTGGGTTGGGGAAGATCGAGAGAGAGGCCACAGGATGGTTTGAGACATTCTTAGAATCGTAGAAATTAAAGTTTATGTATCAGTGTCACAAGTAGGCTTACATTAACACCGCAATGAAGCTACTGTGAAAATCCCCTAGTCGCCACACTCCGGTGCCTGTTCGGGTGCACTGAGGGAAAATTTTGCATGGCCAATGCATCTAATAGTATGTCTTTCGGACCGTGGGAGGAAACTGGAGCATCCGGAGGAAACCCACGCAGACATGGGGAGGATGTGCAGCCCACCTGATCATCTCAGGCTGGTTGTCAGTGCAATTCTTAGCACAATCAGGGTTGTTTAGTAAGTGTGGTCCAATGGTGGAATCACGTCTAACGTTGGGCACTGTGTTCTGGATTTTGCCAGCAGGGGCTGGTTGAGCACAGTCTGGACTTTGACCATTGCAAACAGGTGAATAGGATAGAATCCCTACAGTGCAGGAGCCATTCGGCCCATTAAGTCTGCACAGACCACAATCCCACCCAGGCCCCTTTCCTGCAAACCCACATATTTATCCTGTTAATCCCCATGACCCTTGGGGCAATTTATCATGGCCAATCCACCTAACCCGCACATCTTTGGACTGTGGGAGGAAACCAAAGCATCCGGAGGAAACCCACGCAGACACGGGGAAAATGTGCAAACTACACACAGACAGTGGCCCAAGGTATCAAACCCAGGTACCTGGCGCTGTGAGGCAGCAATGCTAACCACTGTGCCTCTGTGCCGCCCAACATCAAGTTAAAACCGGGCTCCAGTTTTTCACCATTCTTACCAACCTTATTTAAAATCGGTGAGAGGTTAGCACCACTGCCTCACAGCGCCAGGGACTCGGGTTCGATTCCCGGCTTGGGTCACTGTCTGTGTGAAGTCTGCACATTCTTCCCGTGTTTTCTCTGGGTGTTCTGGTTTCCTGTCACAATCTAAAAATCTGCAGATTAGGTGGAATGGCCATGGCAAATTGCGTCTTAGTCCCTGGGAGTTGGTAGGGTAAATATGTGGGATTACTGGGATAGAGCCTGGTTGGGATTGTTGTTAGTACAGGCTTGACGGGCTGAATGACCTCCTTCTGCACTGTAGAATTCTATGATCCACGGCCAGTGATGATGCTAAATTAATGTCCCAAACTGTTAGGTTGGGTGGATTGGTCATGCTAAATTGCCCCTTAGTGTCTAAAGATGTGCAGGTTAGGTGGATTGGCAGTGCTAAATTGCCCCCTTAGTGTCAGGGAGGTTAGCAGGGTAAATATATGTGGTTACAGGGTTAGGACCTGTGTACGATTGTTGTCAGTGCAGGCTCGATGGGCCGAACAGCCTCCTTCTTCCCTGTAGGGATTCTATGCACTTCCAAACAGCTGGGAATCACCAGGACAATTTTAACAATCCTTACAGCGACCGTACTTGGCTCCTCCAGCGGGGGTTGGGGAGTGGGGGGAAGTGGGGGAGGGGGAAGGATGGAAGATCAGAGAAGGAAGGAGCAAAATTCTCTGGTTTCACGGTCTTTAGTTATTGAGAAAACCTTCACAGTGATGGGATCAGCCAGGGTTCAGCAAACCTCATAATCTCGGTGAAATGGAAGCGATGTCAGTAATTTAAAAAGTGTGAAGTGTGGCAGTTACTGTAAACTAGGTCAATGGAGATAGAACTGGGTCCAGTGGAACGGAGAGAGACTAGAGTCTGTTTCCAATCCATCACTACTACCCTGCCTCGCCACTGACACTTACAACCTTATTCAAGAAAGGATTTTAGAATCTTGCGGTCTGCTTCTCCTCCCTGTCCTTCAGACACTGGCCACGGTTAGTGACACATCTAGGGGTAATAAGACCATAAGACATAGGAGCAGAATGAGGCCACTCGGCCCATCGAGTCTACTCCGCCATTCAATCATGGCTGATATTTTTCTCATCCCCATTCTCCTGTCTTTTCCCCATAATCCCTGATCCCCTTATTAATCAAGAACCTATCTATCTCTGCCTTAAAGACACTCAGTGACCTGGCCTCCACAGCCTTCTGCAGCAAAGAGTTCCATAGATTCACCATTTGGGCGGCACAGTAGCACAGTGGTTAGCACTGCTGCTTCACAGCTCCAGGGACCTGGATTCGATTCCCGGCTTGGGTCACTGTCTGTGTGGAGTTTGCACATTCTCCTCGTGTCTGCATGAGTTTCCTCTGGGTGCTCCGGTTTCCTCCCCCAGTCCAAAGATGTGCAGGTGAGGTTGACTGGCCATGCTTAAAATTGCCCCTTAGTGTCCTATGTGTAGGTTAAAGGGATTAGTGGGTAAAACATGTAGGGATATGGGGGTGTAAGGCCTGGGTGGGATTATGGTCGGTGCAGACTCGACGGGTTGAATGACCTTTCTCTGTACTGTGGGGTTTCTATGATTTTTATGGTCTCACCACCCTCTGGCTGAAGAAATTCTTCCTCATCTCTGTTTTAAAGGATCGTCCCTTTAGCCTGAGGTTGTGCCCCCTCTGGTTCCAGTTTTTCCTACTTGTGGAAACATCCTCTCCACGTCCACTCTATCCAGGGCCTCGCAGTGTCCTGTAAGTTTCAATAAGATCCCCCCTCATCCTTCTAAACTCCAACAAGTACAGACCCAGAGTCCTCAACCATTCCTCATACGACAAGCTCTTCATTCCAGGGATCATTCTTGTCAACCTCCTCTGGACCCTTTCCAAGGCCAGCACATCCTTCCTTAGTTATGGGGTCCAAAGCTGCAGGTGGGTGCATGGGAGGCACTCCCAACTTCCCACGCACCCACCCAACCACCCCATCCCCCCTCACCAGCCTTCAAGCAGTTGGGAATCCTGGCATCACCCAGAGTTAGAGGTTAACATCCAGGAAATTGAGAAATTCTGGTCCAAGGACCAGGGGAATGTTAAAATGGTTCTTTTTTAATTCCGTTTATCAGTTAGAAAAATATTGGAATTGAAGAATAAAAAAAGCTGTTTGACATTTAAGATTAGTGTAATTGAATCAAACGGTAGCAGGAGGCAAACTCTCCACTGGCTGGCATCATAACTGGCACGAGATGGTTGTGGTTGCGAAGGGTCAGTCATCTCAGCTCCAGGACATCACTGCAGGAGTTCCTCAGGGTTAATGTCCGAGGCCCAACCATCTTCAGCTGCTTCATCAATGACCTTTGGGCGGCGCAGTAGCACAGTGGGTTAGCGCTGCTGCTTCACAGCTCCAGGGTCCTGGGTTCGATTCCTGGCTCGGGTCACTGTCTGTGTGGAGTTCGCACATTCTCCTCGTGTCTGCGTGGGTTTCCTCTGGGTGCTCCGGTTTCCTCCCCCAGTCCAAAGATGTGTGGGTTAGGTTGATTGGCCATGCTAAGAAATTGCCTGTTAGTGTTTAGGGATGTGTAGGTTAGAGGGATTAGTGGGTGATATGGGGGTAGGGCCTGGGTGAGATTGTGGTCCGGGCAGACTCGATGGGCCGAAGGACCTCTTTCTGCGCTGTAGGGTTCTATGATTCTATGTTCCCTCCATCATAAGGTCAGAAGTGGGGATGTTTGCCGATGATTGCACGATGTTCAGCACCATTCACCACTCCTCAGATACTGAAGCAGTCCATGTTCAGATGCAACAAGATCTGGACAATATCCAGGCTTGGGCTGACAAGCAGCAAATAACATTCACGCCAGGCAATGACCATCACCAATAAGAGACACTCTAACCACTTCCTCTTGACATGCAATGGTGTAACCATCATTGAAACCCCCACTGTCAACATCCTGGGGTTACTATTGACCAGAAACTCAACTGGACTCACCACATAAACACAGTGGCTACAACAGCAGGTCAGAGGCTGGGAATACTGCGGCGAGTAACTCACCTCCTGACTCCCCGGATCCTATCCACCATCTACAAGGCACAAGTCAAGAGTGTGATGGAATACTGCCCACTTGCTTCGATGGCAACACTCAAGAAGCTCAACACCATCCAGGACAAAGCAGCCCTGCTCGATTGGCACCACATCCACAAACACCCACTCCCTCCACCACCGACACTCAGTAGTAGCCGTGTGTACTATCTACAAGATACACTGCAGCAAAGATCCTTAGACAGCACCTTCCAAACTCTTGACCACTTCCATCTAGAGGAACAAGGGCAGCAGATACATGGGGAACACCACCACCTGCAAGTTCCCCTCCAAGTCACTCACCATTCCATGCCAACACTATAGTTAAAAAAGCCCACCAATCCCTTTACTTTCTCAGAAGACTAAGGAAATTTGGCATGTCAGCTATGACTGTCACCAACTTTTACAGATGCACCACAGAAAACATTCTTTCAGGTTGTATCACAGCTTGGTATGGGCTCCTGCTCTGCCCTACACCACAAGAAATTACAAAAAGTCATGAATGTAGCCCCAATCCATCACACAAACCAGCCTCTCATCCGTTGACTCTGTCTACACTTCCCGCTGCCTCGGCAAAGCAGCCAGCATAATTAAGGACCCCACATACCCCGGACATTCTCTCTTCCACCTCCTTCCATGGGGAAAAAGATACAAAAGTCTGAGGTCACGTACCGACCGACTCAAGAACAGCTTCTTCCCTGCTGCTGTCAGACTTTTGAATGGACTTACCTTATATCAAGTTGATCTTTCTCTACACCCTAGCTATGACTGTAACACTACATTCTGCAGTCTTTCCTTTCCTTCTCTATGCATGGTATGCTTTGCCTGTACAGTGCACAAGAAACAATATCTTCCACTGTATGTTAATACATGTGACAATAATAAATCAAATCAAATCAACTCGGATCAAATCATCCTGCCTTGGAAATATATCGCTGTTCCTTTGCAATCACTGGGTCCAATCTATGGAATTCCCTCCCTAACGGCATCAACCCCACAGCACGCGGACTGCAGCGATTCAAGAAGGCAGCTCACCACCACCTTCTCAAGGGGTAAGTCAGGATGGGCAATAAATGCTGGCCCAGCCAGCGACACCCACGTCCCGCAAACGAATAAAAGGATACTCAGTGTTCAGTGAAAGGCAGCACCGCTGACAAGACAGCTCCCCCTCGATACTGCACAGTGCAGGAGATATCGGCCTAGAACCATGTGTTCGATTGGGCCTCGAACCCACAAACCTCTGACTCACTGGCAGCCCACCCAGCCACAGCTGAAATCAAATTAGCGAAGTGATGAAATGTATCGAGTGCTCAAGGGATAACATTACTCGGTGGCTTCCAACTGCGTCTCCCTCCCGGGTCTCTGAAAGGCGGAAAATGCCAGTCAAAGATCCAACGAACATCTTTTCCAATCGTATCACGTTCCCTAAGAGTTGGAAGCAGTCAATTGATCTAAAGTACAGGGCTTATTATTTTTTCAGCAGAATTATCAGACAGGGAAATCAGACCAATTTACCCACGCAAAATGGAATATCATGTTCAGCGTCAAGCCGTACATAAACACTTTATGCCACAAACCTCACAAAGATGACTACTGGCTCCAGGATATAGTTTGGAAATAAATTGGAGGTGCTCAGCTGGTCCGGGACCAGTGCACCGTGTACCTTTTAACAGGGAAAGAGAAACTCATTTTGAATTTCATTTAGATATCCAATTCAGCTCTGACAAATTCTTGCATTAAATCACAGCCCGGGCTCCTTGGTGAAATCAGATCTCGAGGCTGACAATGCAAAAGAGACAAATCCCATTATAAAGTCATTACACCAGTGTCAATATTCCAAAAGCCTCGCTCTTGATGGACAGATGTGTGGGGGAAGGAGGGGAGGGGGGGGGTGGAGGGCGGGGGGGGAGTGAGTGCAGGAACTTCGAAGGAAACAGCAACAAAATAATCAGATCAGTGCGGAGGTCTCGTTCAGTGGAGTTACCCGAGGGAGGGGACCGAGTCTGGAATTTTACTGTCCCGCCCACCACGGGAATCAGACCAGGCGAGGGACGGGCAATGGGAAGGTGCGTCGGCTGGGATTTTACGGTTTTCGGGACAAATGAGGCTGTAAAATCTCACCCACGCTATGGCGTCAGTCATCACTCTGGTCTCCCATCAGAAGGTTGTGGAGGTTAATCCCCCCCTCCAGAGACTTGAGCACAAGCCTCTACTTGGTGCCCTGCACCAGAATGCCTCCTCAACCCACATGTGTGTAAAAAGACTGTAATAATCCAGTCTTTACAGATACATAGAAGATAGGAGCAGGGGAGGCCATTCAGCCCTTCGAGTCTGCTCCATCATTCGTCACGATCAGGGCTGATCACCCACTCAATAGCCTAATCCTGCTTTCTTCCCATAACCCTTCAACCCGTTCCCAATTAAAAATCTGTCCAACTCCTCCTTAAATTGACTCACTGTCCCATTTTGGGGCAGTGAATTCCACAGATTCACAACCCTTTGGGAGAAATAGTTTCTCCTCAACTCTGTTCTGAATTCGCTGCCCCTTATCCGTAGACTGTGACCTCTTGCCCTGGAACGTCCCACCAGCAGGAACTGGAATTTATATACCTCATATACCTCCATCAGGTTCTCGCTCATCCTTCTAAACTCCAGCGAGTACAAGCCCAAACTCTTTAATCTCTCGTCAACCCTTTCACTCCCGGAATCAATCTGGTGAACCTCCTCTGATCTGCCTCCAAAGCCACTGCAAGGAAGCCACACACAATTGCAGTCAGACAAGCCTCCATTTCTTAATGAGTTGGTTGATAAACCAGCCGGTGGTGCGGGAGGGGACGGTTCATCTCCAAACTGTCTACCTTTCCTGGTCACTATAAGCATTGGGGTTCCTACAGCAAGATAAAACTGGCGTTGGTGTTAACAGGGTAAATAGGATGGGAGCCATTTGTCCACTGTGCAAAAATAAAGCACATCAAAGTTAGCCCTTATGGGATAATGACCAAGTCCGTTCAACTGTTGACTTAGTAAGATAGAGGGTTATAGATAAGTCTAGTAGGTAGGGATGTGTTTGGCGCAACTTGTGGGCCAAAGGGCCTGTTTGTGCTGTGGTTTTTCTATGTTCTAGCTCGCTGCTCCCTGTGTATCACACAAACTCACAAATGGGCTTAAAGCTGCCACTAACAGTCTGGAAATGTGCCCCATCCACCTCAGATTGTAAAAAGCAACAAATGAAAAGCGGGCAACCATTTCACACTGTTGCTATGCAGGAGTCACGCGAGCACTATTCGCCGCAAACAGGGTGCTGCCATCAAGCCTAAAAGACCCTCCACTGATCATATTAATGAGCAATGTGCTGTATGAATTTCAGTACTGGTGTGATGTCAGTTATATTAGCTGTACTCGTGGATAATGTCAAATAGCACCCGGGTGGCACAGTGGTTAGCACTGCTGCCTCACAGCGCCAGGGACCCGGGTTCAATACCTAGCCTCGGGTCACTGTCTGTGTGAAATTTGCATGTTCACCCTGTGCCTGTGTGGGTTTCCTCTGGGTGCTCTGGTTTCCTCCCACACTCCAAAAGATGTGTGGGTTAGGTAGATTGGACCCATGCTAAATTGACCCTGGTGTCATGGCGGGGTAAATTGCCAGAATTGAGCATGGCCAATGCACCCTAACCAGCACATCTTTCGTACTGTGGGAGGAAACCGGAGCAGCCAGAGAAAACCCACGCAGACACAGGGAGAATGTGCAGACTCCACACAAACAGTGACCCCAAGCCGGGAATCGAACCCAGGTCCCTGGCACTGTGATTCCTGGCCTTGGGTGACTGTCTGTGTGGCATCTGCACATTCTTCCCATGTCTGCGTGGGTTTCCTCTGGGTGCTTCAGTTTCCTCCCACAGTCCGAAAAACGTGCTGGTTAGAGTGCATTGGCCAGGTAAAATTCTCCCTCGGTGTACCCAAACAGGTGCTGGAGTGTGGCAACTAGGAGATTTTTCACAGTAACTTTATTGCAGTGTTAATGTAAGCCTACTTGTGACACTAATAAATAACGAAGTAAAAAACTGAGAGAGAATTCATTTTGGCCGATGCATCTAACCAGCATGTCTTTCAGAGGAAACTGGAGCACCCGGAGGAAACCCACACAGACACAGGAAGAATATGTAGACTCCACACAGAGATCTAAGACTGAGGAATTGAACCTGGGTCTCTGACACTGTGAGGCAGCAGTGCCAACCACTGCGACACCGTGTGCTGCCTAGTGACTCGTTCTTTCTTTCTTAAAGTCCAGTTGTCATGTCGTTCAACTAATCCAGAGATATCACAGCAGGTGGTAAATTGAAATTACTTTTCTTTTGGAAAATTGGATCTTACAAAGCTGGTGTCAGTTCAAAGTTAACATTAAGCTTTCTGTTTGCTGATTAAGTCTTTTTGAAGATTAACTAGTGGCTGGTGCGGGGAAGGAGATGGGTGTAGACAATCTGTGCACAGCAACCTTTTGGCTAAGATTGAGTATCAGGTAAAGCCCATAAATGGGGTTCAGTGCCCCATCCAGTCAGCTTGGGTCCTGGGCTCAAACTTACCGGCCGTTCACACCCGACCACCTCCGCCACTTCCCCCGCAAACCGCTGCAAACGGGGACGGAGGACCTGGCGCTCAGCCAAATCTCCATTCACTGCAGCGGGACTGGAAAATCCAGCCGGCGGGAACGGCCGAGGAATTCCGCCCAAGTTTGCCTGTCTCTCTTGTGGGGATCATGAATTGGATTCAGTTGGAAACACAGAAACTAGAAGCAGGAGGAGGCCATTCAGCCCTTCAAGTCTACTCTGCCGTTCATTTTGATCATGGCTGATCATCAAATTCAATATCCTGACCCCCCTTTTCCACCCCTCCCCATATCCCTTCATCCCTTTAGCCCCAATAGAGATTTGAACTTGGTTTTTGGAGCAGACAAGGAGATGAATTTGCGTTTGCCCATTCCACTCTGCACAGTGGGTTAGCACTGCTGCCTCCCAGGACCAGGGACCTGGGTTCCATTCCCGGCTTGGGTTGATGTCTGTGTGGAATTTGCACGTTCTCCCTGTGTCTGCGTGGGTTCCCTCCGGGTGTTCAGTTACCTCCCTCAATTCCAAAAAGCTTACTGGTTAGGGTGCATTGGCCATGCTTAAAAATTCTCCCTCGGTACACCCAAACAGGTGCTGGAGTGTGGCGACCAGGGGATTTACACAGTAACTTCATTGCAGTGTTAATGTAAGCTGACTTGTCACACAAATAAATAAACTTTTCAGGACCTGCGTCAAATCAAGTCAAATAATGTAAGCCTACTTATGACACTAATAAATAAAACTTGAATAAACTTCAAACTCTGAGTATTGGTTGTGTAACTTTAAGGTTATATACTTTGGCCTTCCAACTTTAAAGAGTATTCTTAAAAAACCTGTGCTCAGAAGCCCCTGATGCACCCCCTCCCCACCCCGAAAAAGAGATAAACTTTTTAATCCATTTAATTTGGCATAAATTCATCAATGGAAGAAAGCTCCACTCCAAAAACACTTTGTAAAATGGAAGAAAATACCTCTTGTTTTTTTCTCCCTGTTGATGCCCCGCTGAGTACTGCCAGCAGAGATTTACCCCTTTCATTGCTCGGGGTTTTTTGGGGGAGGGGCGTAGGTAGCTGCTGTACAAAGATCAGCCGCGGGGAGGCGATGCTGGGCCACTCTGCACTGTTGCAAGTGGCGAGCGCAACACTGACTGTGAGCGAGTGAGGAATGCGGAAAGAGTTTGGTGTCTGTCTCACCTCGCCTGCCACTTCCTACAATCCCAGTTTTTTTTAAAAAAACTGCGCCCCACCGTTTCCCAGGAGAGAGAGGACAGGGTCACTTGGCTTGTGCCTGTGCTGGGGGAAAAGATCCTGAATCCCAGAAGAGGAGGGGGAGAAAACGGGATCAGAAGCAGAGTGTTCAGCCCAGGCACCCACTCCTGTCTGTGTCTCTACACCAGATCACGACAACTAGTTTCCACTAAAGAACTCCTCTGATCTTAGTTTTGTCTTTGCAAATTGAGAAAATATGTCAATTCAGAAGGAAAGAATTTTCAGAGCTCTCAAAGATGTGGTGCAGAAGTCTGGGAATGGGATCTGTGCGGATTGCCAACTGCCAGGTGAGTCCCACCCTAACTTTTACCTGTTTTGGAGAGTGGCGGAGTTACAAAGTTCTCTCGGGGTCAGACACGAAGCGAGCAGCACGTTGCTACTGAGTTTATTAAGAAAGTTAGTTTTCCTTTGTAACCGTAGAATCCCGACAGTGTAGAAGGAGACCATTCAGCCCATCAAGTCTGTACCAACTCTCTGAAAGAGCATTTAACTCTCCCTATGCTCGTAACTCCATGCATTTACGATGGCTAATCCGCCTAATTTACACATAGGATCATTACAATTCGGCCCGTCAAGTCTGCACCAACTCCCCTGACAGAGCATCTTAACCAAGCCCTAACCAACCCCCCCCCCCCAAACATTCACACATTTTCCTTGTTAATTCCCCCAACCTCTACATCTTTGGGACACTAAGTGGCAATTTAGCATGGCCAATCCCCCTAACCTACGCATCTTTGGACACTTAGGGGCAGTTTAGCATGGCTAATCCCCCTAACCTGCACATCTTTGGACTGTGGGAGGAAACCAGAGCATCCAGAGGAAACCTATGCAGACTTGGGGAGAACACACAAACTCCACATAGAGAGGCTGGAATTGAACCTGGGTCCCTGGTGCTGTGAGACAGCAATGCTAACCACCATGCTGCCAAAAGGTTGTGAATGTAGCCCAATCCATCACACAAACCAGCCTCCTAATCCATTGATACTGTCTACACTTCCCACTGCCTCGAGAAAGCAGCCAGCATAATTAAGGACCCCACGCACCCCGGACATTCTCTCTTCCACCTTCTTCCATCGGGAAAAAGCTACAAAAGTCTGAGGTCACGTACCAACCGACTCAAGAACAGTTTCTTTCCTACTGCTGTCAGACTTTTGAATGGACCTACCTCGCATTAAGTTGATCTTTCTCTACACCCTAGCTGTGACTGTAACACTACATTCTGCACTCTCTCCTTTCCTTCTCTATGAATGGTATGTTTTGTCTGTACAGTGTGCAAGAAACAATACTTTTCACTGTATGTTAATACATGTGACAATAATAAATCAAATCAAATCTCCAGCCTCCACTCCTGAGACTTGAGCTCATTAATGCCAGTACAGAGGGAGTGCCACACTGCCAGAAGTGTCAGCTTTCTGGTGCAGTGTTGAGCAGTGACCTCCTCCTGAGGGTGGAAGTTAAGACTGTGTGGGATGATTCAGAGATGAGTAAAGAGTCTTCCCGGATAACACGGCCAATATTTTTCCCTTAACCAACATTTCGTAAAAAAAAACACACACACACAACGTGTGGTCCAGTGGCTGGTGTGGGAGCTTGCTGTGTACACATTGGCTGATGTGTCTTCCTATAGAAATAAAACAGCAATTGCAGTTTTAGATTTTTTAAAAGTATTCAGTTGGCTGGAAGGGGCATTCCTGAGGTCTTTGGGTGGTAGCATCTCACACTGATGGGACTTGGGGCAGGGTCAGTTCCAGAGAAGTTAGGGTTGTACGACACAGGGGAATGTGATTGTGCCTCTATCTATCAGCTCACTTGAAGGACTTTCCAACTAGTTCCATTGTTTCGTTCACAGAAGACAGGAAGATGTAGAGGCAGAAGGAGATCATTCAGCTTTTCGCCGTTCAATGAGATCAGGACTGATCTGATGTAAAAACATAGAAACTAGAACTAGGAGGAGGCCATTCGGCCCTTCCAGTCCCTGCTCCATCATTCATTTTGATCATGGCTGATCATCCAATTCAATATCCTTTCCCTCTTTCCCCCTTATATCCCTCAATCTCTTTAGCCCCAAGAGCTATATCTAATTTCTTCTTGAAATCTCACAACGTTTTGGCCTCAACTACTTTCTGTGGGAGTGAATTCCACACATTCACCACCCTCTGGGTGAAGAAATTTCTCCTCGTCTCAGTTCTAAAAGGTTTCCCCCTTATCCTCAAACTATCACCCCCTAGTTCTGGACTCCCCCACCATCGGGAACATTCTTTCTGAATCTACCCTGTCTAACCCTGTTAGAATTTTATAAGTTTCTATGAGATTCCCCTCTCACTCTTCTAAACTCCAGTGAATATAATCCTAACTGACTTAGTCTCTCCTCATATGACAGACCTGCCATCCCAGGAATCAGCCTGGTAAACCCTCGCTGCGCTCCCTCTATAGCAAGGACATCCTTCCTCAGATAAGGAGACCAAAACTGCACACAATACTCATAACATCCCTACAGTGCAAGAGGGGGTTGTTCAGCCCATCGAGTCTGCACCGGCCACAATCCCACCCGGGCCCTATCCCCGCAACCCCACATATTTACCCCACTAATGCCCCTGACACTAAGGAGCAATTTAGCACGGCCATTCAACCTAACCCACACCTTTTTGGACTGTGGGAGGAATCCGGAGGAAACCCACGCAGACACGGGGAGAACATGCAGACTCCACACAGACAGTGACCCAACCCGGGAATCAAATCCGGGGGCAACTGGGGGATTTTCACAGTAACTTCATTGCAGCGTTAATGTCAGCCTACTTGTGACACTAATAAATAAACTTTTTTTACTTTTTTATCCCTATAACCCTTGATTCCCTTACTGATTAAAAATCCACCTTGAACGTGCTTAATGACCCAGCCTCTCCAGCTCTCTGCCGGACAGAATTCCACAGATTCACTACCCTCCGAGAGAAGAAATTCCTCCTCATCCCTGTCTTCAGTGGGTGACCCCCTCACTCTGAGATTCTGCCCTCTGGTTCTAGATCTCTTGCCAAGTATTTTTCCAATTCCGCCTTTTGAATATTTTATTGAATCAGATTCCACCGCCCTTTTGGGCAGCGCCATCCAGACCATAACAACTCGCTGCGTTTAAAAAAAAAAAGTTTCTCTCCTCTCACTCCCTGGTTCTTTAACCAATTGGCTTCAAGCCTTGTGTTTTGGTAGCAGTTTATTTACCCCATCATCACCCCTCATAATCTTAAACACCTCCATCATATCCCCTCCTAACCTCCTTCCCTCTAAAGAGAACAAGACCTGATCGAGCTTTACAAGATGATGAGCGGCGTGGACAGAGTGGATAGTCAGATGCTCGTTCCTAGGGTAGAAAAATCAAGTACTAGGGGACATAGGTTTAAAGTGCGTGGGGAAAAGTTTAGAGGAGATGTGCGAGGCAAGTCTTTTTTACACTGAGGGTGGTGAATGTCTAGAACTCGCTGTTGGGGGAGGTGGCGGGAGTGGGCAGACTAGCGGCATTTAAGGGGCAATTAGGCGAATACATGAACAAAGAACAAAGAAAATTACAGCACAGGAACAGGCCCTTCGGCCCTCCAAGCCTGCACCGACCATGCTGCCCGACTGAACTAAAGCCACCTACCCTCCCGGGGGCCCTATCCCCCTATTCCCATCCTATTTGTCCAGACACCCCCTAAAACTCACTACTATATCTGCTTCCACTACCTCCCCCAGCAGTGAGTTCCAGGCACCTACCAATAGGATGGGAATGGAAGGATTCGGGATCCGTAAGTGCGTACGGTTTTAGTTTAGGCAGACATCATGATCGGCACAGGCTTGGAGGGCCTGTTCCTGTTCCTGTGCTGTCCTGTTCCTTGTTCCAGAACCAGTATCTCCAGTTGCTTTGGTTAAAATTGGCAGGAGTTAAAACTTTGGGATAATTAGACGTATCGAGCAGGTTATTCACCAGAGCAGAGTACCAAGTGCCTCTCTGTTTCATCACTGAGTCAGTTGTCCCATTGGTCCTTATAGGGTCAGACCAGGGAGTTAATACTGGGAAACTAGCAATTGGCAGAGAGTTTTTGGTGTCTGTCTTCACAGTAGAAAACATTGAAGCATCTCAATAATATTAGAACATCAAGAGGCAAATGGGAATAGGGGAACTTAAAATAATTCCAATCACTCGGGAAAAATTACTCAGCAAACTGGTGTGACTATAGAGTCATAGAGGTTTACAGGCCCTTCAGCCCAACTTGTCCATGCCACCCTTTCTTTTCTTAAACCCCAAAGCTAGTCCCAATTGCTCACATTTGGCCAATTTCCCTCTACACCCATCGTAACTGTCCAAACGCTTTTTAAAAGACAAAATTGTACCCGCTTCTATTCCTACCTCTGGCAGCTCATTCCGGACACTCACCACCCTCTATGTGAAAATATTGCCCCTCTGCAACCCAACAAGATATTTAGAAAGATCACAAGACAATCAGGTAGAGTCCACATGGTTTTGTGAAAGGGAAATCGCGACTGGCAAATTTATTCAAGTTCTTTTGAGGACGTAACAAGCAGGGCAGCTAACGGGGAGCCTGGAGATGGAGTATACCTGGATTTCCAAAAGGCATTCACTAAGGTGTCACAAGTCTACAGTGCGAAACAAGGGCTGATAGCATTAGGGATAATATATTCGCATGAGTAATGGATTAACTAGGAAATAGGGCGTCTGGTTAAATGGGTCACTTTGACTTTGGTAAACTGTTACTAGTGGAGTGCAAAAGGAATCCGTGCTGAAACCTCCACTATTTACAATTAATATCAAATATCTGGATGAAGGAACTGAATGCATTGTAGCCAAGTCTGCAAACCACACAAAGACAGGCAGAGGAGTAAGTGTTGAAGAGATCACAACCTAACTTTCTCCTTTACAGCCAGTTTAAGTAAGTGGGTAAAAATATGACCAACTGTGAGAAAATATGAAGTTGCCCATTTTGGCAAGGAAAGTCAAAAAGCGAAATACGATTTTATTTATTTTTACTTATCCGTGGGACACGGCCGTTGCTGGCTGGGCCAGTATTTATTGCCCATCCCTAGTTGCCCTTGGAGGGTGGTCAAGAGTCAACCACACTGCTGCGGCTCTGGAGTCACTTGTAGGCCAGGCTGGGTAAGGACGGCAGATTTCCTTCCCTAAAGGAGCCAGTTGGGTTTTTCCGACAATGGTTTCATGGTCATCAGTAGATTCTTAATTCCAGATTTTTAAATATTGAATTCAAATTCCACCATCTGCCGTGGCGGGATTCGAACCCAGGTCCCCAGGACATTAGCTGAGAGTGCTGAATCTTTGGAATTCTGTGGCCCAGAGGGGTGTGGAGGCTCAGTCATTGAGCCAAGACAGATACCGATAGATTTCTAAATAGTAAAGCTATCGAGGGATTTGGGGATAGTGAGGGAAAATGGCCTTCACCTTCACCAGACTGAAGAGATCCCTCATGATCTCGGTCTTAAATGGCTGACCTCTTACTCCTGAGACTGTGTCCCCTGGTTCTAGAACCCCACCCCCTGCCAAGGGGAAGCATCCTTCCTCCATCTACCCTGTCAAGCTCTGTAAGAACTTGCACTTAATTGAGATCACCTCTCATTCTTCTAAGTTCTAGAGAGTAGAGGCCCAGTCACTCTCAGTCCCTCTTCAGGACAATCCCGCCATTCCAGGAATCAGTGTGGTGAACATTTGCTGCGCTCCCTCAATGGCCAGTACATCCTTCCTTATGTAAGGAGACTATAACACCGTTCACCAGGTACAGTCTCACCAGGACTCTCTACACCTGCAGCAAGACTTCTTTATCCCTGTATCCAAGTCACTTTGCAATAAAGGCCAACTAGGCCATCCCCTCCATCTCTTCTTTCTTACATTCACTCTTAAAATTCTCTCCATGTTTTCAAATCTCTCCATGGCTTTGCCCCTCCCTCTCTCTCCATCGCCTCCTCCAGCCCTACAAAACCCTCCGAGGTTACTGCGCGCCTGTAATCCTGACCGCCACATTAACAATTCCCGGAGAACTTGTTCTGCCGAATTGGCCAGATGACAGCAGCTTGCATTTAGGTAGCGCCTGTAATGTCGGGAGGCCATTCCCAGGTGCTTCATAGCAGCAATGATCGAACGCAGACTGGCACCAAGCCACACGAGGGGCTATCGGGATAGGTGACCGAAGGATTAGTCAAAAAATTGTAAGGAGCGTCTTAAAAGAGGAGGAGAGAGAAAGTGATGGAGAGGGCTGGGGAGAGAATTCCAGAGTTTAGGCTCCAGGATGCAAAGATATGGCCGCCTGTGATGTACCAAATAAGACTGCGTCTGGTTAAGAGCCTGGTGCAGTTAAGGGAACATCAAGGGTCAACTCAATGCCAACTTGATAAACATGTCATAAGATATCAGAGCAGAATTAGGCCATTTGGCCCATCACATCTGCTCTACCCATTTTTTCCTTAACCTTTGATCCCCTTACCAATCAAGAACCTATTTATCTCTGTCTTAAAGACACTCAATGACCTGGCCTCCTCTGTGGCAATGAATTCCACAGATTCACCACCCTCTGGCTGAAGAAATTCTTCTTCATCGCAGTTCTAAAGGGTTGCCCCTTTACTCTGAGGCTGTGCCCTCGGATCCCAGTCTCTCCGGCTAATGGAAACATCTCCTCCACGTCCACTCTATCCAGACTTTCCAGTATTCTGTAAATGGTATCTCCCTCCTCACCTTTCTAAACTCCATCGAGTACAGACCCAGAGTCCTCAGATGCTCCTCATCCATCAAGTGTCCAGGGATCATCCTTGTGAACCTCCTCAGGAGCTGCTCCAAGGACAGCACATCCTTCCTGAGATACGGGGCCCAAAATTGTTCACAGTACTCCAAATGTGGTCTGACCAGAGCCTTACACAGCCTCAGCAGTACCCTGCTTTTGTATTCTAGGCCTCTCAACATGAATGTTAATGTTGCATTTGTCTACCTAAGACCAATTCAATCTGCCAATTAACTTTAATCCTGAACTAGGACTCCCAAGACCCTTTGTGGTTCCAATGTCAAGGTAGAGTTTCCATTCTGGGCAAGATCAGTGAAGGTCTAGCCTTCTGTTGTCCAGATTTTATTGGGTTTTTTTGTAGTTTCCTCTCAAACCCGTCTGTAAATTGCTAAGTAGAAAGGATCGAGGGCTTTAGGTTTTTAGGTATCCAGATCACCAACCACCTGTCCTGGTCCCCCCCATGCTGACACTATAGTTAAGAAAGCCCCATCAACACCTCTACTTTCCCAGAAGACTAAGGAAATTTGGCATGTCAGCTACAACTCTCACCAACCTTTACAGATGCGCCATAGAAAGCATTCTTTCTGGTTGTATCACAGCTTGGTATGGGCTCCTGCTCTGCCCAAGACCACAAGGAACTACAAAAGGTCATGAATGTAGCCCAATCCATTACACAAACCAGCCTCCCATCCATTGACTCTGTCTACACTTTCCGTTGCCTCGGAAAAGCAGCCAGCATAATTAAAGGCCCCCACGCACCCCGGACGTTCTCTCTTCCACCTTCTTCTGTTGGGTAAAAGATACAAAGTTCTGAGGTCACGGACCAACCAACTCAAGAACAGCTTCTTCCCTGCTGCCATCAGACATTTGAATGGACCTACCTCGCATTAAGTTGATCTTTCTCTACACCTTAGCTATGACTGTAACACTACATTCTGCACCCTCTCCTTTCCTTCTCTATGGACGATATGCTTTGTCTGTATAGCGTGCGAGAAACAATGCTTTTCACTGTATGATAATACATGTGACAATAATAAATCAAATCAAACCAAATCAAAATGTAAAAGCTCCCAATGCAATCAAACAAAACACAGCTAGTTTCACCTCCTACTTTGAAACATATTCCCTGATATGTAGTAGGTAACCTGAGATGGATTTATTCACACAGCTGAAATTGAGGTTATTAAGCATTTTGTTCAGTGTCACATCCACCACAGCTAAGTAATCTGATGTTAAATTATTATAAGTGAGAAAGGAATGACAGCAAATCATTTATTCATTTCGCTGATGGGCAGGAGACAGTTTCTTAGTCAATTACAGTAAATGCCTGTAATAAGTGCCCCATTTCGAAGTGGTTTCATTTGAAGGGGCTTTTATTTTGTAACTGGCTTCAGCTGGAAGTGTAGCTTTTCCCCCGTGTTATAAAGCATGCGAGCAGTTGTGATGCAGTCTCTCTGCGACCGAACCCAGTGATTCTGTGTGGATTCTGGCTTGTGCAGTTAAGGGGATATCAAGGGTCAACTCATTGCCAACTTGATAAACATGTCATAAGATATCTGTGATATGGAGATGCCGGCGTTGGACTGGGGTAAACACAGTAAGAAGTCTCACAACATCAAGTTAAAGTCCAACAGGCTTATTTGGTAGCAAAAGCCACTAACTATCAGAGCGCTGCTCCATCATCAGGTGAGTGGGATTTCAGTTCACAAACAGGGTATATAAAAACACAAACCCAATTTACAAAATAATGGTTGGAATGCGAGTCTTTACAGGTAATCAAGTCTTAAAGGTACAGACAATGTGAGTTGAGAGAGGGTTAAGCTCAGGTTAAAAGGATGTGTATTGTCTCCAGCCAGGACAGTTAGTGAGATTTTACAAGCCCAGGCAAGTTGTGGGGGTGACAGATAGTGTGATATGAACATTATCTGTAATCCCCATGACTTGGCTGGACTTGCAAAATCTCACTAACTGTCCTGTCTGGAGACAATACACATCTCTTTAACCTGTGCTTAACCCTCTCTCTGCTCACATTGTCTGTACCTTTAAGACTTGATTACCTGTAAAGACTCACATTCCAACCATTATTTTGTAAATTGAGTTTGTGTCTTTATATACCCTGTTTGTGAACTGAAACCCCACTGACCTGACGAAGGAGCAGTCCTCCAAAAGCTAATGGCTTTTGCTACCAAATAAACTTGTTGGATTTTAACCTGCTGTTGTGAGACTTCTGAATCGGATATCTAAGCAGAATTAGGCCTTTTGGCCCAAGTAGTCTGCTCTGTCATTCAATCACGGCTGATAGATTTCTCAACCCCATTCTCTCCACCTTTTCCCCGTAACCTTTGATCCTCTTACCAGTCAAGAACCTATCTATCTCTGTCTTAAAGACATTCAGTGACCCGACCTCCTCAGTGACAATTATTCCACAGATTGACCACCCTCTGGCTGAAGAAATTCCTCCTCATCTCGGTTCTAAAGGGATGTCCCTTTACTCTGAGGTTGAGAATCGTAGAATCCCTACAGTGCAGATAGAGGCCATTCGGCCCATCGAGTTTGCACCAACCACAGTCCCTCCCAGATGGTTTAAGTGAATCAGCCATGCTGAATTCTCCCTCAGTGTACCCGAACAGGAGCCGGAGTCTGGCGACTAGGGGATTTTCATAGTAACTTCATTACAGTGTTAATGTAAGCCTATTTGTGACTAATAAATAAACTTTAACTTTATCCCTATTCCTTAACCCCACACATTTACCCTAGCTAATCCCCCTGACACTAGGGGCAACTTAGCGTAGCCAATCCACCTATCCTGCACATCTTTGGATTTGGGAGGAAACCAGAGCACCCGGAGGAAACCCATGCAGACATGGGGAGACTGTGCAGACTCCACACAGAGAGTGTCCTAGGTAAAAAGAGTGCTGAATAGAAGGAGTGCGGAGGCGAGGGGTTTTCTGAATGGGATACACTGTCGATTTTCAGGCTGGATGTGGGAAGAAACTGGAGCACCCGGAGGAAACCCATGCAGACATGGGGAGAATGTGCAAACTTTGCATGTACAGAAACCCGAGGCCGGAATCGAACCCGGATCCCTGGCGCTGTGAGGCAGCAGTGCTAATCACTGTGCCACCATGCCGCCCACCATCCTCCAGTTAAACGAAAATATCGCAGATGCTGGAATCTGAAACAAGAAAAGGCTGGAAAAATCCCAGCAGGTCCGACAGCGTCTGTGGAGAGAGAAAGCAGCTCTCGCGAAGGGTCATCCAGACTCGAAACGTTGGCTCTGTTCTCTCTCCACAGATGCTGTTGGATCTGCTGAGATTTTCCAGCATTTTCTGCTCTTTTGTGACCATGTTGTCCATGAGGCACATTGAGGAAAATTATTATTTTGCTGCTTTTTTTAAGTACCCTTCCCCCGAACCAAATTAAACTTCATTTTTAAACTATGTTTTTCTTTTACTGTACTTTATACCAATTGAGGGATTCTGTGGACATCTTTTTTTGGAAGAATTCTATTCTGTACTGTAACTCACAACGCAGATACTGTAAATGGAACAGTACAGCACAGGAACAGGCCCATCGGCCCACAATGTTGTACTGAACATGACTCCAAATTGAACTATTCCCTTCTGCCTGCCCCTGCTCCATACCCCTCTACTCCTCACATATTCATGTGCTTATCTAAAAGCCCCTTTAAACCCCCTCCCCCATCGAACCTGCCCCCACCACCACCCCTGGCAGCGCGTTCCAGACACCCACCACTCTCTGTGTAAAAAAAAAACTTGCCCCTCTCACTTTAAGGGTGGTCAGCACCGCTGCTTTCAATGCAGACTGCTCCATTAACCGTTCCCACGACAAACATAATGTAAATTGGAAGCAAAATAATCACCCCTACATTACTCCACCCATAACAAGGGTGGGCACGATGGCACAATGGTTGGCACTGCTGCCTCACAGCGCCAGGGACCTGGGCTCGATTCCAGCCTTGGGGGACTGTCGAGTGCGGAGTTTGCACGTTCTCCCTGTGTCTGCGTGGGTTTCCTCCCCTATTCCACAGATAGTTAGGTTGATTGGCCATGGTAAATTACCCCTTAGTGTCAGGGGGGCTAGCTAGAGTAAACACCTGGGGTTATGAGGATAGGGGGCTGGGTGGAATTGTGGTCAGTGCAGACTAGATGGGCTGAAAGGCCTCCATCAGCGCTGTGGGATTCTATGATTTTAAGCTCATGCCCTCCAGTATTAGACATTTCAACTCTGGGGGGTAAAGATTCTGTCACCCTTATCCATGCCTCTCATAAGTTTTTTAGACTGCTGCTGTGCTACAAACTTTGTTTTTCAAATTCCTTCGCTGTTGGTGCAGTAGGAATTGCCGTGGACTTCTGTTTTTCCTTTTGCTGCACTGCTGCCTGGCACCTGTGTTTGGGGAACCTGTTGTAAACTTGGGCCTGAATTTTTGAGCGCTGGGTCCCCACCATCCTGAGGGCCGGAGGGGAAGGAGCGGGGAACGACAGACCCACTGCCGTCTCCCCCTCAACCGAGCGTCGATCGGCAGTAAGCAGCTCGGCCGTCTGCCCTGGGATGGAAGCCGCGCCTTGGCAAGCCGTCGGCCAATCAGACTGGCTGACAGCACCCCCCCCCTCCACCCCACAGCACCCCCCCCCCGCCCTGCCTCTGGGCACAGCCCCAGTGTCGCCTCAGAGCGTCAGGCCAGGGACCACACTTCAGCTCAGTCAGGTAGGGTCCAAGAGGTGAGGGGTTGGGGGAGCTGCAAGAGGATAGGGGATACCCTGGGTTGGGGAGCAGGAGGGGGGATTGATCTCAGTTTCAGTTGGGGAGGGGGGGTGGTTTGCCCGGAGCTTCCAGGTCCCTGAGAGGAGAGTTCCCCAAATCTGAATGGCCTTCAGAATGATTTGATTTATTATTGTCACGTGTATTGGGATACAGTGAAAAGTATTGTTTCTTGCGCGCTATACAGACAAAGCATACCGCTCATAGAGAAGGAAAGAAGAGAGTGTAGAATGTAGTCATAGCTAGGGACGCTGGTTCGATTCCCGGCTTGGGTCGCTGACTGTGAGGAGTTTGCACGTTCTCCCCATGCCTGCGTGGGTTTCCTCCGGATGCTCTGGTTTCCTCCCGCAGTCCAAAAGACACGCTGGTTAGGGCGCATTGACCCGAACAGGAGTGTGGCGACTCCGGGAATTTCACAGTAACTTCATTGCAGTGTTAATGTAAGCCTTACTTGCGACTAATAAATAAACTTTACTTCAGGTTAGGTGGGTTGGCCATGCGTAAATTGCCCCTTGGTGTCAGGGGGATGAGGAGGGTAAATAAGTGGGATAGGGCCTGGGTGGGATTGGTGTCGATGCAGACCAAATGGCCTCTTTCCGCACTGTTGGGACTTTATTCTATGATACTAGCTCTTCAAGACATCTAGGAAGCATAAAATGCACTTTATCTGAACACAAGTTTTTTTTTAGGACGCAGCACTTATCGTGATAGCAAACAGTGTTCAAAATAACTGCAGACGACTTCTGGCAAGTGATGTTTTACCGCTTGCATGACTGCACTGTCCAAACCACGAAACACTGAGTCACTGGATGTCCAAGATTAAATGTTTAAATTTGGGCACTAAGTTTCTCGCAAAGCGAACACTGTCAGACAGTATCTCAGCGCATTGATGAACAGCCTTTGAACTTTGATATTAAATGGTGCAGAGAGGCCCCTGTCATTTCCCTTTGACACCAAATATTAACCACCATTTCAGGGGGGGGTTAGGTTTGCCCTCTGTTTTCACGGCCACATCTTTCATTTTAAATTTGAAGTCTATCTATTAGCGTCACAAGTAAGGCTTACATTAACGCTGCACTGAAATTACTGTGAAAACCCCCTCGGCGCCACACCCCGGCGCCTGTTCGGGTTACACTGAGGGAGAATTTTGCACGGCCAATGCACCCTAACCAGCACGTCTTTCAAACTGTGGGAGGAAATCGGAGCACCCGGAGGAAGCCCACACAGACATGGGGAGAAGGTGCAGACTCCGCACAGACAGTGACCCAAGCCGTGAATTGAACCCTGGTCCCTGGTGCTGTGAGGCAGCAGTGTTAACCACTGTGCCACTGTGCATCCTTTCTGTGGCAAACTTCAACTTAGGGTGACTGTCAAAGTGGTATCTTCAATTTCCCATCCATATAACAACAATTTGCATTTATATAATGCCTTTACCACATTTCACAAGAAGATTATGGGACAAAATTTGACAACAAGCAACACGGTGGCACAGTGGTTAGCACTGCTGCCTCACAGCGCCGGGGAACCGGGTTCGATGCTGGCCTCGGGTCACTGTCTGTGCAGAGTTTGCACGTTCTCCCTGTGTCTGTGTGGGTTTCCTCCGGATGCTCTAGTTTCCTCCCATAGTCCAAAGACGTGCTGGTTAGGGTGCATTGGCCATGCTAAACTCTCCCTCAGTGTACCAGGTGCTGGTGTGTGGCAACTAGGGAATTTTCACAGTAACTTCATTGCAGTGTTAATGTAAGCCTTACTTGTGACACTAATAAATAAACTTTACTTTTACTTCTTAGGTGTGCGGGTTAGGTGAATTGGCCATCCTAAATTGCCCCTTTATATCCCAAGATGTCGAGATAGGTTAATTGGCCATGCTAAATTGCCCCTTAGTGTCCCAAGATGTGGGGATAGGTTAATTGGCCATGCTAAATTGCCCCTTAGTGTCAAAGATGTGTAGATTTAGATGGATTGGCCATGTTAAATTGACCCTAGTGTCAGAGGGATCAGTAGGGTAAATACATGGGGTTACAGGAATAAGGCCAGGGTGAGATTGGCGTTGATGTAGACTCGATGGGCTGAATGGCCTCCTTCTCTACTGTAGGGATTCTGTGATTCTAAGCCACATTAGGAGATCTCAGGGTGAGGTGGTCCAAGAGGTAGATTTTAAGAGATGTTGGTAAGGAAGGTGAGAGATGGGGAGAGAATGCAGGGAGGAATTTTCAGAGGTGAAGGCCCAGCTGCTAAGGATGAGCGACTAAAGTTAGAGATGGCAGAGTGTTGTGGCGACAGGGAGATGGGACAGAGTTGGGGTGGGCGAGGCTGTGAAGACTCCAGGTGCACACTGCACCATCCTAGGAGCTGGTGCACGCATTGGCTCCCCCACTCCTCTCTCTTATCGCAATTCCTCCCACCCCGACTGGTGTCAGAGAGCTCAGTGTGTGGCTCGCTCCCCAAGCTCCAGAGGCCTGGGCACAATACACAGGCTGACACTCCCGGTGCCAACGCTGAGAGAGTGCTGCACTGTCAGAGGTGCCATCCTCCAGATCAAATGTTGAACCTAAAGGTCTACCCTCTGGGTGAATGTGGATAGTATCCCACAGCCGGTACTTCGAATGTGAACAAGACATCAGTACCCTGGGATAATTCTTCCATTGGAGAATTCAGAACTCCTGACTGGAACCAGGGAGTAATTTAAATCTGTCCACATTTGGCCCATATCCCTCTATACCCACCGTACCCGTAACTATCTAAATGCTTTTGAAAAGATAAAATTGTACCCGCCTCTACTACTACCTCTGGCAGCTCGTTCCAGACACTCACCACCCTCTGTGTGAAAAAATTGCCCCTCTGGACACTTCCGTATCTCTCCCCTCTCACCTTAAACCTATGCCTTCTAGTTTTAGACTCCCCTACCTTTGGAAAAAATATTGACTATTTAGCTGATCTATGCCCCTCGTTATTTTATAGACCTCTATAAGATCACCACTCAGCCTTCTACACTCCAGAGAAAAAAGTCACAGTCTATTCAGCCTCTCCTTATAACTCAATCCATCAAGTCCCAGTAGCATCCTAGTAAATCTTTTCTGCACTCTTTCTAGTTTAGTATCCTTTCTATAATAGGGTGACCAGAATTGCACATCCCCATCCAATTCGCCCTTCGTCATTGGTGGCACAGTGGTTAGCACTGCAGCCTCACAGTGCCGGGGTCCTGGGTTCGATTCCTGGCTTGGGTCACTATCTGTGTGGAGTCTTCACGTTGTCCCCCATGTCTGCGTGGGTTTTCTCCGGTTCCCACCCGCAATCCAAAAGACGAGCTGGTTAGGTGCTAAACTCTTCCTCGCTGTAGCCAGAGTGTGGCGACTAGGGGAATTTCACAGTAACATCATTGCAGTGTTAATGTAAGCTGACTTGGGACACTAACAGATGAAAAAAAGCTTATGGTAAGATAATAAAAAGTCTGGGCGAGGTTAAATTGATGTGCAATTGTTGTCAAAATGCCAAATCCAGTAAATGCCTTGGAGAATCGGGCCCCACCCTGACTGAGTTGAGACTTGTAGAGTTACTAGGGAGCAGACAACTGAGCCTGGATCTCTGCCAACACAGAGTCACGGGAGAGATAACTAATATAACAGAAAGAGCAAGGTCTGACCGCGAGTGGGGGGTAAGGAGGAAGCTAACCGGCCCCCTCCAACCTGTTCCAACATTCCTGGGATGTTACAGGCAGCACAGTGAATAGCTCTGTTGCCTCACGGCGCCTGGGACCTGGGTTCAATTCCCAGCTTGGGTCACTGTCACAGACTCAAAGAGGTTTACAACATGGAAACAGGCCCTTCGGCCCAACTTGCCAATGCCGCCCTTTTTGTTTAAAACCCCTAAACTAATCCCAATTGCCGGCATTTGGTCCATATCCCTCTATACCCATCGTATCCAATGTAACTGTCTAAATTCTTTTTAAAAGATAAAATTGTACCCACCTCTACTATTACCTCTGGCAGCTCGTTCCAGACACTCACCACCCTCTGTGTGAAAAAATTGCCCCTCTGGACACTTTTGTATCTCTCCCCTCTCACCTTAAACCTATGCCCTCTAGTTTTAGACTCCCCTACCTTTGGGAAAAGATATTGACTAAATATCTTGTCTATGCCCCTCATTATTTTATAGACCTCTATAAGATCACCCCTCAGCCTCCTACACTCCAGAGAAAAAAGTCCCAGTCTATCCGGCCTCTCCTTATAACTCAATCCATCAAGTCCCAGTAGCATCCTAGTAAATCTTTTCTGCACTCTTTCTAGTTTAATAATATCCTTTCTATTTTAGGGTGACCAGAACTGCACACAGTATTCTAAGTGTGGCCATACCAATGTCTTGTACAACTTCAACAAGACGTCCGAACTCTTGTATTCAATGTCTGTGGCTGCCTGTGTGGAGTCTGCACATTCTCCCCCCACCCCCGTATCTGCGTGGGTTTCCTCCGGGTGCTCCGGTTTCCACCCACAGTCCAAAGATGTGTGGGTTAGGTGGATTGGCCATGCTGAATTGCCCTCAGTGTCAGGGGGACTAGCTAGGGTAAATGCATGGGGTTCTGGGGATAGGGTTGGGGGTGGGATTGTGGTCGGCGTAGACTCGATGGACCGAATGGCCTCCTTCTGCACTGTAGCATTCAGTGATTGGGGGAAAAGGAGGAAGCTATCCCCTTGAACCTGTTCCGACATTCAGCCAATCTGTACCGTAACCCCACCATCTCCTACTTCCATACTCTTCAGTAATCTTGTGTCTGACATTTTCAACTGACCCCTGAATTTAAAAGCTGCTTTGGGAAGGGAGGAGAGCTCTGCGTTTTGCTGTCCTTTGAATGAAGGAGTGTGTTCCTCACGTTACCATTTAACGGCCTTACAAAGAGGAATAGAGTTTCCCCAGTATCTCATCTCCGGCATTTCACTGAAGTGAGTGTGCTTACTGCTGTCATGGTAGGAACTTGTCCAGCTCTACAGTTTAAGGTTAGGAACATAGAAAATAGAAGCATGTGTAGGCCATTCGGCCCACTGAGTCATAGAATCCTACAGTGCAGAAGGAGGCCATTTGGCCCATCGAGGCTGCAACAACCACAATCCCACCCAGACTCTATCCCCAGTACCCCATGCATTTACCCTAGCTAGTCCCCCTGACACTAACGGCCAATGCAGTAGCCAAAGTGTGCACAGCAGGATCCCCCAAAGCAGCAATGAGATAATAAACAGATAACCTGTTTTCTGTGATCTTGTCTACTCCTCATTGCTAAGAGGTTTATCCCCTATCCTCAAACTATGACCCCTAATTCTGGACTCCCCCATCATTGGGAACAATCTCTCCGAATCTACTCTTGTAGAATGCCCAATTACAACACTGGAATCTCTCTCATTTGAACTTGATCGCAATTTGCTGTCAACTGCTTTCGTTCGTAGTGAATTCCACAGATAGAGGGTTCTCTGCTTCCGGCACCTCACTCAGGTGACAGGACACTCAGGTGGGGCAGCACAGTGGGTTAGCACCGCTGCTTCACAGCTCCAGGGTCCTGGGTCCGATTCCCGACTCGGGTCACTGTCTGTGTGTGGAGTTTGCACATTCTCCTCGTGTCTGCGTGGGTTTCCTCCGGGTGCTCCGGTTTCCTCCCACAGTCCGAAGATATGCGGGTTAGGTTGATTGGCCATGCTAAGAAATTGCCCCTTAGTGGCCAGGGATGTGTAGGTTAGAGGGATTAGTGGGTGAAATATGTAGGGATATGGGGGTAGGGCCTGGGTGGGATTGTGTTCGGTGCAGACTCGATGGGCCAAAGGGCCTCTTTCTGCTCTGTAGAGTTCTATGATTCTATGACAAGGGAGGTATCCTCGGCTGAGCCAGGGAGCAGTTAACTGGTGAGGGTGTCAGTCATTCTTCTCATTCCTGCTGCGAGGCATATTTGGGCTTGTTGAGTTCAGGATCCTTCTCCTGCCAAGACACGCCAAGGCTGTGCCCATGACGATCAGGCGAGGTGAGGTAGGGCCCACGTGTCTACACTCTCAACTGTTCATCACCAATCATCCATGAAGACTCATCTCTCTATTGCTCAGATATCCCTCAGAGCCCACCACACCCAACTTCACTGTTGCTATAGTCATTTATCCTGTATTCCCAATATGGTTCAGGCACGCTGTGAGTTGTGCGACTTTTCAAAAAAAAAAGCAATGCTTTATGCTGCTCAAACAAGTGAGAGAACACTCCCAGGACAGGTACAGCACGGGGTTAGATACAGAGTAAAGCTCCCTCTACACTGTCCCCCATCAAACACTCCCAGGACAGGTACAGCACGGGGTTAGATACAGAGTAAAGCTCCCTCTACACTGTCCCCATCAAACACTCCCAGGACAGGTACAGTACAGGGTTAGATACAGAGTAGAGCTCCCTCTACACTGTCCCCCATCAAACACTCCCAGGACAGGTACAGCACGCGGTTAGATACAGAGTAAAGCTCCCTCTACACTGTCCCCCATCAAACACTCCCAGGACAGGTACAGCACGGGGTTAGATACAGAGTAGAGCTCCCTCTACACTGTCCCCCATCAAACACTCCCAGGACAGGTACAGCACGCGGTTAGATACAGAGTAAAGCTCCCTCTACACTGTCCCCCATCAAACACTCCCAGGACAGGTACAGCACGGGGTTAGATACAGAGTAAAGCTCCCTCTACACTGTCCCCATCAAACACTCCCAGGACAGGTACAGCACAGGGTTAGATACAGAGTAAAGCTCCCTCTACACTGTCCCCATCAAACACTCCCAGGACAGGTACAGCACGGGGTTAGATACAGAGTAGAGCTCCCTCTACACTGTCCCCCATCAAACACTCCCAGGACAGGTACAGCACAGGGTTAGATACAGAGTAAAGCTCCCTCTACACTGTCTATACAGTTACCCTCAGCTCGTTGCTCAGAATAGTACTTCCTCCTGTTGCTTATTCTGTCAGTGTTTGCAGATGTGGTGAATGTGTCCGGTGGCTTTTAGCCCACAAGGCAGTGAGTGGTATGTGGCTATTAGAACTGTTCTATTTGGGATAGTTTGACTTAAAATAGTGGGATGCTCTTAAAATAGTGGACGGCGTGGTGACAGAGTGGTTAGCACTGCTGCCCCACAGCGTCAGGGACCCAGATTCGATTCCTGGAGTTTGCACGTTCTCCACGTCTCTGCATGGGTTTCCTCCAGGTACTCCGGTTTCCTCCCACAGTCCAAAAGATGTGTGGGTTAGGTTGATTGGCCATGTTAAATTGACCTTAGTGTCAGGGAGATTAGCAGAGTGAATGTATGGGGTCACGGGGATAAGGCTTGGGTGGGTGTGGTTGCTATGGTCTCGATGGGCTGAATGGCTTTCTTCTGTGCTGTAGGGATTCTATGATTCTCAGACTTTCCTTCCCTGCAGATAGTCAAATTAGCCACTGTTGCTTCCGGCCCCTTCTTGGAGATTTGCTTGGATAGATGTTTGGGGCATTGGGGATGGGCCCCTGGAACCAATGCACTTGCAGACTCATTAACTTTCCGCTGGGTGCTAATTTTGGATTCTTTCTCTCAGAGCCTGAGTGGGCGTCGACCACTCTCGGAATCTTCATTTGCCTGAAATGCTCCGGGATCCATCGGAACATCCCAGATGTTAGCAAAGTCAAATCTCTGCTGCTGGATCCATGGGAGGATTTCCAAATTCAGGTAAGATCACAAAGAGGGGAGAAAACTCACTGGGCAGGGATTGCTGGCCAAACACCCCCCAACACCAGAAAGACCCACCCGTGGTCAACGGACCTTCGGATGGTCTGATATCCAATCCTGGTCCCACATCCCATTTCTTATTCTATCGCGGGATATGGGTGTCGCTGGTTAGATCCACATTTCTTGCTTGTCCTTAATTGCTCCTTGAGAAGGTTGTGGTGAGCCGTCTCCATCTTGAAGCATTGCCATCCCATGTGGTGTAGGTACACCCACAGCGCTGTTAGGGAAGGAGTTTCCGGATTTTAACCCAGCGACAGTGAAGGAACGGCCAGTGTATTTCCAAGTCAGGAGGGTGTGTGTTCGGAGGGTAACTTGTGGGTGTGTTCCCGCTGCCCTTGTCCTTCTAGATGTTTTCAAAATTTATTTATTATTAGTCACAAGTAGGCTTACATTAACACTGCAATGAAGCTCCTGTGAAAATCCCCTAGCCGCCTGTGTGGGTACACTGAGGGAGAACTTGGCACTGCCAATGCACCCTAACCAGCACGTCTTTCTGACTGTGGGAGGAAGCTGGAGCACCCGGAGGAAACCCACACAGACATGGGGAGAATGTGCAGAGTCCACACGGACAGTGACCCAAGACAAGAATCGAACCCGGGTCCTGGCACTGTGAGGCAGCAGTGCTAACCACTGTGCCACCCAATGGAAATGGTTTTGGGTTTGTATGGTGACGTCTATGGAACCTTGGCAAGTTGTTGCAGTGCATCTCATAGACGGTACACACGGCTGACACTGTATGTGTGTTCTGGATTAATAGTCTAGCAATAATGCCACTAGGCCATTGGTGTGTCTGATGGGTCATGCTCTCATGTGTGTATGCGCGGGCTGTGAGTCCAAGTCTGGCACAGAATCCCAGTGCTGAGGGAGTGCCGTATTTCAGATGGGATTGACCCCATGGCTTCTATCTCAGGGCAGGATAGATGTGTCCTCGGCCGACACTTACCTTTCAGGCAAGATCACGGAGAACAGGTTATCTGTTTGTTATCTCATTGCTGCTTTGTGGGATCTTGCTGTGTATACCTTGGCTGCTGCATTGGCCTTCATAGCGAGAGGATTTGAGGACAGGAATAGGGATGTTTTGCTGCAATTGTACAGGGCGTTGGTGAGGCCACACCTGGAGTATTGTGTGCAGTTTTGGTCTCCTTATCTGTGGAAGGATGTCCTTGCTATAGAGGGAGCACAGCGAAGGTTTCCCAGGCTGATTCCTGGGATGGCAGGTCTGTCGTATGAGGAGAGACTAAGTCGGTTAGGATTACAGTCAGAAGCTTTCCCTCTGGATGGAAGAGTCAATTACTAGGCGGGGGGGGGGCACAGGTTTAAGGTGTGAGGGGCAAGGTTTAAAGGAGATGTACGAGGCAAGATTTTTACACAGAGGGTGGTGGGTGCCTGGAACTCGCTGCCGGGAGAGGCAGTGGAAGTAGATACCATAGTGAGTTTTAAGGGGCGTCTTGACAAATACATGAATAGGTTGGGAATAGAGGGATACGGTCCCCAGAAGGGTAGGGGGTTTTAGTTCAGTCGGGCAGCATGGTCAGTGCAGGCTTGGAGGGGCCGAAGGGCCTGTTCCGGTGCTGTAATTTTCTTTGTTCTTTGTTCTTATATTCACTGGAGTTTAGAAGAGTGAGAAGAGGATCTCATAGAAACTTATAAAATCCTAACAGGGTTAGACAGGGTAGATTCAGAAAGAATGTTCCCGATGGTGGGGGAGTCCAGAACTAGGGGGTCATAGTTTGAGGATAAGGGGTAAACCTTTTAGGACTGAGATGAGGAGAAATTTCTTCACCCAGAGGGTGATGAATGTGTGGAATTCACTCCCACAGAAAGTAGTTGAGGCCAAAACGTTGTGAGATTTCTAGAAGGAATTAGATATAGTTCTTGGGGCTAAAGGGATCGAGGGATATGGGGGGAGGGGGAATCAGGATATTGAATTCGATGATCGGCTATGGTCAAAATGAATGGCGGAGCAGGGTCTCGAAGGGCTGAATGGCCTCCTCCTGCTTGTAGTTTCTGTGTTTCTATTTCCTACATTACAACAGTGACCGCGTCTTTTTTAAAAAGTGCCTCATTGGCTGGAAAGCCCTTCAGGACATCCTGAGGCTGTGACTGGGCACTGTGGAAATTCCACTTCCTACTTTAGTTGTTCATCGGGTTCACAGTTCTGCAGACATTCTCGCCCAGACACACATCCACAGTGGCACAAGTTCACCCGACTGGGGGTGGGGGGTGGTGGGGGGGAGGTTTGTGTCCGTGAACCAGGTCAGGTTAAGCCCGAGATCCGATAACAGAGACCGGAAGGTTTGCCTGCAGTGGCCGTGTGTTGAAGCCACACTGTCTGCACAGCACATATATCGCACACATGCTACACAAACCACAGCTATATCTGGCTGGCAACTCAACCAGCACCTTCTGAAAGGCCTTCGATTGCCACTTGTTCTGCAACTATTTATCTGCCTCCTCTCCATAGTTGTCTCTCTCCCTCTCCCTCTCTCTCTCTCTCTCTCTGTCCCAGTAACAATGCAGTAAATTTTCATGTCACACTGGCCATGGGGAGTTGTAATGGGGCCAGGGAGGTGTTGGTCCATGTACGGATCGGGCGAGATTTTCCGGAATCCAGGCCAGCGTAGCCGGAAAATCACAGCCGGTGTCTTTGCAGATCTCTGAAGCTGAAAGGCAGGTTAATGGGGTGGTGAGAAAGGCATATGGCAGACTCGCCTTTATCAATCGGGGTATAGGTTACAAAAGCAGAGAGGTCGTGGTGGAGTTGTATCGAACTTTGGTGAGGCCACAGCTGGAGTAGTGCGTGCAGTTCTGGTTGCCGCATTATAGGAAGGATTCGATGGGCTGAAGGGCCTCTTCTGCACTGTAGTAGTCTGTGATTCTGTGAAATCTCTCCCCCTCTCTCTCTTTCTCTCCCTCCCCCTGCTAGCATTGCTATCTCTGTAATTATCCCAGTCCAAGTAACTCCTCTCATTAACACTGTCTCTCTCTCTCTCTCTGTAACTCCCCTCCCCTCTCTCGCTCCCTCCCAGTAACTCTCTCTAATACTCTCTCTCAAACTGTGTAAATCTCTCTCCCAGTTTCTCTGTCTATGTAACTCTCTCTCTCCCAGTAACTCACCTGATGAAGGAGCAGCGCTCCGAAAGTTCGTGCTACCAAATAAACCTGTTGGACTTTACCCTGGTGTTGTGAGACTTTTTTCTGTGCCCGCTCTAGTCCAACGTCAGTATCTCCGCATCATGACTCTCTCTCTGTAACTCTCTCTCAGTTAAAGTTTATTTATTAGTGTCACAAATAGGCTTACATTAACACTGCAATGAGATTACTGTGAAAATCCCCTAGTCACCACACTCCAGCACCTGTTCGGGTACACTGAGGGAGAATTTAGCACAACCAATGCACCCGAACCAGCACGTCTTTCAGACTGTGGGAGCAAAGTGGAGCACCCGGAGGAAACCCACGCAGACACGGGGAGAACATGCAGTCTCCATACAGACAGTGACCCAAGCTGGGAATCAAACCCGGATCCCTGGCACTGTGAGGCAGCAGTGCTAACGGCACTGTGCCACCCTGGGTGTGGGATCAAAGAATCAGAATTGTTAGGGTGCAGAAGGAGGCCATTCAGCCCATCATGTCTGCACTGGCTCTGCAAACGAGCATCATGACTTAGTGCCATTCCCCGGGCTTTTCCCCCTTACCCCTACACATTGTTTCTGTTCAAATCATCATCATCTAATTGGACGCCCTGATTGAACCTGCCTCCAGCACTCTTCCAGGCAGTGATAGAGGCAGAATCGAACCCGGGTCCCTGGCACTGTGAGGCAGCAGTGCTAACCACTGTGCCACCATGCAGCCTCATTACAACATGAGTCAGCTACAATCTGTATTCGCTACCATCTGGAAAGGCTACCCACACCCCCTCTCCAAGACATCTTTATCCTGAATCAGCTCAAAGCCTGAATCAGCTGTAGTCTGGCACCTTACAGAGGTAACGGAGGAGATTGTAATTTTGAATGAGTTATTCTCTGAGAATGAATGTCTGGCGTGGGGAATGTGAAATTACACAGAAGGCTTTGCTTGGTTAAGGCTTTTTTTTGTGCCACTGAAAGTTGATTTGCTATTTCAAAAGGCTCATAACACAGAGATATCCAATTCTCTCCCACCCGCTGTCCCTCAGACAGTAATAACGTGCATTCGTACAACACCTTAACCTGCAATAAAATGCTCAAAGGCATTTCACAAAGAGACTGGGGACAAAAGAGAACACCAAACCAAAAAAACGAAACCATTAAGAGTGACTAAGACCTTTGTCAAGGAGGTAAATTGTAAGGAGTTTCATATAGGAAGAGATACAGACTGCGATATCTCTCTGGCCGTTTACGCTACGCTCCCGCTGCAGCAAGGTTGGAGAATTTGGTGACCAGCCAATTCTCTGCTCACTGCCATGGAATGGGAAAATCCTGCCAGTGTGGATGGTGGTAAGATTCCGCTCAGAGAGAGAGCGAGAGGTCATTGAGTGTCTTTAAGACGGAGATAGATAGTTTCTTGATTAATAAGGGGATCAGGGGTTATGGGGATGAGAAAAATATCAGCCATGATTGAATGGTGGAGCAGACTCGATGGACCGAGTGGCCTAATTCTGCTCCTGTGTCTTATGTCTTATGGAGAAAGGAGAAGTATACGGAGTGAATTTCAGAGTTTGGGGTCCAGGTAGCTGAAGGCACGGCTGCCAGTGGCAGTGGAAGGGGTGGGTTAGCAGGACAGAGTGTTTGGAGGAGGGGTGGAGACGTGGAGCTGGAGGAGTTGACCCAGATGAGGAGGGGAAAAGGCCATGAAGAGATTTAAACACAAGTGGCTGGCCTCACTTGGGTGCACTTCCATAACTTTCCCCAGTATCTCACCCCAGGACCACTCTATATAGAGAACCCAGGAAGGGGGACAGTTGACCTGCAGATAGCTAGTTGTGTCCTCACTCATCATCCCTGGTTTTACCCCAGACAGCAAGGGTGAGGCATTGGGTTTGAGGTTGATGGGGAATGAAGAGTGAGATGCCTTTGGCGTGTGATTTGATCTGATTTATTATTATCACGTGTATTTGTATGCAGTGAAATGTATTGTTTCTAGCGCACTATACAGACAGAGCGTAACGTTCATAGAAAAGAAAAGGAGAGAGTGCAGAATATAGTGTTACTGTCATAGCTAGGCTGCAGCGAAAGATCAACTTAATGCAGGGTAGGTCCATTCAGAAGTCTGACAGCAGCAGGGAAGAAGCTGTTTGCGAGTCTGTTGATTTGATTTCATCTATTATTGTCACGTGTATTAGCATAAAATGAAAAATATTGTTTCTTGCGCGCTATACAGACAAAGCATACCATCCATGGAGAAGGAGAGAAGAGAGTGCAGAATGTAGTGTTACAGTCATAGCCAAGGTGTAGAGAAAAAAACAACTTAATGTGAGATAGGTCCTTTCAAAAGTCTGACGGCAGCAGGGAAGAAGGTGTTCCTGAGTCAGTTGGTACGTGACCTCAGATTTTTGTACCTTTTTCCTGACGGAAGGAGGTGGAAGAGAGAATGTCTGGGGTGCGTGGGGTCCTTAATTATGCTGGCTGCTTTGCTGAGGCAGTGGGAAGTGTAGACAGAGTCAATGGATGGGAGGCTGGTTTGCGTGATGGATGGACAACCTTTTGTAGTTCCTTGCAGTCTTGGGCAGAGCAGGAGCCCATACCAAGCTGTGATACAAGCAGAAAGAATGCTTTCTATGGTGCATCTGTAAAAGTTGGTGAGATTTGTAGCTGACGTGCCAAATTTTTGGATCTCTGAATCATTTAGTGTGCCCCTTGTGTCCGGGTGAACATTGACACTGGCAGCGATCCGAGCAGGGCAACACGGGACACCAGTTCAATGTGCGCTTACATCCTCCCCCAGTCTTGAAGTTTAATACCTGTCTTCCTTCCAGCATATGGCCCAACATGGAAATGAAGCAGCCAAGGAGAAGTATGAAGCCTTTGTTCCGATGTATTATTACATACCAACCTACATGGATTGTCAGTGAGTACAGTACACCCTCTGTACACAGCACCTATCTGTCTTTCCATCAGAGTTAGGATTGTGGGAGAGGGTTATTGCGTCAATACTTGTGCCATCCAGATCATCTGGACAATTTTGGCAGTGCTAAACTGTTTGACTTCTAAACTGTTTAACTGTGCAATGCACAAGGGACACCACACCCTGGGCTACCTGTGTCTCAGTCCGGGTTTCCCTGTGTCTGTCTCTCTCTCTCTCTCTCTCTCTGGGATTCCTGTATCACACACTGGTTCCCTGTGTCTCTCTCTGGAATTTCTGTGTCTCAATCCAGGTTCGCTGTCCCTCTCTCTCTCTCTCTCTCTCTCTCTCTGTTTCCCTGTGTACCTCTCCAGAATTTCTGTGTCCGGGATTCCTGTGTCTCTCACTCCGGGTTTCTATGTGTCTCATTCCGGGATTCCTGTGTCTCTCCCTGGGATTCCATGTGTCCCTCTCTGGGTTACCTGTCTCACACGCTGGGCTATCTGTCTCACATTGGGCTTCTGGGGTCACACTCTGAGCCCTACACCATGAGTTACTGATGTCAGTCTCCCTTGGGTGCTGCAGGGTGCTGCGGGAACAATGGATTCGATCCAAGTATGAACGGAAGGACTTCGTCGAGGGAAACAAGCCACTACCCTACGCTACAGGTAAGGTGGGGGGGGGGCACTTGGGCCTTTTCTGAACATTTCTCTCCCTTGTTGATTCATTCTCTGTTAGACCTCGGTGGTGTGTTGCCACCCCTACAATGATCTTTCTCTCCTGGAGACTTGCTTAAGAGTAAAATCCCATTGACTTTACAGCATAGAATGAGGCCATTCTGCCCACTGCTCCAACAAACTCTCCCCTCATCTTCCTCTCAGCATTACACACTCTTCCTTTCTCTCCTTATCCATCCCCCTGTCCACCTCCACCACTCCCTGTGATAGCGACCTCCCCATTCTCAGCATTCCCGGGTAATGAGGGATTCCTCAAGCTTGACCAATCAGCTGCCTCTTTGTAAATTGTTGTGAGAGTTTGAAATTTGGTATTCTTGCATTTGTCCTGATGAGTGCAAGATACAAAACTTCAGCAACATTTCTCTCTTTTCAGCGACATTCAACTCTACAGCTGGTAGGCTATTTGGCTATGAAAGGCAGCATCTCCTCCTCACCACATGGCAGGAGTCGAACAGGCATGAAACGTTAGCTGGGATTCTCCGACCTCACCCACAGCTGGGATTCTCCAGTCCCGCTGCAGTGAATGGAGCTTTGGCTAAGTGTTATCACGGATCAGTAACACAGATTCTTGCTCTCTCCACCATGGGAATCGTAGCGGGCTAGACATTGACCATGCAAAGGTCTGTTGATTTTGGGTGGGGTTTTCTGGTTTTGGGGCAGGCGAGGCTGGAAAACTTTAGTAAATTCCCAATAGTTAGCACGGTTGTCTCTCAACATCAGGGACCTGGGTTCAATTCAGGCCTTGGGTCACTGTCTGTGTGGAGTCTCCACGTTCTCCCTGTGTCTGCATGGGTTTCCTCCGGGAGCTCCAGTTTCCTCCCACAGTTCAAAAGATGTGCAGGTTAGGTGGATTGGCCGTGCTAAATTGCCCCTTAGTGTCCCAGGATGTGCAGGTTAGGGGGATTGGCCATGGTAAATTGCCCCTTAATGTCCAAAGATGTGCAGGTTAGGTGGATTTACCGTGTTAAATTGTGCCTTAGGGTCCAAAGATGTGCGGGTTAGGTGGATTGGCCATGCTAAATTGCCCCTTAGTGTCCCAGTTTGTGTAGGTTAGGGGGATTAACAGGATGGAGCCTCTTCTGCACTGTAGGGATTCTGTGATTTCTAATGTGTCACTGGTTCAGCTCACCACCACTTTCTCAAGGGGCAGTTAGGGATGGGCAATAAATGCTGGCCCAACCAGTGACGTCCATTTACAGAATGGAATTGGAAAGATGAGTTCAGCCAGCACAGAGCAGCGATCGATCCAACCTCGAACTGCCCTGCCTGCCTGCTTACTGAACGCAGCGGCTCACACATCGAGGAAAGTTTTAAGACAGACTATTGTGGGCGGTTCCTGTTCTGTGCACCTTTGTGTTTGGATTGAGTCTTCACAGCTGAGTGAACGAGTGCCTATCACAGCAGAGGCTGTTTTTCAGAAATCTGTCCATTTTTAGTGACACTTTTTAAGAACTCACTGCCTTATCAGCGAATCAGCCAGCCAGTAACATGGCTGAAATTAGTACAGTTTTTATAAAGAGGAACTCCATTCTCTTCAGTTACCGCATCAGATTCCGAGAGACAAGTTATCTAAGTACTGCTGGCTGCCTCTCAGTGTCTCTTCCAGCAAGAGGCTGCTAGTTGATCCTATCACCAATTCTCCGAGCATAACTCACACACCCCGTCTCTCCCCAACTCTCTCTCCCTCTCACTCTGTCTCTCCTCCTGTCTCACTCTGCCTCTTTCTCTCCCTCCTTCCCTCTCTCCCCTTCTCCCACTCTGTCACTCTCCCTCTCTCTGTCTCTATGCGCTCTCTCTCTCTCTCTCTCTCTTTGACTCTCTCTATATCTCTCCATCTCCCCCTGACTCACTCTCTTTCACTTTCTCTCTCTCCGTCTCTGTCTCTCTCTTTCTCTCCCCTTCCCCCTCTCTCTCTGCCTCTCTCTGCCTCTCTCTGCCTCTCTCTGCCTCTCTCTCCCCTTCCCCCCTCTCCCCCTCGTCCCCTCCCTCCCTCCCTCTCTCCCTCTCTCCCTCTCTTTCCTTCTTTCTCCCCTCTCTCTCTCTCTCAACCCCCTCTTTCTTTCTCCCCCTCTCTCTGTACCCCTCTCTCTCTCTCTTTCCCACTTTCTCACTCTCTCTCTCCCTTCGTCCTCACGCTCTCTTTCCCTCTATCTCTCTGTCTCTCCCTCTCCCCCTCTCTCTGCAGCAATAATCCACACTTACCCAAACCACAGTACATTCGCCCAGTCTGGCACAGCTCAAGTTCAGGGACACCCAGTCGCCACCCACTGAGCAAAGGCTTATCATGGAGTTATTACAGCACAGAAAGAGGCTTTTTGGCCTATCGCGTCTGTGCCAGCCATCAAGCACCATAGAATCTCAACAGTTCAGGAGGAGGCCATTCAGCCTATCAAGCCTGTACTGACTCTCCGAAATAGCGCAGCCCCCACCCTATCCCCTTTAGTCTGCACATTTTAGCTGACCAATCAACCTAAGCCACACATCTGAGGGAGGAAACCCATGCAGACACGGGGAGAATGTGCAGACTCCATACAGACAGTGACCCAAAGCTGGAATCGAACCCGGGTTTCTGGCGCTGTGAGGCAGGTTAGACCTGTCTGATCGAACCCCATTTCCCAATAGCCTTACATGCTATGCTGTTTCAAGTAAACAACCAAGACCTTTTCCTAAAAAATAACCACTCAAACCACATAGCAGTGGTAAACTCTCCACACCACTCAGGGGCACTCACCCAGTACAACACACTGTTCTTAAAATGGAAAGAACTTGCATTTAAATAGCACCTTTCAAACCTCAGTGTCTCAAAGTGGTTACCAGCCAATGCAGTACCTTTCTGAAGTGCAGTCACCGGATAGTCAGGTGCTCTTTCCTAGGATAAAAAAGTCAAGTACTCGGGCACGTAAAAGTAAAACGTTTATTTATTAGTCACAAGTAAGGCTGACATTAACACTGCAATGAAGTTACTGTGAAATTCTTCCAGTCGCCCCACTCTGGGGCTGTTTGGATCAATGTACCTAAACAGCACATCTCTTGGACTGTGGGAGGAAACCGGAGCACCTGGAGGGAAACCCACGCGGACATAGGGAGAATGTACACCACACAGACAGTGATCCAAACCGGGAATCGAACCGGGGTCCCTGGCGTTGTGAGGCAGCAGTGCTAACCCACTGTCCCACCCCCTAAAGGTGTGTGGGGGAAAAGTTTTAGAGGAGATGTGCGAGGCAAGTTTTTGTATAAAATGAAGTAGCCAATGTACGCACAGTAAGATCCCACTTACGACCACACAGTGACATTTGTTTGCAAGTTAATATTGGTCCCAGGAACACACATGAACGTACGAATTAGGAGCAGGCGTAGGCCACTCGGCCCTTCGAACCTGTTGCCCCATTCAATAAGATCATGGCTGGTCTGACTCAGCCTCGACCCCACTTCCTCCTGACCCCCAATAATCTTTCACCCCCCCCCCTCGTTAATCAAGAATCTATCGAGTTCTGAATGTAAATATTCAGAGTTTTTGCTCCCACGACCTTCAGATGAAGAGAGTTCCAGAAGCTCACCACCTTCTGAGAGAAAAAAATTCTCCTCATCTCCGTCTTAAATGGCCAACCCCTTATTTTTAAACAGTGACCCCCCCCCCCCCACCTCGTTCTAGAATCTCCCACAGGAGGAAACATCCTCTCCACATCCACCCTGTCAATACCCCCTCGGGATCTTAAAGATTTCAATCAAATCGCTTCTTACTCTTCTAAACTCCAGCGGATACCAGCCCAACTTCTCCAACCTTTCCTCGTAAGACAACCCGCCCTACCCTGGTATTAGTCCAGTACACCTTCTGTGAACTGCTTCTAATGCATTTACATACAACAATAATCTCTCCCTCAATGTCAACAAAACGAAGGAGATTGTCATCGACTTCAGGAAGTGCAGTGGAGAACATGTCCCTGTCTACATCAATAGGGACGAAATAGAAAGGGTCGAGAGCTTGAGGTTTTTAGGTATCCAGATCACCAACAACTTGTCCTGGTCCCCCCCCATGCCGACACTATAGTTAAGAAAGCCCCACCAACGCCTCTACTTTCTCAAAAGACTAAGGAAATTTGGCATGTCCGCTCTCACCAACTTTTACAGATGCACCATAGAAAGCATCCTAATCAGATGTATCACAGCTTGGTCTGGGCTCCTGCTCTGCCCAAGACCACAAGGAACTAAAAGGTCGTGAATGTAGCCCAATCCATCACGCAAACCAGCCTCCTATCCATTGACTCTGTCTACACTTCCCGCTGTCTCGGCAAAGCAGCCAGCATAATTAAGGACCCCACGCACCCTGGATATTACCTCTTCCACCTTCTTCCATCAGGAAGAAGATACAAAAGTCTGAGGTCACGTACCAACCGACTCAAGAACAGCTTCTTCCCTGCTGCCATCAGACTTTTGAATGGACCTATCTTATATATTAAGTTGATCTTTCTCCACACCCTAGCTATGACTGCACAACTACAATCTGCACCCTCTCCTTTCCTTCTCTATGAATGGCATGCTTTGTATTGTGTGCAAGAAACAATACTTTTCACTGTGTACTAATACATGTGACAATAATAAATCAAATCAAAAATCCTTCCTTAACTAAATAGACTATTACTGTAATACTCTAGACATGGTCTCACCAATGGTCTGTAACAACTGAAGCAGATCCTCAGTACTTTTGCATTCAATCCCCTCACAGTAAGTGATAGCATTCTATTTGCATTCCTAATTACTTGCTGTACCTGTACACTAGCCCCAGGGGAAATCTCTCCTGTTTATCTTTGGATTAGTTGTCAGAGAATCTGTAATTCTGTGCAGAGAGGGTCTCAGTTTAGCATCTTATCTGAAAGACGGCACCTCCGACAGTGCAGCACTCCCATTGTACTGGAAGTGTCAAAGCCCTGTGGTGGGACTTGAACCGTGACCTTAGGGCAGAGAATCACAAACACTAGCCACTGAGGTTTATCTAGAATTGACTGTGAAGAATTCAGCCAGTGACAGGTCTCTCTGAATCTCAGCAGTGTTGCTTAAGGAATATCAAATTACGGAACCTGGCACCATACGGAACCTGAGTTTCCAATGCCAACTTCTTCATTCTGGAGCCACCTCAGCACATATACTGTGCCTAATTTCCCCATCCTTCTACCTCCACCCAGTTCCATACCACAAGCATCAAAGCTGATTTTTCACTCTCCCCTCTCTCTCTCTCTTTTTCTCTCAGGGAGGTATCTGTACACTGGTGTCTCTCAGTCCCCCCTCTCTCTCTTTCTCTCTCTCAGGGAGATATTTGTCCATTGACAGGTGTCTCTCAGGGAGATATCTGTATATTGATTGGTGTCTCTCAGTCCCCTCTCTTTCTCTCTCTGTCTATCAGTAAGATATCTGGACACTGACTGGTGTCTGTCAGTCCTCTCTCTCTCTCTCTCTCTCTCTCTCAGGGAGATATGTGTACACTGACTGGCGTCTCTTAGTCCCCCCTCTCTCTCAGGGAGATATCTGTACACTGACTGGTGTCTCTCAGCACCCCCTCTCTCTCTCACGAGATATCTGTACACTGGTGTCTCTCAGTCCCCCCTCTCTCTCTCAGGGAGATATCTGTACACGGACTCGTGTCTCTCAGTCCCCTCTCTCTCTCACGAGATATCTGTACACTGGTGTCTCTCAGTCCCCCCTCTCTCTCAGGGAGATATCTGTACACTGACTGGTGTCTCTCAGTCCTCTCTCTCTCTCTCTCTCTCTCCCCCTCTCTCAGGGAGATATCTGTACACGGACTGGTGTCTCTCAGTCCCCCCTCTCTCTCTCAGGGAGATATCTGTACACTGGTGTCTCTCGGTCCCCCCTCTCTCTCTCAGGGAGATATCTGTACACTGGCGTCTCTCAGTCCCCCCTCTCAGGGAGATATCTGTACACTGACTGGTGTCTCTCAGTCCCCCCGCTCTCAGGGAGATATCTGTACACTGACTGGTGTCTCTCAGTCCCCCCTCTCTCTCTCTCTCTCAGGGAGATATCTGTACACTGACTGGTGTCTCTCAGTCCCCCCTCTCAGGGAGATATCTGTACACTGACTGGTGTCTCTCAGTCCCCCCTCTCTCTCTCTCTCAGGGAGATATCTGTACACTGACTGGTGTCTCTCAGATCTCTCTCTCTCAGGAAGCTATCTGGACCCTGACTGGTGTCTCTCAGTTCCCTCTTAAGAAGATTTTTATACACTGACTGGTGTCTCTCAGCCCCCTCTCTCTCGAGGAGGTATCTGCACACTGACTGGTGGCACAGTAGTTAGCACTGCTGCCTCACAGCACCAGGGACCCAGCTTCGATTCCCAGCTTGGCTCACTGTCTGTGCGGAGTCTGCACATTCTCCTCATGTCTGCGTGGGTTTCCTCCAGTTCCTTCCATAGTCTGAAAGATGTGGTGTTTAGATGCATTGGCCGTGCTAAATGCTCCTTCAGTGTACCCGAACAAGTATCGGATTGTGGCAATTAGGGGATTTTCACAGTAACTTCATTGCAGTGTTAATGTAAGCCTATTTGTGACACTAATAAATAAACTTCACTTTGAAAACTGCAAGGCAGTAACATTGCATCTGAGTAAATTTAAATTAGCTGCTGGAGGCCATTCATTTTTGGATAATTAAAACTGTCAGCATTCAGGCAAACAGCCCGCTTAGGAGAGGCCCAGAGGCCCAGGGCAAAGTCATTCAAGGTTCAGCTTTTGGAAAGAAGAAAAGTTGATTTGAATTAAAGTCACAGAGATATACAGCATGGAAACAGGCCCTTCAGCCCATCTCGTCCATGCCGACCAGGTTTCCTTAACTGAGTGAGTCCCATTTGCCTGTGTTTGGCCAATATCCCTCTAAACTTTTCCCACCCATGTTCCTGTCCAAATGTCTTTACAATGACATTTATGACGTGGTGGCACAGTAGTTAGCACCGCTGCCTCACGGCGCCAGGGACCTGGGTTCAATTCCCAGCTTGGGTCACTGTATGTGCGGAGTCCGCACATTCTCCACGTGTCTGTGTGGGTTTCCTCCGGGTGCTCCGGCTCCCTCCCACAGTCTGAAGACGTGCTGGTTAGGGAGCATTGGCTGTGCTAAATTCTCCCTCAGTGTACCTGAACTGGCGCTGGAGTGTGGCGACTAGGGGAATTTCACAGTAACTTCATTGCAGTGTTAATGCAAGCCTTACGTGGGACTAATAAATAAACTTTACTTTGCTTTAAATGTTGTAATTGTGCCCACCTTCTCTGGCAGCTCATTCCATACACGCACCACCCTCTGTGTGAAAATGTTGCCCCTCAGCTGCCTTTTAAACCTTCCTCCTCTCACCTTAAACCTCTGCCCTCTAGTTTTGGACTCCCCCTACCCTGGGGAAATGACCTGGGTTATTCACCTTATCGATGCCCCTCATGATTTTATAAACCTCTATAAGGTCACCCTTCATCTTCCTACTCTCCAGCGGAAAAAAGTCCCAGCCTATCCAGCCTCTCCTTATAATCCAAACCTTCCAGCCCTGGTAACGTCATAAGTTCATAAGATATGGGAGCAGAATTAGGCCATTCGGCCCATCATTCGATCAAGGCTGATATGCTCCTCATCCCCATTTTCCTGCTTTCTCCCCCTAACCCTTCAACCCGTTAAAATTCTGTCCAACTTCTCCTTAAATTTACTCACTATCCCAGCATCCACCGCACTTTGGAGCATCGAATTCCGCAGATTCATGACCCTTTGGGAGAAGTAGTTTCTCCTCAACTCTGTAAATCTTCTTTCCGGTTCAATAACTCTTAATAACTCTAATAATTCTTCCTGGGTTTTGGCTGGCTGTTTACACCGTCAGTTCCATGGTGAAGCTTGATTCCAGGATGGTTTGCACTGTTCAAAGTCATGCGGGGCTCCGCATTGCCTCAACCCCGCCACCGCTCGCTCACCAAATAACCTCAACACATCGTTTGTCCCTCAGGTTACAGAGAAGGGTTTCTATGGAAACGTGGCAGGGACAACGGACAGTTCCTCAACCGGAAGTTTGTCCTGTCGGAGGCTGAAGGGACTCTGAAGTACTTTGCGAAGAACGACGTAGGTTCTGAATTGGTTCTGAATCGATGATGGGGCGGCGGAGGGGGAGGGTGCAGGGGGCAGTTAAAAGTGGGAAGAACAGCAGGCTGCACTTACCGTCAACATGCGGAGATGCTGGCAGTGAACGGGGGTAAGAAGTCTCACAATACCAGGTTAAAGTCCAACAGGTTTATTTGGAATCACGAGCTTTCAGAGCGCTGCTCCTTCATCAGGTGAGTGGAGAGCTGTGTTCACAAACAGGGCATATATCGACACAGACTCAATGGCAAGATAATGGTTGGAATGCGAGTCTTTACAGGTAATCAAGTCTCGCATTGTCTGTACCTGTTAAGACTCGCATTCCAACTATTATCTTGCCATTGAGTCTGTGTCTATATATGCCCTGTTTGTGAACCCAACTCTCTGCTCATCTGATGAAGGAGCAGCGCTCCGAAAGCTCGTGATTCCAAATAAACCTGTTGGACTTTAACCTGGTGTTGTGAGACTTCTTAGTTACTGTTAAAGAGAGAGGGAAGCCTCTTGTTCATCTGACGGTTGCCATGGTGGTGCAGTGGTTAGCACTGCTGTCTCACAGCGCCAGGGACCCGGGTTCGATTCCCAGTTTGGGTCACTGTCTGTGTGGAGTCTGCGCGTTCTCCCCGTGTCTGCGTGGGTTTCCTCCCACAGTCTGAAAGACATGCTGGTTAGATGCATTGGCCGTGCTAAATTCTCCCTCCGTGTACCCGAACAGACACCGGAGTGTGGCGACTAAGGGATTTTCACAGTAACTTCATTGCAGCGTTAATTTAAGTCTATTTGTGACACCAATAAATAAATATTAAAACTTTAAATGCGTGACACTTCATGCAAATTTGGTTTGAATAGAAGGCAGGATTATATTAATGCAATCAGTGCACACATACCACACAAAATGATTTCACCCAAACGTTGTGAGGAAGGTAGAGCTTGAATTTTTATAGCGCCTTTCACAATCTCAGAATGTTTCAAATTCCCTCTGGGTTCAATGGTTTCAGAGAATCCCTACAGTGCAGAAGGAGACCATTTGGTTCATCAAGTCTGCACGGACTCTCCGACAGAGCATCTTACCCAGGCCCTATCTCCATAATCCCACATATTTACCCTGCTAATCCCCCTAATCTATACTTCTTGGGACACTAAGGGGCAATTTAGCCTGGCCAATCCACCTAATTTGCTCACCTTTTGGATAGTGGGAGGAAACCGTAGCACCCAAAGGAAACCCACGCAGACACGGGGAGAATGTGCAGACTCCACCCAAGGCTGGAATTGAACCTGGCCCTGTGAGTCAGCAATGCTAACCACTGTGTCACCATTCCACCCATGGTGGGTTCAACTCCCGCTCCAGAGACCTGAGCACTTAGAACATAAGAACTAGGAGCAGGAGTCGGCCATCTGGCCCCTCGAGCCTGCTCCGCCATTCAATAAGATCATGGCTGATCTTTTCATGGACTCAGCTCCACTTACCCGCCTGTTCACCATAACCCTTAATTCCTTTACTGTTCAAAAATCTATCTATCCTTGCCTTAAAAACATTCAGTGAGGGAGCCTCAACTGCTTCACTGGGCAGGAAATTCCACAGCTTCCTTTGTGTGAAGAAGTTCCTCCTCAACTCAGTCCTAAATCTGCTCTCCCTTATTTTGAGGCCATGCCCCCAAGTTCTAGTTTCACCCGCCAGTGGAAACAACTTCCCTGCTTCTATCTTATCCATTCCCTTCATAATCATATATGTTTCCATAAATCTCCCCTCATTCTTCTGAATTCCAATGAGTATAGTCTCAGTCTCTCCTCATAAGCCAACCCTCTCAACCCTAGTGAATTAACCTCGTGAATCTCCTCTGCACCCCCTCCAATGCCAGTGTAATAATCCAGGCTGAACCTTCCAGTGCAGTTTGCAGAGTGCTGTAGCTGCCATCCTTTTAGAAGGCACCGAACTGAGGCCACGACTAAAATGTACAGGGATGCAAAATGTCCCGTGGCCACTGCTTCCAGAAGGACGTCTGTTCTCCCCGGAGTTCTGGTTGTTATTTAGCACCAAGTCAATGAGCCTTCCAAAACAGGTGATCCGGTCAGTATCCCCTGTGGGTGCTCACTGCGTCCAGACTCTCCCCACCCCCGCACTGCGGTTCCCACACCACATACCCTGCTTCAAAAAAACTTCATTGGCTGCCGAGCGCTTTGCGATGTCCCTAGGGCACTGCAGGCGCTATGGAAATGAAAGTCCCTTCTTTCTTCCTGAATCATTTGAAAGATGCTTTGGTCTTTACTTTCTTCATCGTTTAAAAGGAAAAAGGATGAATCATAGTTCCTTAAATTGATGAGCGAAGGAGAACTGTGTACAGGAAACAACAACACTCTGGTCCAAATATAGCAACCATTACTGGAAATGAGTCCAAGCTGCCTTGTCTCCATCGTGTGTTTTTCAGACAATGATCTGCTCTTACTTTTGATTTGATCTGATTTGATTTATTATTGTCACATATTAACATACAGCGAAAAGTATTGTTTCCTACACAGTATACAGACTAAGCATACCATTCATAGAGTACATGGGGCAGAAGGAATGGAGAGAGTGCAGAATATATTATTCTTACTTTTGATTTGATTTGGTTTATTATTGTCACATGCATTGGGATACAGTGAAAAGTATTGTTTTTTGTGCGCTGTACAGACAAAGCATACAGTTCATAGAGAAGGAAAGGAGAGAGTGCAGAATGTAGTGTTACAGTCATAGCTAGGGTGTAGAGAAAGATCAACTCAGTGCAAGGTAGGTCCATTCAAAAGTCTGACGGCAGCAGGGAAGAAGTTGTGCTTGAGTCGGTTGGTACGTGGTCTCAAATCTCGAAGACTTTTGTATCTTTTTCCCGACAGAAGAAGGTGGAAGAGATGTATTGAGACGCTGTGAAAAGTATTTTTTTTTTGCATGCTATACAGACAAAGCATACCGTTCGTAGAGTATAGAAGGCAGAAGGAAAGTAGAGGATGCAGGATGTAGTACTGCAGTTACAGAGATTTGATTTATTATTGTCAGATGTATTAACATACAGTGAAAAGTATTGTTTCCTGCATGATGCTTACAGACAAAGCAGACCGTTCATAGAGTACATAAGGCAGAAAGAATGGAGAGATTGCAGAATATATTGTTGCAGTTACAGAGACTTGATTGATTTATTATTGTCACATGTATTGGGATATAATGAAAAGTATTGTTTCCTGCATGCTACACAGAAAAACATACCATTCATAAAGTACATAGGAGAGAAGGAAGGGAGAAGGTGCAGAATGTAGTGTTACAATCATAGCTAGGGTGTAGAGAAAGATCAACTTAATGCGAGGTAGGTCCATTCAAAACTCTGATGACAGCAGCAGGGAAGAAGCTGTTCTTGAGTCGGTTGGTACGTGACCTCAGACTTTTGTATGTTCTTCCCAATGGAAGAAGGTGGAAGAGAGAATGTCCAGGGTGCGTGGGGTCCTTAATTATGCTGGCTGCTTTTCTGAGGCAGCGGGAAGTGTAGATGGAGTCAATGGATGGGAGGCTGAGTTGTGTGATGGATTGGGCTACATTCACAACCTTTTGCAGTTTGTTGCGGTCTTGGGCAGAGCAGGAGCCCAGACCAAGCTGTGATACAACCAGAAAGAATCCTTTCTATGGTGCATCTGTAAAAGTTGGTGAGAGTCGTAGTGGACATGCCAAATTTGCAGCATTGCCAATACTTTGACACAATAACAATATTTACCAGTCTCAGCTGCATTCCTAACTCAAAACAAAAATTGAAAACAAGCTAAATAAACAGGACGCGAGGGAAGTTGGCTAAAAACTCAGTCAAAGAGGTAGCTTTCTGGGAGGAGGAGAGACATAATTCAGGGAGTTCTGCAGCTCAGGACACTAGGCAGTCTCACCATGACCAAGAAGCCAGAATTGGAAGAATGCTGAGATCTTGGAGGGATGTTGGGTTGGAGGTCATTATGGAGACAGGGAGAACTAGTCACAGGTAATGGATCACCATTACATGTGATTGCCGGTAAATGTATCCCTTTTTTGCCTAATTTGCCAACAGACTAGAGAATTAGAGTCCTTGAGATATACAGTCCACGGATACAGGCCCTTTGGCCCAACCTGTCCATGCTAACCAGGTTTCCTCAACTGAACTAGTCCTATTTATGCCCTCCCGCCTCTTCTCACAGGCTAAGGAACCCAAGGCCGTTATTAAAGTGGATAACATTAACGCAACCTTCCAACCGACCAAGATTGGGAATCCCAATGGCCTGCAGATTACTTACCTGAAGGACAACAGCACACGGAATATTTTTGTCTACCATGAAGAAGGAAAGGTAAGGCAGATGATTGAATGGACAGTGATGTAGCTGAACCCTGTGTGATATTGATTTGATTTGATTTGTTATTGTCATGTGCATTGGGATACAGTGAAAAGTATTGTTTCTTGCGCAGCATATAGACAAAACATACCGTTCATAGAGAAGGAAAGGAGAGGGTGCAAAAGATAATGTTACAGTCATAGCTAGGATGTAGAGAAAGATCAACTTAATATAAGGTGGGTCCATTCAAAAGTCTGACGGCAGCAGAGAAGAAGCTGTTCTTGAGTCGGTTGGTATGTGACCTCAGACTTTTGTACCTTTTTCCCGACGGAAGAAGGTGGAAGAGAGAATGTTCGGGGTGTGTGGCGTCCATAATTATGTCGGCTGCTTTTCCCGAGGCAGCGGGAAGTGTAGACAGAGTCAATGGATGGGAGGCTGGTTTCTGTGATGGATTGGGCTACATTCACGACCCTTTGTCGTTTCTTGCGGTCTTGGGCAGAGCAGGAGGTACGGTTATGAGTTTCGGTTCTGATACTTTTGGCTGCCGTCCCTTTGTAACTGGTGGTCTGCCACGGGGCAATGGGAGACGAACATCAACGAGTCAAGGTGACTAGGGACTGCTAACCAAGCAACAAATTGCATTTATATAGCACTATTAATGGAGCTAGTTATCCTAACTTGATTTAGAGTCAAAAATTGTGTACCAATGGTGGAGGGTTGAACAAAGAGTTAAAGAGATGAGTTTTAACCATAGAATCCCTACAGTACAGAGAGAGGCCATTAAGCTCATCGAGTCTGTTCCCCCTACCCCAATAACCTTGCACATACATCATGGCCCACCCACCTAAGCTACGCATCTTGGGACAAGAAGGGCAATTTAGTATGGCCAATCCACCTAACCTGCACATCTTTAGGCACTAAGGAGCAATTTAGCATGGCCATTCTACCGAACCTACAAAGCTTTGGACTGTGGGAGGAAACCGGAGCACTCGAAGGAAACCCACGCAGACATGGGGTGAATGTGCAAACTCCACACTGACAACACTGAAATTGAACTCGGGACCCTGGCGCTGTGAGGCAGTGGTGCTAACCACCGTGCCATCCTTGCAGATAAAAGGAGGAGAGAGGGCTTTAGGAGGGGAATTCCAGAGATCAGGACCAAGGCGGCTCAAGACAAGACCATAATGCCATGGCAAAGGGAGTGGAGAGGGAGGCTGGGATCAGAGATTGAAGACCAGTGAGAAAGGATGCTAGGGCAGGAGGAATTTGCAGAGGGAGGGGAAAGGCTATGTAAACACGGGGGGGGGAAATATTTCTTTGGTGACATTGTGGACAAATGGAAATTGCCAAGTAGAGTTGGGGGAGTGAGACAGGATTCAGGCAAGTGACAGTGGGCTGAGGTGAGCTTGACCGGAATGTGCCCGCGCCTACCTCAGTGAGTGTTTAAAAATAGAGACGTTTTGAGACTTGAAATATTTATTGAGAATTTGTGCTAATTGGACTCAATTTACATCAACAAATTAAGTCCATTAAAAAGCAAGTTAAAAGCAATCCTACAAGGGAATAAGATGCATGTTAATCAGACTAACTAATTCATCCCACGTAACTCTCATTGAACAAAACTCCCATGCCTCATAGAGTCTCTGCAATTAAATGTAATCACATTTCTCTCTCTTTATCTCTGAATATCTCTGTATATTAATACACCCTCATATATATACAGGAGGCTCATGTGAAGCAGAAAGGACAGTACAAGTTTGTAGGTTTAGATTCTCTTTCTGTACTTGATATTTGATGTTACAAATCTAATACTTATCTGTCAAGCTTTGAAGACATTTAAACTGTTTCTCTCTGGAAATCTCTAACGTCATCCCCAGGAATGGGGCTTCACTATCCAAAGAAACATCCCAGAGTAGACAAAGTAGGGGATGAAGTAGAAATGGTTGAGAGATTCAAATTTTTAGGTGCCCAGATCACCAACAACCTGTCCTGGTCCCTCTGTGCCAATGCTGTAGTTAAGAAAGCTCACCAACACTTCTACTTTCTCAGGAGGCTAAGGAAATTTGGCACGTCTGCTATGACTCTCATCAACTTCTACAGATGCACCATAAAAAACGTTCTTCCCGGTTGTATCACAGCTTCAAGCACAATCCTTTGTACTTTCTTGCGGTTTAGATCAAAGCAGGAGCCCAGACCAAGCTCTGATACAGCCAAGAAGAATGCTTTCTATGGGGCATCTGTAAAAGTTGGTGAGAGCTGTAGTTGACATGACAAATTTCCTTAGTCTTCTGAGAGATTGGAGGCATTGGTGGGGCTTTCTTACCTATAGTGTTGGCATGGCGGGGACCCAGGAGAGGTTGTTGGTGACCTAGAGACCTAAAAATGTGAAGCTCTCGATCCTTTCTGCTTTGTCCCCATTGATGTAGACAGAGGCATGTTCTCCTTTACGCTTCCTAAAGTTGATGACAATCTCCTTTTGTTTTGTTGACATTGAGGAGAGATTATTGTTGCCTCACCAGCTCACCAGATTCTCTATCTCATTCCTGTACTCTGTCCCATCATTGTTTGAGATCCGACCCACTATGGTGGTGTCGTCAGCTAACTTAAAATTGGAGGGGAAAATCCCATTGGCGCGAGTGGAAAATCCCATTGGCGGGAACGGAAAATCCCATTGGCGGGAACGGAAAATCCCATTGGCGGGAATGGAAAATCCCACCGGCGGGAATGGAAAATCCCATTGCCGGGAACGGAAAATCCCACCAGCGGGAATGAAAAATCCCACCGACATGAATGGAAAATCCCACTGGCGGGAACAAAAAGTCCCATTGGTGGGAACGAAAAATCCCACCGGCGGGAACAGAAAATCCCAGCAGCGGTAGTGGAAAATCCCACTGAGGGGAATGGAAATTCCCACCGGTGGGAAAAGAAACCCCACTGGCAGGAACGGAAAATCTCACCATCGGGAGAAGCTGCGTAATTCCGCACACTGTCTCCGCTGATCAGTTTTGGCCCCTTTAAGTGCAGGCTGTGTCCCGTGGATGTTCTTATTCCAGATAAAATGAAGCAGCCTGTCTCTGTTTAGATTAGCCGGTTGTTGTTAGAAGCAATCATATCACCCTCTTTCCCCCCCCACCGCCCTCTTCCCGCTTCCCGCCTTCTTTTTCCAGTCGGAACATGCCCAATTTACATAATCACTCCTCAAAAAAAATGTAGGTTTCACACAAATTAGTCAGTGGAAAGTGGGGTTAGAATTCTTCTGGCAGTCTGCAGCAATTTGGAGCGGGATTCGACTTGTTTGTTGGAGGAGTAATTGTAGGTTTCTGCTTTTGAGTCAGTACAAGGCACTCACATGTAGATAGACTGGAAAAAGACCTTAATGTTCTCTCAGGAAATAGCACTCATCAGGTACCGTGTGTGTGTGTGTGTGTGTGTGTGTGTGTGGGGACAAACTAATCCTTTTCATTAAAGTTTATTTATTAGTGCCACAATTAGCCTTACATTAACACTGCAATGAAGTTACTGTGAAAATCCCCCAGTCGCCACACTCATTTTTTTAATTCATTAGTGGGACATGGGTGTCGCTGGCTGGGCCAGCATTTATTACCCATCCCTATTTGCCCTTGAGAAGGTGGTGGTGAGCTGCCTTCTTGAATCGCTGCAGTCCAAGTGCTGTAGGTACATTCACAGTGCCGTTAGGGAGGGAATTCCAGGATTTTGACCCAGTGACTGTGAAGGAACGGCCAATATATTTCCAAGTCAGGATGGTGAGTGGCTTGGAGGGGAACTTGCAGGTGGGGGTGTTCCCCATGTATCTGCTGTCCTTGTCCTTCTCGATGGAAGTGGTGGTGGGTTTGGAAGGTGCTGTCTAAGGATCTTTGAGTTGCTGCAGTGTATCTTGTAGATGGTACACACTGCTGCTACTGAGCGTCGGTGGTGGAGGGAGTGGGTGTTTGTGGATGTGGTGCCAATCAAGCAGAGCTGATTTGTCCTGGATGGTGTTGAGCTTCTTGAGTGTTGTTGGCGCTGCACCCATCCAGGCAAGTGGGGAGTATTCCATCACACTCCTGACTTGTGCCTTGTAGATGGTGGACAGGCTCTGGGGACTCAGGAGGTGAGTTACTCACCGCAGGATTCCATTATTCACTATTCGTTGGCTAATCCCATCTATTTCTGTTCCTCCCACAGGAGATTGTGGATTGGTTTAATGCCATTCGCGCTGTCCAGTTCCATTATCTACAAGTGGCCTTCCCGGGAGCGAGTGACAATGAGGTGAGCTCCTCTAATGAACTTGTAGAGTCTCTGAACGTGTCCGAGTGGCCAGGGAAGGGAACACGTGACACGTGTTGACATGGAAGAAACAGATGCCGCGTGTATTTTCTGGCATGTATGTTGACTCTGGCTTTCCATTGCCCCAAAACATTGGATTAATTTATCGAGCGTCTCACCGTTCTGTTCACAGCTAAAGCACAAACTGACCAGGAACTTCCTGAAGGAGGGGTACATGGAGAAAACAGGACCCAAGGTAAGAGTCCAACGTTGATCACACACATGAGAATGCCTCAATGGGGATCTTTGCTTCATGTCACTCTCTGTGTAACCCCCACCATCTGGTCTGAGCTTGCAAAATCCTACTAACTAGCCTGGCTTGAGACAATTCACACCTCTTTAACCTGTGATTATCCTTTTCCCCAGTCACACTGTCTAATAAGAATATAAGAACTAAGAGCAGGAGTCGGCCACCTGGCCCCTCGATCCTGCTCCGCCATTCAATAAGATCGTGGCTGATCTTTTTGTGGACTCAGCTCCACTTCCCCACCCGCTCACCATAACCCTTAATTCCTTTACTGTTCAAAAATTTATCTATCCTTGCCTTAAAAACATTCAATGAGGGAGCCTCAACTGCTTCACTGGGCAGTGAATTCCACAGATTCACAACCCTTAGTGTGAAGAAGTTCCTCCTCAACTCAGTCCTAAATCTGCTCCTCCTTATTTTGAGGCTATGCCCCCAAGTTCTAGTTTCACCCACCAGTGGGAACAACCTCCCTGCTTCTATCTTGTCTTTATCATAATCTTATATGTTTCTATAAGACTGTACCTGTAAAGACTTGATTACCTGTAAAGACTCACATTCCAACCATTATCTTGCAATTGTATCTGTGTCTATATATGCCCTGTTTATGAAACCTACCTCTCCACTCACCTGATGAAGGAGCAGCACTCCGAAAGCTCACGATTCCAAATAAACCTGTTGGACTTTAACCTGGTGTTGTGAGACTTCTTACTGTGCTTACCCCAGTCCAACACCGGCACCTCCACATCATATCCCATTTAGCATGGTAGTAGTGCCACACAATGTGAGGATGGGACTCAGCCTCCATAAGGACTGTGCAGTGGTCACTCCTGTTACAGACAGATATATATTTACAGCATGGGGAGGTTAAGTATGTTTTCCCCTCTTGGTGGTTACCTCACCATCTGCCGCAGACCCAGAGCAGCTTTATCTTCCATGACCCAGCCCGCTACTGAGCCACTCTTGATGATGGGCACTGATTTCCCCCACCCAGAGTACATTCTGCCCCTTGCCACCCTCAGTGCTTCTTCCAATTGGTGTTCCCCATGGAGCATTCGTTAGCTGATCAATGCGGTGGGTGCTAATGGGTAGGTGGTCAGCACTGTTTGAGGGATAACTTGGTCCATGACACCAGGGGGAACTCTCGCACTCTCCTTTGTACGTGTCTAACTGAGAGGCAGACAGCACCGCGGATAGTGCAGCGTTCCCTCGGCAATCCCCGCCAAGACAACAGTCTCAAGTCTTTGCAGTGAAACTCAAAGCCAGCACCTTCTGATTTGCCCTATTAGAGGAACCCCCCTCCCCCCCACTCCCCCTCCTTCCGCCCACCGCACACCTGTGTCTCTGCTAAGAGAGGACAGCCTGGCTCAGTGTGGGGGATTGTGCTGGGTGAGCTGTCCACATCTTCACCAACATCTCTCTAAATAACCTCACGCACTCCTTTTCTCTTGCTCGTAGCAAACTGAAGGTTTCAAGAAGAGGTGGTTTACTCTGGATCACCGGCGACTGATGTATTACAAGGATCCTTTGGTACGTATGTGTAAAACTAGCCTTAGAAACACTCTGGGAGAGGTCCCTCTCTCGCACTTGTTCTCTCTCTTTCTCACATTCCCTCTATCACTCTCACACCCTCGCTCTCTGCTTCACTGTTTCACACTCATCCTCTCACTCATTCTGTCTCTTATTCTCTCCCTCTCACATGTTCTCTCTCTCACTCACACACTATCAGTCTCTCTCCCTCACTCTCACACACTTTCAGTCTCTCTCTCACACATTATCAATCTCTCTCTCACTCACTCTCTAACATACACTATCCGTCTCTCTCTCACTCTCACACACTACCAGTCTCTCTCTCTCTCTTTCACTCTCTTGCTCCCATACACTGTCAGTCTCTCTCTCTCTCACTCTCACACACTATCAGTCTCTCTCTCTCTCTCGCTTTCACACACTATCAGTCTCTCTCTCTTTCACTTTCACACATTATCAGTCTCTCTCTCTTTCACTTTCACACATTATCAGTCTCTCTCTCTCTCTCTCTCTCTCTCTCACACACCCTGTATCAGTCTCTCCCTCATTCTCTCGCTCTCTCATATAAAATCACTCATGCACTCTCACACTATCAATCTCTTTCTCTCTCTCTATCCCTCTCTCTCTCTATCTCCTTCTCTCACACTTTCTCTCACTCACTCGCTCTCTCTTTCCTTTCACACTCAATTGATTCCTCACGCTCTCTCTTTCCTGAGCATAAGGATACATACGGTGTAAAAGGTTTGGAGATGCCCCCTGTTCAGCTGTCAGTGCAGAGCCAATAACCCAGCGTTAAGATGGGACACTCACTCAGGGAGATCACAAGAGGGTCGGTGTGGGAGGTGAGTGGTGCAGTGTGGGAGCAGGGGGAGTGAAAGAGTCTGGGCTGCATCACTGGGAGAGACTGGACAGAACATAAGAACATAAGAAATAGGAGCAGGAGTCGGCCATCCAGCCCCTCGAGCCTGCCCTGCCATTCAATAAGATCATGGCTGATCTGTCGTGGCTCAGTTCCACATTCCCGCCCTCTCCCCATAACCCTTAATCCCCTATACCCTTAACAGGGATAATGAGAGGGGAAAGGAAGCCCATGAAGAGCATCATTACTAGCATTGATCAGTTGGGCCGAATGGTCTGTGCACAGATATTTTATAATGTTACATTTGCAAGGTTATGAAGGGGGAGGTGGAATTACTCACTGAGAACTAACGTACAAGCACTCAAAACGGAATACCTCACTTCATAATCTGTTTAAAGTGAGTGTGAGAAGGGGCAATGTCTGCACTTCTGCAACTTTTAATTTTGCTTAATTCAAAATAACTCCCTGAAACTCTCTGTAAAATCAACAAGTAACAGTTTATTTATCTAACTAACAGTGAACAGGTTAACTAAACTATCAACAAGAATACAAGAGCAGGGATGTACTTCTGAGGCTGTATAAGGCTCTGGTCAGACCCTATTTGGAGTATTGTGAGCAGTTTTGGGCCCGTATCTAAGGAAGGATGTGCTGGCCTTGGAAAGGGTCCAGAGGAGGATCACAAGAATGATCCCTGGAATGAAGAGCTTGTCGTATGAGGAATGGTTGAGGACTCTGGGTCTGTACGCGTTGGAGTTTAGAAGGATGGGGGGGGAGTCTTATTGAAACTTACAGGATACTGCGAGGCCCTGGATAGAGTGGATGTGGAGAGGATGTTTCCACTTGTAGGAAAAATTGGAACCAGAGGGGGCACAACCTCAGGCTAAAGGGACGTTCCTTTGAAACAGAGATGAGGAGGAATTTCTTCAGCCAGAGAGTGGGGAATCTGTGGAACTCTTTGCTGCAGAGGAGGCCGGGTCACTGAGTGTCTTTAAGACAGAGATAGGATCGGTTCCTGATTAATAAGGGGATCAGGGGTTATGGAGAAAAGACAGGAGAATGGGGATGAGAAAAATATCAGCCATGATTGAATGGCGGAGTGGAATCGATGGGCTGAGTGGCCTCATTCTGCTCCTGTGTCTTGTCTTATGGTCTTAACAAACCAAATAAAACACATTCTAATGAAATGCTGTTTAGAAAATAAAATTCCCACAAAAAAATATATTTTTTTAATCCTTCTCACAACCAGGTTTTATCTTCTGGAAGTTTCTGTCTTTGCTGATTTCTTCTGTCTGGAATCTCTGGCTTCTTTTTGGTACATTTTCTATCTAACTTACAGAAAAGATTTACCGGGATGTTGCCTGGTACGGTACAGAGAAAGAGCCACCTTTTCTAAACAGACCGTGCAACTTCACAACTCTTAGCCTTTTACAGTTTTTTATAACTTTACAAACACTAGCTTTGCAACACGCTGAGAGAGTTGCAACAGTAATTCAGATGGTGCGGCAGCCCAAACCCTGAGGTTTGCTTCTTGTATGTGAGAGAGAGAGAGAGAGAGAGAGCGTCACATAGATTTCCTGCATTGTTCAGGCTCAAGTTTAGTGTCAAAGCGAGACTGCCAAACCCCCTCTTCACAGTGTACTCTCCGGGGGCGGGGGAGGGGGAGGGGAGGGGAAGTGTAGGGGGGAGGGGAAGTGTAGGGGGGAGTGTAGAAGGCAGAGAGGGAATGTAGGGGGGAAGGGGAATGTAGAAGAGGGGGGGGGGAAGTGTGGGAGTGTTGAGGGGGTGAGAGGGAGTGGGGGGGGTGGAGGAGTGTAGAGGGGGTGGGGGGGGGTGGAGGAGTGTAGAGGGGGTGGGGGGAGTGGAGGAGTGTAGAGGGGGAGTGGAGGAGTGTAGAGGGGTGGGGGGGATTGGGGGGTGGGAGGGAGTGTAGAGGGAGTGGGGGTGTTCTGAGGGGTGGGTGGAGGGAGTGTAGACAGGATTGGGTGGGTGGAGGGAGTGCAGAGGGGGTTGGGGGGTGGAGGAGTGTAGAGGGAGTGGGGGGGTGAAGGAGTGTAGGAGGAGTGGGGGGGTGGGGGAGTGTAGAGGGAGTGGGGGGGTGGGGGAGTGTAGAGGGGTGGGGGAGTGTAGAGGGGATTGGGGGTGGGAGGGAGTGTAGGGAGGGATTGGGGGAGTGTAGGGAGGGATTGGGGGAGTGTAGGGGGGATTGGGGGAGTATAGAGGGGATTGGGGGGTGGGAGGGAGTGTAGAGGGAGTGGGGGGTGGGAGGGAGGGGTGTAGAGGGGGGTGGGAGGGAGTGTAGAGGGGATTGGGGGAGTGTAGAGGGGATTGGGGGTGGGAGGGAGTGTAGAGGGGATTGGGGGGTGGGAGGGAGTGTAGAGGGGATTGGGGGGTGGGAGGGAGTGTAGAGGGGATTGGGGGTGGGAGGGAGTGTAGAGGGATTGGGGGGTGGGAGGGAGTGGGGGGGGTTGGGGGAGTGTGGGGGGGGATTGGGGGAGTGTGGGGGGGGATTGGGGAAGTGTGGGGGGGGATTGGGGGAGTGTGGGTGGATGGCAGTGATCTATCGGGATAAAAGGCGGTGTGTTAACTCCTGGCCCTGCCGCCATACTGAGCCAGTGTTAAAGGGCCCCACCTGCCTTATCTTCACAGGATGCTTTCGCCAAAGGCGAGGTCTTCATTGGCAGCAGTGACAACAAGTACCTGGTGAAGGAGGGCCTACCCCCCGGTACCCAGGGCAACTCCAACTGGCAATATGGCATCACCATCGTCACACCAGAGCGGGACTTCCTGTTCACCTGCGAGACCGAAACCGAGCGACAGGAATGGATTACTGTCTTCAACAGAGTGATGAGCCAACAAATTCACCCCAGGAAGTACACCAGTAGGTGCCTCTTACCGCTCGCCTCTTGCCCCTCAGTCCGTCACCCCCTCCTCACCCTTCACTCCCTCACCCCTTACCCCCTCTCCCCTCCTTCCTCCCCATTTCCCCTCACTCGCTCACCTCTTTCCCCTTCTCCCCCCCACTCCCTTTCCCCTCTCCCCCCCACTCCCTTTCCCCTCTTCCCCCCCCACTCCCTTTCCCCTCTTCCCCCCCCCACTCCCTTTCCCCTCTTCCCCCCCCCACTCCCTTTTCCCCTCTTCCCCCCCCCACTCCCTTTCCCCTCTTCCCCCCC